>NC_052631.1:40200638-40505015 GCF_016161935.1 Mauremys reevesii | reverse complement strand
CCGCACACCTCCCCGAGCATCCTTGTTTGCCCTGGGCAGCAGGTGACTGCCCCATGCAACTCCACGCTGCGCTCTCTTGCCGGCTACAAGGGAGCAATGCCGGGAGCAGGCTGAGGTGGCTGCTGTGCCTGCGGAGGGAAGGAGGCACATGGCACCCTTCCCCCTCCACCCCCCCCAGCAGGTGACTCTGAGTCGACTCTGGGGGTTGGGGGCTTATCCTGGCTGGACCTCTTGAGCAGCAGCCCGGGGCAGTTTGGGTGAGTGTTATGCTGTCAGGGAGAGGGCTGGGGGGAGTCGTCCTCTCTGGTCCCAGCCCCAAGGCAGCCTGCCTGCTGCACCCACAACTCCTCATCTCTGGCCCAGCCTTGTATCCCCTCCCACACTCCAACCCTCTGTCCCAGCCCAGAGCCTGCACCCAGCACCCAATCCCCCTCCCAGAGCCCACACTCAGCACCCAAACTCCTCTCACGCCCCCTCCCGCACCCAACCCTCTGTCCAGCCCAGAGCCTGCACCCAGCACTCAAACCCCCTCCCAGAGCCTGCACCCAGCACCCAAACCCCTCCCACACCCAGCACCCCAAATCTTCTCCCACCCCCTCCTGCACCCCACCCTGTCCCAGCCCAGAATCCGCACCCAGCACCCCAAACCCCCTCCCACACCCCAGCCCCCTGTCCCAGCCCACACCCAGCACCCAAACTTCCTCCCAGAGCCCACACCCCTCCTGCACCCAAACTCCCTCCCAGAGTCTTAGGCAGGTGTGTGTGTGTGAGGGGGGGTGTGTGGGTGGGACTTGGACCCGTCTGGGCACTACCAAAAATTATACAAACCTGCTGCCCCTGGTCAAGAGATTTGCAGATTTTCTGCATTTCACTTAGATCAAAGGGAGTTTTGCATAAGAGAGATCTGGCTTTGAGGAGGTACATTTATACATTAAGGTAGAAAAGAAAAGACCAAGATGTAACGCTGAATGTGGCCAAGTCTTCAAACAGCATTTCATCTTTTTATGCCAAAGGAGTTGTGTTTCTTTTGTTCAACTGAGCTCTAATGCCAGTAGCTCTTTTGTGGGCACAAATCAACAGGAGAACTACTTGAAAATGCTCAGATTCTGATGCAAAATGATCAATTATAGACTTATGATTACCCCACCCAAACCATAATAATTAGGGTTTTATGGGGAACCTAACACTAAAGAGATCTGGGCTTATCTCAGAATGATGGGGAGTTACTGCTAAAAGCACATGCAAATTTCAGCCTCCGTGAAATGTTTGCATTTGTCCATGGCATTGTTGGAAGGCTCAATTTCACAAAGCATTACAGCATGTGTAATAATTAAACTCAGAGGTGGCTGAGAATAGGAAGAAGTGGAATGAAGTGGTAAGGGCATAGTACTAAGAAGATGAAAGCAAAGATAGATATGTATAATAGGTTTTGTGTTTATATAAGATATGGTATGTATAATTAAATATTGATTATTTAAGGTTTATGAGAGGAAACTATTAACCAGGTTGCTTTTGCTGAGAGAATTACATCAACATTTTAGATTTTGCTTTCCTATGACACCTTATAATAACAGGAACAAAAGAAGAGAAAACTGAAATAGTGCAATCCCCCAGAAAAGACCTGTTCCAATTAAAATTCTGCTTTTGTCATCCAGCAGTTAATATAACTGGGAACTTCAAATTTAATCCTAGATTGTGAACTAATTTGCTGTCCTGATCAAATACATTTTTTGCCATAATGGTTTTATTTAATCTGAAGAAAAATTTACTATGGGCCTGTGAGGAGTGCAAATAGAGAGAGCCTGTTCCAAAATCCAGTGAAGTCCAGGAAAAGACCCACTCATTGGCCTAAGTGGGATTTGCTTTGGGTCTTTTAGTGCGCTAACCTTTCACATTTAGAGTCCTGGGCTGAAATCCCAACTCCACTGAAGTCAGTGGCAATATTCCCATTGACTTCAATGAGGCCAGGATCTCACTTCGGGATTCCAATCAGTTTTGGGTTGCATATGAAACAAAGGAAATTTCAATCCAATCCCCTGTTTTCTACATAACCAAACCTTCTCACTGACCACCTTTTTGCATGTTTCAACTAACAGTTGAGATATGGTCCAGTGCTTCGTTTGCTAACCTGAAGGTACAGCTACACTGCACACTCCTTTTGGAGGCATGTGGAGTACGTACACTACATGTCCCCCCACCCATCCCCTCAAGCACGGGTCTAAATAGCAGTGTAGATGGTAAGGCACTGCTTAGGTGAGTAAAGACAGTCCTGAACCTTGTGAGTATGTACCTGGGAATGTGCCCTACAGGACTCTCTACTTGCCCAAGCAGTGACTTTGCCATCTATGCTGCTATTTTTAGCAGTGGAGTGCTCCGCTGCAGGAGTCTTTCTGTGCAGCAGAAAAGCTACAGCAGCAGGGAGCTGCTGGATCATTTCGCCGTTGCCTTCTCACTCCCCCCATTCCCAGCCGTGAGTAGCTATACACTGCAGTGTGGACACAGTTTGTTTTTCACTGTGGTGTGTAGCTACACGTACTCTACACACTGTTGCAAGACATGTGCAGCGTGGGCAGTCTTAGAAAACCTGGGTGCAATTTTCTGGTCTGCAACAGACATCTGTGTGACCATGCACAAGCCACTTGGACCCAGATTTTTAAAGATATTAGACTGAGTGGAGTAGCACCTCGTGCTTAAGGCTACATCTATGCTGTAACTGGAGTTTGTATAGAGAGTACCTGTACTCTTTAATCAAGCAACTGCTAAAAATAGCCATGAGAATGGGTTAGCGTCGGCTGTACAAGTGTGCCCATGCTCCTGTGCCCACACTCATAGGCTAGCCTAAGTTGCTCCCTCTGCTGTGGTGGAACTGTATTAGAGTTGCAGGATTGAGCCTTTGTGGCCATTGCCATTATAAACCTCCATCTAAAGTTGAGAAGAATAACAATGTACTTATTAAAAAACAGTTTTGAAAAATCAATCATTTTCAGCGATTAACCGGCAATTTTGACCCAGTCAAGGTATAGGATTCTCGCTCATTGATTTATGAAGCTCTGAAATGACTTCAAACCACTTCATCACTTTGGTCTTTTAATTGTGTCTTTTGCTTTATCTGGGTTTGACTGAAATCTAGAAGCTTATGGATGGTAAGAATTTTTTTGAATGATCAAAGCCAAATAGCTGCCTTTTAAAACTTTAAATTGACTAAAACATACAAGCCATATAATGATTGACAGTGACAGATGAAATATGTACGTCAATCATGGTGTTGGACTACAGTGCTAAGCAGCGCTTGCCCACTGTTTACTGGCGGTGAGAAACCACCCTGAAAAATTAGCAGCCCCCAAGTAAAGAAACTCTAACAAGAGAGGTAGAAAATGCAACTCTCTGAACAACACCCTGCTTCTTTGACCTTTTTATTTAGCTGGTCCATTGACTCTAGCACTTCAGTCACTGACAGGCTAATGCACTCATTCTGCGTTCAGCATACACCACAAGTTCAGTAGAAGTTAAAAATCCTCAAAATAGGAAATGTTCAATAACCCACAAGACCAACCAATGCTCCAAAAACTTTAGCGAAATATAATTTTCCAATCCAGAGCACTTTCACTAGTGATACTTTACAGGGAAAATGAAAAGTATGGAGTCCATTACCCTACCCTGTGCTGACAAGGTGTGTGAGGGAGAAAAGGACATAGTGAGCTATTTAACCTTGTTCAAGCAGCAAGACATAATCTTTCCTTAGAATGCTAGGAAATGGGACTGATGAGCTGCAGAACACTACATCCCAGAATTGCATGGTCTACAGTAAAGGACTGTTATGAGCCTCATAGCAGTTAGCACATATCAACTACACAAAGTGGCCTGGGATGAACTCTACTAGTCTTCAAGTATATCTGTCAGAATCCCTTCTTGCCCTGTGACTGAAGGATGTCTCATGTTGAAGCATCATTTCTCTCCTTCCTTTAGGCAGATAGGAATAGGCTGAGGCAAGACCAGGCTTCAGGATAAAGTTAGGATTTTTCTCTAACACTTCATTTCTACATTAGTACCTATAATCTTGGGGAATTTTATACTAATTAGTCATGGTGACTTTAAAGGATTAAAGTACCTGGGCAAATTGTAAGCTTTAGTCACAGCCCAGGGATGATACCAGGAAGTGGAATATGAGAATAGTATCCACGATCAAACAAAAATATAAGCAATGTGTGTTTGAGGTTGCCCTATGACTAAATTTTGAGCAAGTTTGTCTTTGTGCTGTTTCAGTTGAAAGTGCCGCATGACTAGATTACCACTTCAGCTAAATCTATACAGCAGGGTATAATATCATCTTGAAATGTCTGCTGTATGGTAGTTTTATTTTCTTTGTTGCAGAAAACCAGACGAAGATGAGTATTTTATTGAGACCTTATCTTGCCACCCTAAATGTGGAATTCTCCACCTCTGCCTTGTTTGTGATGCCTCTCTGATGTGTTTCACTCTGGACCTATCAAACATTTCTTCTAGGAACCTGATTTGCTAAGTTTCATTTGATTTTTATTAGAGGTGACAGTTCACAGGTGCAACCACATAGCTGACCACCTGCAGTCCAGAAGTCCATTTAGATGTGATGTCATTTTTCCAGTATTTCTAATCTTTCAAAATGCTTATGTTTTGGTATGAGCTTTCCTTGCTATGCATTGCTATCTGTCACCTTGCTAACTCATGCAATGTAGTTGCAGTGTCTATAGCTACAAAAATCATAATAATTTCCAATGTATACACAAGGCTGTAACTACCACTACTGCAACCAGTGCAATTGGAACAGTGGAACTTATGAAGTACACAATTCCAGTTGCTGCTGGAAAACAAAACTGCACAAAAATAAAGTATTTTGATCCCCAGTGATGCAGACACACTTAGTTACCTTTTTAAAACACACACATCTTCCAAGTTGCACCACATCTGTCCTCAAAGGTTTACCATGTTGCAGAAAAAATCCACAATTGCTATTAGTCACAACACTAATGATCTTCTCCACTCTTAAGCTTAGGTTTAAAACCTTTTTTTTTATATTAAAAGCCTTTTAAAAAATTAAAACATATCGAATTTTTTTTAACTTTAAATTACCTTTATGTCTTTTAATGTAACGGTTAGTGTAAGCCTCTGCCGATCGGCTTAACCCTTAATTAGGTGGTCCGGATCTATTTAACAGTTAGGTGTAGGCGCTGAGTGATTGTAGTCGTGCTGATTGGCTACCATGGGTCTCCGGCTGCGAGTGTCAGTGCCACACCAACCGGTCTGCACTGTCAGAAAAAAGGAAAGCGTGGTCAGGTAAACAGAAGTTTCCTTTGAAATAAAGAGCTATTGCGGTCCAAAGCGGATCGCGTGTGGACCAAAAAATAAAAATCGCTGCAATCAATCCAAAAAATGTGATAGATCCGCGATATCAGAGCATGAAATCAATCAGGGCAGGCAAATCAAATTCAGACAGCGCCAGAACATAGAAAATCAAACACAGCAGCTTTTTAAAGCGCTCGCAGCAGAGCGGACTAGCAGGAAGGAAGCCAAAAAGCCAAAGAATCAAATGGATGAAAATGGATGGAGGAGGACTGGTATCTGAAGCGATCCTGCCTCATGAAAAATGATTGGCTCAGCAAAAATGGGTGGGTCAAAAACTACCTCCAGGGTACCCAATCCCAACCCACCCACCCCACACCCCCCCCCCCCCCACCACCCCTCTCACCTCACCCACCCCCACCTCTTCTTACATGAATGCCTATCTTTACTTGCTGCAGATTTTGCATTTTATGCAGCACTGCACCCAGCATCCTTGCTCCCCCTCAACATGGGCTCACTTGCTCCATCTCCATCATCTCATCATCATCAATCAGATCATCAATCATCAAAATCATCAGCATCATATCATCTCATCATCAGCCTGAGCTCCATCCCATCAGCCTCAGCTATCCGCCATCAAGCCATTGGGCCCTAATTTTCTGGTGGATGATGGTGTATGGTGTGCATATGATGGATGGCATCATAGGCTCATAACCATCCTCCATCCCCCAACAGGGGCTGAGCTCATCAGCCCCCACCCTTCATTCATAAAGGCCTGGTCTGCTGGGATCTGCTCTCACCCTGTCCTGTCTGGTCCTGTCCTGTCTCCTGTCTGGAGGCTAGCTGGCCCTTCACATTCCTCACACTTCCACTCATTTCTCTTCTTCTCAATTCATCCATTATTCTTTATTGATTATTCACACAAGTGGGGACACCAAGAAAGTACAATGCTGGGGAAGACAAGAATCAAGGGGTGGGGAACAGACACACCATGTACACAGCATACATTACAGGAGCAGGCTCTGAGACAGCACACAGAGCAGCTCTGCTCTCTCTCTCTCTTGGTTCTCTTCTCGGTTCTCTCTTCCTATTCATCTGATTCTATTTTTAGATTAGAAAATATGACTGAGATTTAGAAAGGAGTTTATTCCCAGTTTGATTTTTCTTTTGTTTTTTTTTTGGCAGGGGCCCTTATTGGCAGCAGCAGGCATACAAAAGCGATGGATGATACAAACGAATGAAGGTGCAATATGGCTAGTAAAGCTTGCTGCTTTTTGGGGGCTTTTGATTATGGGCACAAAATAGCAATGGTACAAAGCAGCAGTCCAAATGATCATCCTCAGTTCCAATTTATGGAAGGGTTTGGATGGTGCAATGGCTGTCATGCAAAAGCAAAAGCATGCAAAAGCAAAAAGCATGCTTCATGCTCGCTGTGCTGCTGCTCTCTGTGGCTGGCATCTATCACATACACACAAGGTGCAAGTCACAAGCAAAAAAACAAGCTCCATGATTGCCCATGGGGGCATCCCAGGGGAATCCAGGGGAAAAAAGCGCGAATTTGTCTGCTCGTTGCTTTCTGACGACAGATTGAGTAACACACCCAGAACCGATTTTTGATTTTTTTGATTTCAGGGCATGGGATCTCAAGATCTCAACCAAGGGGGGGGGGAGGGGGGGAACTGGGGGGGGATATAATATAGGGAACAGCCACAGTGCGCCAGGCAGCTCGAAAATCCGGCGGGACCACGGGGACACCACCACCCACGATTGTTTAGTATAATGGCGGCGGCGCACACGATTTTATAAATTTGTTTACAAAAAAGTTTATGCAAATTCGGAATAATCCCGTAGTGTAGACGTACCCTTAGTATGCCTGGAACTCCTGATGTCTCTGGATGGGACTTTTTACCTTGGTGCTTACTCAATGGATTATCAGTTTGTGCAGCTTTCAGGAGCTGCTACCTAATCAACCAAAGTAAAGTCTAAGGATATGTCTACACTATGAAATTAGGTCGAATTTATAGAAGTCTTTATTTTAGAAATCGTTTTTATACAGTCGACTGTGGGGGTCCCCACACAAAATGTTCTAAGTGCATTAAGTCAGCAGACTACGTCCACAGTACCGAGGCTAGCATCGACTTCCGGAGCGTTGCACTGGGGGTAGCTGTGGGTAGCTATCCCACAGTTCCCACAGTCTCCGCTGCCCATTGGAATTCTGGGTTGAGATCCCAATGCCTGATGGGGCAAAAACAGTGTCGCGGGTGGTTCTGGGTACATGTCATCAGGCCCCTCTCTCCCTCCCTCCCTCTGTGAAAGCAACAGCAGACAATGGTTTTGCGCCTTTTTCCTGGGTTACCTGAGCAGATGCCATAGCAGGGCAAGCATGGAGCCTGCTCAGCTCACCATCACCATACAACTCCTGGGTGCTGGTAGACGTGGGACTGCATTGCTACACGGCAGCAGCTCATTGCCTTTTGGCAGCAGATGGTGCATTACAATTGGTAGCCATTGTCGTCGTACTCCTGGGTGCTCTTTTAGCCGACCTCGGTGAGGTCGGTTGGGGCGCCTGGGCAGACATGGGAGTGACTCAGCCAGGTCATTTCCATTTTCTGCCGAACACCCAGGAGATGACGATGGCTAGCAGTTGTACTGCACCGTCTGCTGCCAGCCTAAGATGTAAAAGATAGATGGAGTGGATAAAAACAAGAAATTGACCCGATTTGTTTTGTGAAATCAATGGTCTGCTAAACCCAGGGTTTTGAGTTCAATCCTTGAGGGGGCCATTTTGTGTGAGTTGTTTGTGTTTCTCCTTGATGCAAAGCCATGCCTTTTGTTGATTTTAATTCCCTGTAAGCCATGTCATCAGTTGCCCCTCCCTCCATCAGAGCAACGGCAATTGTTTCACGCCTTTTTTCAGCGCAGAACCAGAAGCTGCAAAAGCAAAACCAGGAGAGGAGGCAATGGCAGTGCAGTGACGAGAGTGATGAGGACATAGACATGGACATAGACTTCTCACAAAGTACGGGCCGGGCAATGTGCCCCGGCAATGTGCACATCATGCTGATGAGCTTGGCATGGACAGCTAGGCTGATCAGCTCGCCACGCTGGCCAAACAGGAAATGAAATTCAAAAGTTCGCAGGCCTTTTTCTGTCTACCTGGCCAGTGCATCTGAGTTCAGAGCGCTGTCCAGAGTGGTCACAATGGAGCACTCTGGGATAGCTCCTGGAGGCCAATACCATCAAATTGTGTCCACACTACCCCAAATTCGATCCGGCAAGGCCGATTTCACCTCTAATCCCCTCGTCGGAGGTGAAGTAAAGAAATCGATTTAAAGAGCCTGTAGTGAGGCGGTGGGATACCCCACAGCCCCGCTGAGGGATGGACCTCCCCTGACACCAACGTGGGCGGAGCCACTAGGTCCTGCACCTGCCCCTCAGAGGTGACAGCGCAGACCCGGAAGTATAAAAGCTCACCTGCAGAGCTCAGTTGAGAACCAGCCGCTGCAGAGACCAGATGTCTGCGGCCGAGCTCCCTCAGGGGAGACAGCAGAAGGCCGCAGCTGGCCTGAGGTCGCACCGGGCTGGCCGAGCCTACCCCGAGGAGGACTGGCTGAACCTACCCCGCTCCAGCTACCCTGAGGACTGGCCGAGCCTACCCCGCTCCAGCTACCCCGAGGAGGAGCCAAGCCTGCCTCTCGCCAGCTACCCCGAGGAGCAGCTGAGCCTACCATCCGCTACTTACCCAGAGGAACCGATGGTGTTCGAGACCGCCGCTGATGCTACCACACCTCAGGTACCCTACGAGGGGGAGTGTGGAAGTAGCCTGGGGGCAGCCGACCCCAGTCTGGCTGCAGCACTGCCAGAGCCTATGTCAGTGTGTTGCAGCCAGGATCCCCACTGACAGCAGCGAGTCTTTGCCACTGCTAGGGTCCTGGGCTGGGACACAGTGGAGTGGGAGGGCCTGCATCCCCCCTGCCACACACTCCTTGGGTGGCAGACTCCCCCCTTTCCCTGGCCTGGAGAGGCTAGGACCTCCTGATATTGGAACTATTGACTCAGTCCCTGCTGAAAGGCCTGAGTCTCTGACTGTTTGTTTGCTGCCCCGCCCTGACCTAAGGGCCTGAGTCTCTGACTATTTGTTTGCTGCCCCGCCCTGATCCAGAGCCTGGGCTGCTATTTGGACTCCTGACTCAGTTCCCGCTTAAAGGCCTGAGTCTCTGACTGTTTGCTGGCTGCCCTGCCCTGCCCTAGGGCCTGGGCCGCCATTTGACTATTGACTCAGCCCCCGCTCCAAGGGCCTGAGCCCCTAACCGAGTGTTCGTTATTCCCCCCGACCGCAGAGTTGACGGTTGGCGAACTAGAGTGAGGTGGTGGGATACCCCACAGCCCCGCTGAGGGATGAACCACGGCAAAGCCACACTACAGAGCCCTTTAAGTCGAAAAAAAGGGCTTCATCATGTGGACGGGTCCAGGTTTAAATTGCTGGTAAATTCGACCTAAAATCGTAGTGTAGACCAGGCCTAAGAAGATTAACATCAAGAAACTTGTGTGAGTAAAAAACAAAATAAAAGTATAAGGTAAAATATGCAGGAGAAATCCAGCACAGGGGGAAAAAAAGAGGATTATGAAAAAATTAAATTCAAAACAGGAATCCTGGAGAACCAGTTGGTTTAGAGGATTTGTATTATGATATAATTTACAATCTGTCATATTCAACTCTCTGGTTCAAATCTGGATCAAATACCATACTTACGTTGCTACTGATCAAAAGTCATTGTATCTGCGATAGTTATTTGATGGTCTGATGGTCTCAATACATTTCCAGTTGAACTGTTATCTGTTATAGAAATGTTGCAATTACAACTCTTGTTGGCAGTGTCCATTCAGATGCCAAGATTTGACTATACATGTGGACTAAACTATTCTCTTCCTCGAAAGGTGTCCCCTTCACCTCAGAGTTGAGTTGTACTTGTGAAGTTATGAGGAGAAGCTGTTATTGCCATGTACAGGTTTGATGAATAATTGGATGACTTATGTTTGCACAGGTCTGAGTCTAGCAACTTTTATGAATGCTATACATTCAGTGCCAGATTCTCAGCTGGTATAAATATGTATAGCTCCATTTATTTCAATGGTACTATGCTAGTTTGTACCAGCTGAAAATCTGGCACTTCATTTTAAAACTGCAATAAGTATAATTAGGAAAATACACTGAATTGAGAAAAGACGAGGGTAAATGTAATGAGTATTGAGGCTGGAAAGTTTTGAGGTTCAAAGATAAAAAAGAAAACTAAATCTCAAACACAGCATTTAAAAGTTAAGGAAAATTTTTAAAAAATAGGATTACTGGAAGAGGTAAAAGAAACCATGAACCAGGAGAGGCCGAGACAAAGACAACATAGATTCCAAGGGAACCATGCTATGAAGTGTGAGCAGGGCCTGGAGTATAGTACACAATGGCCAGCTTCATGGATGGTGTGCTCCTCTGCAAATTCCCCAAGGCCGATAGAATTTCCTTGCAAATATTACTCCTGTCCTTTTAAGGATCTTGCAAGCTACATTCCTTTCTAACATGCACCAAAGGACCAAGGTGGACAAGTATTTCTTCACCCCTAAAGATCTAACATCCACATTCCCACAAGGAATATTGCTCTTGTTTAACATCCATGTACAATTATTAGGGGAACATCACAAACTTACATGGGCTGGAGGTCAGCAACCTGGTGGCAATATTTTCCACATGTGATGCAGAAAGTGAGGCCTCCTGGCAAAAGGAACTTGGATGATCAGTTGATTCAAACTGAACCCCACAATGTCTGATCTGACACTACTTAGAAGAGGGAAATACTTGAGGAACTGGAGAACTCCACCATCTTCCCCTCAGACGATGGCATCTGCCCTCCAGTAGCTAACAGTTTGAAACCTTAGGTGTCGTGCTGGAATCAGTTGTCTTCCTAGGCACTCAAGCAGTGGCAGTCACCAAAAGTGTCAACTTCTAATTTCAGCTGGCAAGAAGCTTCTGCCTATCCTTCAAAGTGATGACATGGCCAGAGAAGTCCATATATCTGTTACCTTCTGGCCAAACTGTTGTAACTAACTCTACCAAAGTCTAGACAAAATGTTCACAAAGATGCTACTGGTACAGCACAGTTAAAAGTAAAAGAGTGGTCCATCTCATAATTTGATGAGCAGAAAAGAGCAGAATATACTGGTGCTCAGTAACCTGCATTGGCTTTCTGTTCCCAATTTGAGGTTCTGGTGCTGACCTACAAACTTTTTAAAGAGGTAGGACCACAATATCTCAAGGACTTCTCACTATTCCACTATCACAGCGCTGCAGGCATCCAGCACCCTGCAATTAACCTAAGTGTAAAGAGACAAGAGGTCCAGTTGTAAACACAAGGGAGTTGGAAGAAGAGCCTTATTCTAGAGCCGTGCCTTGTGTATACACTCCATCAGGAAGAATTTCACCCTTGCCATCTTTGCATTATGCTGAAAAACTCATATCTTCAGTGAAGCATTCCCCAAAGGAAAAAAAAACAGAAGAAAAATCAGCAACATGCTCCAAAACAGAAGCCAGCTATTAAACCAAAGAGCAAGGTAGAGAATTGCCGGTTCCTTCCAGACAGCTGCCATTGGTTTTTTTTTAACAACCTATATACAGTGCCTAGATGTCATAACAGGCATTTTAGAAATGCTGATGGATTTTACAACCTGGAAAAATAGGTATAATTTTTAGTTCACATTTTTGAAAATGGAAACATTGGGCCACAGGCAAAAAAGATTAGTCAGTGCCCCATATATTTATCCCTATTCTTTTTTGTCGTGCCCATGAAATTTAGATCCAGTGTCAAAATGAAAATTCTTTGCTTCATTTGCTAGTTTCCTTGTGCTAGACTGACAATCTCAGCAGTGACATGAAAAAAAATAACCTGCACCTCCGATTTCTAATTAAATTATGTGAAAATGATGACTTAATGAAAGGCTCAACACAGATGACATCTTACAAAGATAATCAGCTCTTTGTCATTTTCAAGGCATCTCACCACTGAAAATGAAAAGGCAGCCAATCTAGCAGGTGATACCTCATTAGTCAACACTGAAATCCATACTGAGAATTTTATTTTTTAATTATGAATAAAAACAATGATATAGACTAAAGCAGTCACTAAGTAGTGTTCAGTAGACCATTTGGAAGGTATTTGCTTCGACTGCATTTTTGGGTGAAACACATGAACTATTTGGCAATTAATGGCACCACTACGTAACTCCACTGGGAAGAATACTTTCCACAGCTAAATTTTCAGGGGAATTTAGGTAGGTAGAATGTAATTATCCAAACAGATATTTGGCCAAAACATTGTATTCTTGTAGAACATGCCATAGGATCTTTAATTAGCAATAGTTGTCAGGACTTCAGTATCATAATTCATATAAAAGAAGGCACGTCCAGCAGCACAACCATAGTGGGTCATTAATGACTCATACCTTCTACTGAATCACCATCTCCATTTCCTGCAGCGCACACAGATGTTCCTTGAAGGTCTCCATCAAAGGAGAACATACTTGATTCTCTTTTTATCTGATTAAGTGAGATTAAAATACAGCTGGCATTGTTTTATTCAGTGATCTCGCTTCTTAAAAATAAGGGTTGAAATGAATTAAGGACTCACACTTCTCTTGAAATAAAAAATATAGCTACTTTAGTGGTGTTATATCCTTGGGGCAGCCGGTGTAGGAAGCAATCACTTGAGGCCAGAGAGCAGACAGCTAACCAAAACCTCCATTTTATTTACAGATCAGAGAGCTCACTCAGCCGGTTGAAACCGGCTGAGCTATCCCTTAATAGTCTAACTCAGTTGCCATAGTAACAAAACCCATGACAACCAAATACACAACAAGTGGCACCCTTTGAAACTACTTCTTTTTGCTGCTCTGGCATCTAATGTCCTTGGCACAAGGTGTCACCTCTTCTTAGCAAAGAGAGAAGGTAACAGCTTTGACCTGTGAAGACCTACTGACCTGGGAAAAGTACTTAAAGCCCCTCCCGATAAACCACTTATGTGGAACTCTGTGCAAAGCACCTGTTTCCTCTGGTAAGATCCTGCAACTGGGGAGATAAGGACAAGCACCCCAGCCCCACTCTCAAGACATGATCCGACTTGGAGGTTGATAGAAACAAATGCCTGTTTCCTCAGGAAATCCCACAACCTGGGGTTTGGGGAAGAAGCTTTTTCAACAACTTAAACTAGGAGTACATGTCAGGTAGAAGCCCCGTCAAATACCCTCTCCCTCTCATCCGAACTGTCCACGCAAAACATTCCCAGTCTGGTGAACAGAGGAGAAATAACCCTGTTCGTGCACATGCGCTTGTGCACACACACGTGCACACACTCACATTCCTTGCAGCTTGATGAATGGGGAAAAGTACTAGTGGCCTGCTAAAGAGATACACTGATGAGGAACCAGGGTGGAAAATCACAGAAAAAAATCACCGTCCAATCATCTTCAAGAGGCCTGGAAACGAAGGCTGGCTTCAAGAAAGAATAAACAGCAGATTTCAGTTTAAAAGCTCCCAAACCTCCTCTCTTTCCCATCAAGTGTCTCTGCTGCTATGGGAGTAGAGAGGAAACAGTGTGAGGTCTGACCCTGAGGATCTGGGATCTCTTTCTGAGCAGGGTACCTCTTCCAGCAAACAGGAAATTTGGAGTGGGTAGGGGGAGCTTATCCATGGATCCCCCAAGCTGGAAGTCTCTACAGGTGTTTTTTTTTCCTGTCTCCTCCTCCTCCCACTCTGTTGCCACTGTTTAAAGCTCAAATTTAGGAAAGCACATAAGTGCATGCTTATGTCCAGCTTTAGTTAAGAAAACACCTAAGCATATCCTTAATTTTAAAGACATGCTTAAAGATAGAGATGTGCTTTTCTGAACAGGGATGTTTCCTGAGCTAGGCCCTAAAGCATCAGTGGCAGCCTGTTTTCTATTTTCATCAACAAGTTGTCTAGAATAATTGGGTAAGTGCTTTTTGTTTGGAAACTGATATAATTAATTGATTGGTGCTGCCTTCTTCTGCCGATGATATCAAAAACAAGAACAGTAACGGAAGAGGGCCTTCTTTCTAGATCCAGGTAGAAAAATGGATTGGGGAAGACACAAAATGAGGGCACAAAAAATAAAATTAATAACCAAAATAATGGCTGTTCTTCCTCCCCAAGAGTAATCTCAAAATGGATCACTCGATGTGATCAACAATACCTGTTAAAATTAACGAGACTGTCAAAAGCAAAGAAACTCAGCGTTAAGGCTGGGGTTGAAAATTTCAAAGCCAGGGACTTAGCCATCTTTCATTAATTTTAATAGGAGAGGTGTGGTTCCCTGGTACACCTTCAGAAATTTCCTTAACCCAGAAAGTCCTTAACTCACACCATAAAATGAAGAACAAGTCCATGAAATATTGGCAGCCTTAACTTAAAATGTTTTAGCTATTTTGGTGAAAATTAGAGGCGTAATGCTCTTTAAGCAGATACAGATTCTCTGTACCCCCTGTAGAGGTTCATCTTTTGTTTTAAAAATGTTTCCGGAAGACGTGTATTTATGCAGGTAGTTCATTAAATAATTGATCTTAAATAAAACAAGTTTTTTCTTGCATTTAATAACACGTTAGGAATTGCAGAATATATAGGAAGAAATGTTTATATTTATGCTCATTGCTCAAGCCAGTGTCTGTCAGATCCTATTCGATAGCCATGTTATTTATTTATTAAAAGCTATTGACCCGGATAAATCTCTTGAGTCATTTATGCTCTACTACATGTAGCCATGTTCCTGGTGGTAGCACTAGCAGAGCACTACATCATTCTGTTCAGTTCCTCTAATATCCACTGCATATTTAAAAAGCATAGAGCGTAAGAGAAAATAATTTGGAAGATATTGGGCCTAATGCAGCCTGGTTGGAAGTAAGTGAAAATGAAGTCAATGCCATTGCATCTGCTTATAGCAGAGGTGAATTGGGCTCACAGATAAAAAGCAAATGACTACATATGACTGGCAGGTACACTTTCTACCATATTGCTTGGGAGTAGGGGGGAAAGAGAGAAAATGATATTTCAATTTCTTCTAGAAGTGGATAATGGTTCATGCTATTATATGATTATTATAAGAGATGTCTAATATTAAAATGAATACATCATAATGATATATATTAAGCCTGTTTTCTTCCTTATAGGAACACCTACACTATGCAACATCTATTCTACTTTCTATAGCAGTGGTGGGCAACCTGCGGCCCACAGGCCACACACGGCCCGTCAGAGTAATTTGCTGGTGGGCCTCAAGACAGTTTTTTTACATTGACTGTCCACAGGCATGGCCTGTCAGGGTAATCCACTGGGGGCTGTAAGACAGTTTGTTTACACTGACCGTCTGCAGGCACAGCCACCAGCAGCTCCCAGTGGCTGCAGTTCACTGTTCCTGGCATATGGGAGCTGCGGGAAGCAGCCCACACCACTTCCCGCAGCTCCCATTGGCCGGGAATGGCAAACTGCGGCCAATGGGAGCTGCGGGCGGCCATGCTTGCAGACGGTCAGTGTAAACAAACTGTCTCACAGCCCCCAGTGACAGGCCGCAGGTTGTCCACCATTGTTCTATAGGCTCTTAAACTGCCCTAACCACTGGAGTATCTGAGCACCTTCCCATAGTGCATTAAGCAATGTTGTCTAATATCTGTCATGTGTGGATTGTTCTGTCTCTCATCGTCTTCCCAGAGGGAAACATTTTGCTATATGATAATAAATGAACAATAAACATGACATACAAACTTCTCATAAAGATGGTCACATTTAGGTTGCTATGTTGCTTTTTTATTTTAAATTGCATGCTGTTATTATTTAGTATTTATTTGTATTGTGCCTAAAAGCACCAGTCAGCTCATGGTCCCCTTGAGCTAGATCCTGTTTGAACACACAGCAATAGTCAGTCTGCTCAAGAAAGAGCAAGTAGTCAAAGACCCAGATTATGACATGAGCACTACTTGGGTACACCTCAGTGGAGCTCATTACAGCATCAGGCTCGCACCTGAGATAGAGACATACAAGTTTATTTATTGAAATATTATATATTAAGGATGAAGTATCAGAGGGGTAGCCGTGTTAGTCTGGATCTGTAAAAGCAGCAAAGAGTCTTGTGGCACCTTATAGACTAACAGACGTTTTGGAGCATGAGCTTTCGTGGGTGAATACCCACTTCGTCGGATGCATGTAGTGGAAATTTCCAGGGGCAGGTATATATAAGCAAGCAAGAAGGAGGCTAGACATAATGAGGTTAGTTCAATCAGGGAGGATGAAGCTCAGCAGTTTCTCTTTGAAGTCTGGTCCTGAAGTTTTTCTCCTGCAGGATGGCCACCTTAAGATCTGCTATTGTGTGGCCAGGGAGGTTGAAGTGTTCTCCTACAGGTTTTTGTATATTGCCATTCCTAATATCTGATTTGTGTCCATTTATCCTTTTCCGTAGAGACTGTCCAGTTTGGCCGATGTACATAGCAGAGGGGCATTGCTGGCATATGACAGCGTATATTACATTGGTGGACATGCAGGTGAATGAACCGGTGATGGTGTGGCTGATCTGGTTAGGTCCTGTGATGGTGTCGCTGGTGTAGATATGTGGGCAGAGTTGGCATCGAGGTTTGTTGCATGGATTGGTTCCTGAGCTAGAGTTATTATGGTGCGGTGTGCAGTTACTAGTGAGAATATGCTTCAGGTTGGCAGGTTGTCTGTGGGTGAGGACTGGCCTGCCACCCAAGGCCTGTGAAAGTGTGGGATCATTGTCCAGGATGGGTTGTAGATCCCTGATGATGCGTTGGAGGGGTTTAGGGACACAAATCAGATATTAGGAATGGCAATAAAAAAAACCTGTAGGAGAACACTTCAACCTCCCTGGCCACACAATAGCAGATCTTAAGGTGGCCATCCTGCAGCAGAAAAACTTCAGGACCAGACTTCAAAGAGAAACTGCTGAGCTTCAGTTCATCTGCAAATTTGACACCATCAGCTCAGGATTAAACAAAGACTGTGAATGGCTTGCCAACTACAAAAGCAGTTTCTCCTCCCTTGGTTTTCACACCCCAGCTGCTAGAAGAGGGCCTCATCCTCCCTGATTGAACTAACCTCATTATGTCTAGCATTCTTCTTGCTTGCTTATATATACCTGCCCCTGGAAATTTCCACTACATGCATCTGACGAAGTGGGTATTCACCCACAAAAGCTCATGCTCCAAAATGTCTGTTAGTCTTTGCTGCTTATTAAGGATGAAGTGGCTTTTTTTAAATGTTGAGTAAAGGTTCTTTCTTATGGTTCCTTGTATTTTTGTATTTTTAATGTTTTCCTTTTTTCCGTTTTCCAAGTCAAATCATTAACTTCTTGCTAACAATATTTTGTGCTTGGGTGTATGGGGTGTTCAGGGAGGAGTAGCACCTCTGGTGCTAGGGGCATGTTGTGTCCTTTCAGGGCAACTCATTCACCTTTGGTCCCCACCTGTCACTCAGCTCTCACCTGTGGCTCCTAGTAGCTGTAGCATGCGCAGCGGCCACACCCCGGGCAACAGCTTCGACAGGCTGGCTAAACCAGGTTGAGGGTAGCCGTTGGGCATAGACCTTCGGTGAGATAGGGCCTTGTCTATCCCGAGCATGTGAAGACAGACTCCGGAGGATTGAGCGGATGAGACCTTTTGGAATAGGACCAATGGTCATGAAGGCGGTTTCTGCAAGCGACGTGGTACGCTAAGAGCACGGCAAGATGCGAAAGACGCCCTGGTCAACCACTGCGACCAGCCCATCTCCAACTGTCTCGACTTTTGTTCTGCCATTGGAGCAAGATGGAATCTGGGAAGAGAGAGTGAGGCTGACTATGCGCACCTCTCCCTCACTTTAATCCAATTCACGCGCAAGTCTTGACATCCCTCCAATTCCCGTAAACTTTAAAGTCCTGTGGCGATGGGCGAGCGACGAAGCAACAGGTGTGGATACACTGGGAGCTGTAGCCGCGGACCTGCACACAGGCGGCTCAGGTCTAATGGTCGTCTTCTTGCTGACCGAAGCAACAGCTGGATTCGGCGTCTACTGAGTGACTGAGCAGCCCTCTTCAGGACTGCACTGCTCACCTCCGTAGTAAGAGGAAGGGGCTAGAAAAGGTGCCCTAAACATTGTTTGCTTCATAGAACCCTGGCCAGCTTACCGCGGCTGGAGGGGATCCCATATTATGCGGTCGAATAACAAAATTTCAAACAACAAAACGCAAGGTGACACCACTCATTATTGGTACATGGAATGTACGCACGCTTCAAGACAACCCCTCAGCAGATCGACCAGAAAGAAGAACAGCTCTGGTCGCCAGAGAGCTCGCAAGATTTAACATCGATATTGCGGCCCTGTGTGAAACTCGTCTAGCCAACGAAGGTCAGCTCACAGAAACAGGAGGTGGTTACACATTCTTCTGGTGTGGACGTAGCAGTGACGAACGTCGTGAATCTGGAGTTGGCTTTGCGGTTAAAAATCATCTTGTCCGCAAACTTGCCAGTCTTCCCAAGGGCGTGAACGATCGACTTATGACACTGCATCTTCCACTACCGAGAGGAAAGCAAGTTATACTAATCAGCGCTTACGCATCCACAATGACGAATCCGGATGAAGTAAAGGACAAGTTTTATGAAGATCTCGATGCCCTACTTTCATCCGTGAAGCGCACCGACAGGCTGATTCTACTTGGCGATTTTAACACGAGAGTAGGATCCGATCACTCTGCCTGGCATGGCGTCATTGGAAAAAATGGAATCGGCAAATGCAAGAGCAATGGCCTACTACTATTGAAGACATGTGCGGCTCATGATCTGATCATCACCAATACCATCTTCCGCCTGCCCACTCGCAAAAAGACGTCCTGGATGCACCCACGTTCCAAGCACTGGCATCTCATTGCTTATGTCATCGTGCGGAGGAAAGACAGACAGGATGTAAGGGTGACTAAGGCCATGCCGAGTGCTGACTGTTGGACTGATCATAGACTTATCATCTCTAAATTAAGCCTTCACATCAAGCCAAAGAGACGTCCGCAGGGAAATAAAGCTGTGATGAAAAAGATCAACGTTAGTAAACTGAGGAACCCCAGCACAGCAGCTTCATTAGTAGAAGATCTCGACAACCAACTCTCAGAGCTGCAATTAGAGGAAAACGTTGAGAGGAACTGGCTTCACCATGCTTATCAGAATGACCCGTCGTCAACAGCTAAGAAAAATGCCTTCAACAACATTCGCAGGACCGTACAGAGCAAGCTTCGTAAGATGCAGGACTCCTGGTTGAGTGCCAAAGCAGATGAAATCCAGAAGTTTGCTGATAGAAACGATGCCAAACGGTTCTACAAAGCCCTTAGATCCTTGTACGGACCTCGGCCTTGAGGGAGTTCCCCTCTACTGGACTTAGATGGTGTAACTCTCATTACTGAGAAGACTCTGATTCTACAGCATTGGGCTGAGCATTTCCAATCCGTACTGAACCGCCCATCTTCCATCAATAATGAGGCGATTGACAGAATGCCCCAGGCGGATATTAATTACAGCCTGGATGTTCCACCATCAGAGACTGAAACCCTACAGGCCATCAGTCAGCTGTCTAGTGGCAAGGCCTCAGGATCTGATGCGATTCCAGCGGAAATCTATAAGGATGGTGGTGCAATGCTTGTTGACAAACTCACTCAGCTGTTCCAGTCCTTCTGCAATCAAGGGTCCATTCCTCAGGAATTGAAAGATGCGTCCATCGTACACCTCTACAAGAGGAAAGGAAATCGAAAAGTCTGTGATAATCATAGAGGAATATCACTGCTTTCTAGCGCAGGTAAGATCCTTGCACAAGTGTTGCTGAATTGCCTGATTGACCACCTGGAACAGGGTTTACTACCCGAGACACAGTGCGGCTTCCGCAAAGAGCGTGGCACTGTGGACATGATCTTCACAGTTCGACAGCTCCAAGAGAAGTGTCAAGAGCAGAATCGCGAATTGTACACCATCTTTGTGGATCTTACCAAGGCTTTTGACACTTGCAGTCGCGAAGGTCTGTGGCGCATCATGTCGAAGTTTGGGTGCCCTGACAGAGTCATCCTGATGGTACGTCAGTTCCACGATGGCATGACGGCTCGTGTTCTGGACAATGGAGAAGCTTCAGAGGCCTTTCCCATCACAAACGGCGTCAAGCAGGGGTGTGTTTTTGGCACCGACCCTGTTCCGCATAATGTTTTCAGCTATGCTGTCAGATGCCTTTCAGAACAGTTCCTTGGGAATCAGCCTGAGATACAGGACTGATGGGAAACTGTTCAACCTGCGAAGACTCCAGGCTGTCACCAAAATAAAGGAGACTGTGCTAAGAGACCTTCTTTTTGCTGACGATTGTGCCCTGAATGCTGGATCAGAGCAGGAACTGCAAGCTAGCATGGATAAATTCGCAGCAGCATGCGATAACTTTGGCCTCCTCATCAATATAAAGAAAACCGAAGTGATGCACCAGCCAGCTCCGAAAGTCCAACACCAAGAGCCCACCATCATAGTGAAGGGACAAAAGCTGCAAGCAGTGGACCAATTTACCTACCTTGGCAGCACCCTTTCTCACGCAGTGACAATTGACATCGAGGTCAACTGCAGAATCGCTAAGGCAAGTTCTGCATTTGGCAGACTGTTGACCAACGTGTGGGACCGCCGTGGAATAAGCCTTGCTACAAAGCTTAAAGTCTACCGAGCAGTAGTGCTAACTACCCTGATGTATGCCAGTGAGACTTGGACTGTATACAGGAGGCACGCTAGGCAACTGAACCACTTCCACATGATTTGCCTCCGCAGACTTCTGAGGATCCGGTGGCAGGATAAGGTGCCAGATACAGAAGTTCTCTCCAGAGCAGGCCTGCTGTCAGTTTACACTCTGCTTATGAAAGCCCGGACACGCTGGGCAGGCCATGTTGTAAGGATGCCAGACCACCGCATCCCCAAACAGCTCTTTTATGGTGAGCTGTCACAAGGAAAGCGATCACACGGGGGACAAAAGAAGCGATACAAAGACACGCTGAAAGCCTCTCTTAAGTCCCTGGATATTGACATCACCTCCTGGGAAACTCTGGCACAAGACCGTCATGGCGTACGCTGATCCATCAAGGCTGCCAGACATCTGAAGCCAGAAGGATAACTATAGCACAAGAGAAGCGAGCACTCCGTAAAGCCAGAGCTGTAAATGTTGTAACAGTGGTGCCCACACATGTCTGCCCGACATGTGGCAGAACATTTCGTGCCCATATTGGCCTTATCAGCCACCTGCGGACGCACTGTGGACAGCTTACAACCTGCTAGATGTCAAGGTCTTCTTCGAAAATGATGGACGAACATACATACATACATACATACTATATATAAAGCCTGTTGAAATTATGGAAATCTATTGTTGACTTTATTTAGGAAAAATGATAATCATGACGTCTCAAACCTATAAGTATATAAGAGGATGGTAATAAAGTAGAATTGATCTTGACCTTGGAACCACCTAAATCTATACAGCAGATTCTCTATCTCTAAGGGCAAATCGCTTCCTCCATCTATCCTGAATTCACTACTGGGGAAATTATGATAAAAATAAGCTTTAGATCTCCTGGCACAAATGGAGCTTTGTGACTGTCACTGATGCAGACCCGTGTCAATAATTACCAGTAAATGCAAGACTATGACCCTTTCCCCTTATTTTATAATTTCCATTTCACCAGAGCAATAATATATGTTAGGCCAAAGTTTTTGTTTTTTGTTTTGTACTTCTCTGTGTGGGGGCTATTGCTCTTCTCGGGTGGTAGAAGGCATGTTGACTGCAGGAGCCTCAAATGGGAAATAATCCCTCAGAAATGACCTGCCTGGGAGCAAATTCTACATTTACATAATATGATGGTTGTGACACAAACCAAGATAAGGAAAAAAAATTCAGAGCTCTAGCGGACACTCCTTAAATCATGCCATTATTAGATATAAGCATGAAGGTGTGAGTAAAAGACTTGTGGTACAATTCTTTGCTGACTTACACCCTAGGAAAGGCTGTGGAAATTAATGAGGGTGCCATGCTGCTGATCAGCACAAAATCTGGCTCCTAACGACAGTTTTAACTTTCAATTTCCATACTGGTGCCACCTCATTAACATTATTTAAATACATTTTTTTCATCAGGGAACACCTTGGCTTGCTGTGCATGGAAGTAATGTATATGAGAGCTGTCACAACAGATCATAGGACTCATAGTCTTTGATTTAAGTAGATCATTAGCATCAGGTAAATGGGAAGAACAGTCTTGCGGCTAAGGCACCAGATGTGGGTTCAATTTCTAGGTCTGCCACAGTCTTCCTTATGTAGCCTTGGACAAGTCACTTAATCTTTACTTCAGATCCCGATCTGTTAAGTTTGTTTGAATAGGGGCTGTGTCCTACCGTGCTTTTGTGCAGTGCTTACAACAATGGGGCCCATCTCTTGGTTAGGGTCTCTATATACTACTGTACCATAAACAACAACCAAGGTAAATACACATTAAGGCTCTTTTTTAAAATAAGTTTTTTTTTCAGTGATACTTTCCTCACAGTCTGTCTGATTCATCAGGTGAAACAAAACAAAGGGTATTTAGATATATATATTCATTTTGTGTGTTGTTTATCCAAAAATCATATTCATATTTTCTGGAAAAAAGTGGAATGTTTACATTAGACTTCTTGGGATGCTCCTTGCAGCATAAATCTATTTTTTTAGTTTGTAGGTCATTGGCCCTGTAGATGTTATCTGTTCCTTCTGTGCCTTTGTAGTCTGTGAGTCAGTTTGACTACTGAAAATGCACATATGGGGGGACATTTTCAGGAAGATACACAGAGATTTGCCATGTGATTCCCATTAATGTTAACAGGTATCACACAGGCAAACCTCTCTGCATCACACTTATATTTACTGCTAAGGGATGGATGGACGGGTGATAAGCACTACAGTGCATCTTTTAAAAATCAGCAGCAGTGTATATGGCTGATTTTACAAGATAGGGATTGATGTGTTCCCAGTTGGGTATCAGAAGGCATGATCAAGTCTTATAGCACGGGGGGAGGGATAGCTCAGTGGTTTGAGCACTGGCCTGCTAAACCTAGGGTTGTCACTTAGGGATCTGGGGCAAAATCAGTACTTGGTCCTGCTAGTGAAGGCAGGGGGCTGGACTCAATGACCTTTCAAGGTCCCTTCCAGTTCTAGGAGATTGGTATATCTCCAATTATTACTATTACTGTGTACTAAAAGCCCTTATGATGTGTTTGTAGGAAAACCTTACTATGCATACAGAATAGTCTATTTTGAAACAGTTAACACTTCAGGGACTAAGGGGTTTACTCCAACCTAATAGTAGTAGAGTGGCTTACCACAGCCTAATTCCCTGTCATAATTCTTTTTTTCAATAAAAGATGAGAGAGAAATAATATTGGTAAAAATGAATTTTCCCTAGATCCAGGTCTTTCCTGTCAAATTACTTTACTGCTTTTTTTTTCTTAAATCATCTCTCTCCTTTTTCTACCCCCACAATGAAGATTAGAAGGGAACAGTTGCCCTAACTTTCACTAGATATAATAGCCAAAGGCAGCAGTAGAATAACATTTCATCCCAGATCTGTATAAATAGTTTCGGAAAGGTTTGTTTGGGATGAAATGAAATGGTGAAGTGTGTGGTTCTATTTTCCCCTGATAAGCAGTAGGTTCTGTAGTGGAAGGTGTGCGGGAATAGGAGGAGGGAGAGGAAGGGGAAAAGGATTTGGAATCCTGTATTCTATCTAGTGAAGGAATCAAGTTGTCATAGAGGGTTGGGTTTTTTTTATGGGGGGAGGAAGAGGTGAAAGAAGGGACAAAGAACCTCCCCATATAGCATGAGAACCCTCCATCCTATATGCCTAGGCCTCATATTTTCCCCATCCTCTTCTCATAAATCACTCTGACTTCTCTCAAGCCCCAGCTTCTTCCCTCCTATGTTGCCTCTCCCCCTACTTTCCAGCTCTCCTCTCTCCTTCTCATCCTTTTTTCCCTCAAACTCTCCTCTTTCTGACCGGGTCCATTCCCATTTTATCTCATTCTTTCCTCCTCTGTAACTCCATTCTCCCTCTCTTCCCTGAAAGCAGCCCAGAGGCGGATTCTACAGCCCAGTGGTTGTGGCGGAGCTGTTGGAGTCTTAGGTTCAAGTAGCTTCCCAGCTATTCTCCCCCATTCCATCAGTGTAAATTGGCTATTCTAGAGCAGGTCTCATTCCCTGAAAGCAGCCCACTTATCCCACCCACAAATCTCACATTTTATTTCCACACCCAGCTATCCCTCACTAATTATTTACTCCTCCAGGATCCCCTGTTGTTCTCTGCCTCTCTATGATCCTCCTTGTTCTGTGACATGAAAGCCCACTTTTGTTTCTCGATCCCCTACCAGATGTGCTCTGGGTCCCCACTCTTCCCTCTGCCTCTCAGATCTCCTTGTCCCCACTCCTCTTTTTCTTGCTTCTGTAGCTGTCTTTCCACAAGGTCACCATGTCTCTCCCTCCCCTGTTCTTCCCTGAGGGGAGCAGGGGTAGGAAGGGAAGGGCTGAGAAGGCTTCTATAGCCTTTGTTCCAGTCCTGGGGGATGGGGGGAGAATAAGGCAAGGGAGGAGACTGGGACAGGTTTGGACTCCTACCACTCTCTATTCTATCCTCTGTCCCATCCTTGTAGGGGCGTCTGGGTGTAGAGAGGGGCTTGGACTGGAGACCTCATCTATCTGTTTTACCCCCTACTCTGCTTCTCCTGTGTGTGTGTGGGGGGGGGGGGGAGGGCACGGGTGCGAAGGGTTCCATCTCTGCTGCACTATATTCCATTCCCCAGGTGTGTCTGCCTTTGGAACCCCACTGTTCTCTCTGCTCCAGCCCCAAGCCTCTTAACCTGGTGGCTGGGGGTGGAAGTGGCAGGGGGAGTCTGGAACCCTACTGCTTTCTCTAATTCAGTCCCAGACTGGTTCTCCTGATGGCTGGGGGTGGAAGTGGCAGGGGGAGTCTGGAACCCTGCTGCTCTCTCTGCTCCAGCCCCAGACCGGTTCTCCTGGTGGCTGATGGTGGAAGTGGCAGGGGGAGTCTGGAACCCAGCTGCTCTCTCTGCTCCAGCTCCCGGAATGGGTGAGCGCGCGGAAGGGTGGACCCGGCTGTCTCTGCGCTTCAGCTCCGGCTCTCCCCTCCTCTGTGTGTGTGTGTGCTCCGGGCTAGAACGTGGCCCTCTCACCCTGTGCTGTTCTCGCTCGCTCTCTGCTCATGAATATTCATGAATCTCCTCCCTGTGACGTTGCAGCAGTCCTGGGTGAAAGCTGGCTCTGCTGTGGTCCTGCCAGTGAGGCTGTGAATGACTGAGCAGCAAGCGAGGAAGCAGCCGCCGCCTCAGCAGCAGCAGCCCACCGCCCCCAGCACTGCTCGCACCTGGAGGCGGCTCACGGGAGAGGCGGGCGGAGGGAGCCGAGGGGAGCCCCCAGCAGCCCAGCGTTTGGTGGCGCTCACGTCTTGGCAGGAGCCGAGAGTCCCCACCTGCCTGGAGCAGCCCGGAGATGCTGAGGCTGCGCTGGGAGTCGGCGCTGCTCCTGCTGGGGGTCGGGAGCCTCCTGGCCGCTAAAGGTGGGTAGCGCGGCGAAGTTTCCCGGCAGCCTGCCGGGGCTGGGGGAAGGTGACACTTGGCTGCCGTGACCTCCGTGCCTGCGGCGTGGGGAGCGCCCAGGCTCCGGCAAAGAGCGGACCCAAGTTTGGGGGCTCGCGGCGGCAGCCAGGCGTGCCGGGAGAGCTGGGCGGGTCGCCCTCCTGCTCGAAGGCGCTAGGGTGGCTCGGAGGGGGCCAGCTGGGCTAATCATGCCGCGCACATGTCTCCCCCCCTCCCCATAAATCCTCACGTTGCCCGTGCCTGGTGTGAAGTCAGTGCGGGCGTGGGGAGCGACTCTCCGCCGAGGGGACGCCGCGGAAAGTTGGAGACACAAGGAGCCGCTGGGGCGCTGGGCTTGGCTCACCCTTGGGGGAAGGGGGATGTTCACCGGCTCCCCAGCATGTGCGGTTGACGGGCTCTGGCTCTCCAGGAAGAGTCTGTCGGCCTCGGGTCGTTTGCTCCAAGGGGAGAGCTGGGACACCGAGCCACTAGCCCGGGAGCCAGAGGGGAGCAAAAGGCTTTCTCACGTGACTGAGATACCCACCGCCCGAGTGAGTGGGGCTGGCGTTACACGGCACTGGGGGGAGGACAGTGCTGGGTGCGCAGGAGAGCTGGGACAATGTTTGAATAACTTGTTGATGCCAACTTTTTTCCCCCAAGATAAACATCCATGGGGGTAGGGGTGTGAGAGGGAGGAAATGACAAATGAAAGGATGTCAGGCTGATTTCTGCTGAGATTTACCGCGACCTTCCGATTACCGTTCCGGTTTGGAGATCACCATTTAGCCATCTATTAGCTAAAAAGACAAAATCGTATTTAGGGATCTCAAATACGTTGGGATGTCTCCTGGTTCAAAGTAAACAAATTGTCAGGGCTGACTGGGACACTGAAAGAAAAGTGAGTGTTTTGGGGGGGCGGGTGGGGAAGGTAGTAACAATTACTTCTTCTGAGAAGCTGTCTAGCATCAAATTGCTGGGACCATCCCAAATTAACTCGGTCTGCTCCCTCTTTTTATCCTGTTGTTATAATTAAATATAGATTGTTAGAGGCTTATTTAGACTTTTATCCTTCAATAACCTCAGCTTTTATGTAGGTCTAGCAACCGTTTGCTGCTGCTCATTTTGACACTTATGGATTGTTTTGGCCCATTAAAAATCTGATTTTCCTTCCTGACATGGTTCTCTTGCAGTTCTGCTTCTTTTCACTCTTACAAAGAGATTCAGAAAAGAAGTTTTGAGGTCTTTAGCTTTAGTTTACTTTCAGATCATTTACATGTGATCTAATTACTGTATTCATTTAAGAAATCCTGTCACTTGTATTATTTTTTGGGGGCTCTTCAGTTGTAATTTAGCCAGCTGACTCATGTAAATTTCAAGGAACATTGTATTAAATATGGAACTAATTCTTTCTGGAGAAAGATTCAGATTGCTTGGAAAAAATGTAAATGATTCTCTCAAGATACAGAAATAGAGGCACCTGAAGGAACTTAATACATATAAAGGGACTTGCTACTTCTATTTCATATTATATATATATAATATATATATCTCACTATAATATGCAATATTTTCAGGACAAATGTACTGTGAAGTTTGATAATCAATAAGGGGATGTATTTTAATACAAGGATATATCTCCCGTCTTCTCCTTACCTACTTAGCATAAACTTTAAGATAACCACGTCTTGTTGTAGATCTTTTCTTCTGGCAAATATGCCAGCTTTTGTTTCTTCTTAGGCATCTTTTACAATGTCGTAGCCAGTTCAACAGACTGGCGCATCTGAATTCTATATTTCTGTTGAGTTCTATTTTCCATTTAACCACTGGAGGGCTGCAAAGAGCATAGATGTTTAATACTTGATTAAAAAACGAATGACACTTTTTTGTCATGGCCTGCATTGTCCTCTACTACTTTGCATCCATACGTGTATTTAAAATCTGATATAATCTGTGGGTAAAATACCAGACAGTAAAGTGTCATATAGTCACATGTAATGCATCTAGTATCTGAGATACTTCCCTCTTTAGACTCTAGTTTTCATTTCCATCAATAAAGAGGGGAAAGATAAAGGTTATGTGGATGAGAAAGAAGAAAGCACCATGAATTTCTTAATATATTTCTATACCTGAGGAGGATTTGGAGTCAAAAGGCAGTTATGTGCACATAGTTGAAAGGCTTGTTAGTGCTTAAAACTTAAAGCTATTTGGTAGCTTGAAGCTAAATGCTTTCTTGTTTGAGGCACTAGTAAGATGTCATGTACTTTGTACACAGCTTGTATGCCTTTTGTGATTGTGCATCTTGCTGTAGGGGGTAGCACAGACCATCCATGACAATTATTCAGAGTTTCTCCATAGCTCAACTATTCTAGTGGCACAGTGCCCACATTTTTAGATTAAAACACAGAAGGTTTTGGGGTGAGAGAGGAGATCATTGAAATCAGCAGTCCTTCTCCTGTTCATTCAGTAAGACTAATGGATGCTACTTTTTGGGTTATTTGGAGCTGCCTGCATACAGTTGAGTTGTTGCTAAATTCTCCAGAGAGTCTGGAAGATGCAGGATCTGTTCCTTAATCTGTGAAGCCTTCAAATGTTAGCATTTAGCACCTAAGAAGGGTTTTTCAGTACATTTTAACACATAGGCACACATGGCCACAAGTAGGAACAAATGAAAATCTAATGCGGTTTCACTTCCTCCCTCTGCCCCCCACAAATCTGTGCATAAGGCAGATCATTAAAATTATTTATCTCATTTTAATATTTGATTGTTTAAATGCTCAGTCAAGCTTAATAAAAGGTCCAGAATATCTTGTGGGATCTCACCAGTTGCACTGTTGGAATTCAACTCTTATTTGGAATCTGTGAGCAACATAAACACCACTTTAATCCTATTTTAAGTACAGCAGCAAGCATCTCAGTGATCTAAATAACTAGAGGAACATTTGATACCAAATGTAATTAGTTATATGTGCAAAATGTGTTGCCTTAGTCATACAGGACACTTCCAAATCAATGGAACATTGAGTCCCACTTGGCAAATGCATTGTGTGGCTACATCGGATATGACTGCCAGCAACATGAAAACAGCAAAAACCAAAGGGACAGATACTTCATATTTTGCTTCCAACAAAGGCATAAGCCTGAACTCTTACCCCCACTTCTCCCAGCGAAAATGTTTGAGAATTTCATAGGAAGATAGATATCTAAATACTAAGCTGAATGAACTTGAATTCCTGGTATTAAATGAGGATATTCATATAATAGGCACCACAGAAACTTGGTGGAATGATGATGATAAATGGGACATGGTACACAATATATAGAAATGCCAGAGTATGCTCATGCTGGGGGCAGGGAGAGGGCGTAGCACTATAGGTGAAAGAAAGCATAGAGTCAAATATCATACAAATCTTAAATGAATCAGATTGTACTCTAGAATTTCTATGGGTAGACATTCCATGCTTGAATATTAAGAATATAGGAGTAGGAATATACTACCAACCACCTGATCAAGATGGTGATTGTGTAATGCTCAGGGATATTAGTAAGGTTACAAAACCAGACAACCCAATAATGGGAATTTCAACTATCCCCATATTAACTGGGAACATGTCACCTCAGGATGGGATGCTGAGATAAAATATCTAGACATCATAAATGACTTATTTTGAATCAGCTAGTGCTGGAACTCATGAGGGGAGAGGCAATTCTTGATTTAACCCAAGTGAAGCACAGGATCTGGTTCCAGAGATGAATATAGTTGAACTGCTCAGTAGTAGTGACTGTAACATAATTAAATTTAATGTCTTTATAGGGAGGAAAATACCAAAGAAACCTACCACAGTAGCATTAACTTCAAAAAGAAGGACTACACAAAAATGAGGAAGCTAGTTATATGGAAATTTAAAAGGAACAGTCACAAGAGTAAAATATCTGCAAGCTGTATGGAAACTCTAAAATCATGGTAATAGCGGCTCACACTAAATGTATACCTCAATTCAAAAACAAAACAGTAAGAGGACCAAAAAACCACCACTATGGCTAAACAACAGAGTAGAAGAAATGGTTAGAGGCAAAATGACACCTTTAAAAATTGGAAGTCCAATCCTATTGAGGAAAATAGAAAGGCACATAAACTCTGGCAAGTAAAGTGTAAAGGCAAGCCTAAATAGAATTTGAAGAGTAACTAGAAACTAACAGCAAAAATAATTGTAAGTACATTAGAAGCAGGAAGCTTGCAAAAAAATCATTGAAACCACTGGATGATCAAGGTGCTAATGGAGCACCCGAGGAAGACAAGGCTGTTTCATAGAAGCTAAATGAATTCTTTGCATCAGTTTTCGCTGCAGAGGATGTGAGAGAGTTTCCTACACCTGAGCCATTCTTTTTAGGTGATAAATATGAGGAACTGTCCCAGGTTGAGGCAGGGGGCAGGAGCCCAGGGGCCCAGGCCCAGGGGCCGCGTCAGGGGCCCCCGCCCCAGGGGCCCCCCGTTTTTTTTTTTTCTGGGGCCTGTCGGTGGTTCCTGGAGCTCCGCAGGCGGGTGGGTCCGGCAGAGCCACGGGAGAGCCGGCGAGGCCAGGCAGGCACTGCTGCGCGGCGGGCGCGGCTCGGCGCGGCGCTCCGCTCCCCGCGGCGCATGAGTGCAGGGGGTCAGCAGTCAAAGGGACCACACGCACCCGCGCCCACCAGTCACTGGCTCGGCTCCGGGGTCCACCTGCCACAGGCATGGGAGCTCAACAAGCCAAATGCCGCCCCCCAGGTCTTCGGCGTGCTGGAGTCTAGAGCTGCCCCTGAGCGGGGGCCCCCCGCCGCCGAAGACCCCGGGCCCCCGGAATTCTCTGGGCGGCCCTGGGTTGAGGTGTCAGTGGAGGAGGTTTTGGAACAAATTGATAAATTAAGCAGTAATAAGTCACCAGGACCAGATGGTATTCACCCAAGAGTTCTGAAGGAACTCAAATATGAAATTGCAGAACTAGTAACTGTGATGTGTAACCTATTGCTTAAATCAGCCTCTGTAGCAGATGACTGGAAGATGCTGATTTTTAAAAAAGGCTTTGGAAGCAATCCTGGCAATTACAGGCTGGTAAGCCTAAATTCAGTACCAGACAAATTGGTTGAAATGACAATAAAGAGCAGAATTATCAGACCACATAGACAAACATGATATGCTGGGGAAGAGTCTACATGGGAAAGGGAAATTATGCCTCACCAATCTACTAGAATCTTTCGAGGTGGGTCAGCAAGCATGTGGACAAAAATGAGCCAGTGGATATAGGGTGCTGGGACTTTTTGAAAGCCTTTGACAAGGTCCCACTCCAAAGGCTCTTAAGCAAATAAGCTGTCATGGGATTGGAAGGAAGGTCCTCTCATGGATCAGTAACTGGTTAAATGATAGGAAACAAAGGATAGGAAAAGCAACAAAGAATCCTGTGGCACCTTATAGACTAACAGACGTTTTGCAGCATGAGCTTTCGTGGGTGAATACCCACTTCTTCGGATGCAATAAATTGTCGGTTTTCCTAGTGGAGAGAGGTAAACAGCAGTGTCCTCCAGAGGTCTGTACTGGGACCGGTCAGGTTCGATATATTCATAAATGATCTGGAAAAGGGGGCAAATAGTGAGGTGGTGAAGTTTGCAGATGATACAAAAATACTCAAGATAGTTAAGTCCAAAGCAGACTCTGAAGAGTTACAAAGGGATCTCACAAAATTTGGTGAATGGGCAACAGAATGGTAGATGAAATTACATGTTAAGTGCAAAGTAATGCACATGGCAAAATATGATCCCAATTATACATATTAAGTATTGGTGTCTAAAGTAACTGTTTCCATTCAAGAAAGAATCTTGCAGTCATGGTGCATAGTTCCCTGAAAACATTTGCTCAATGTGCAGCAGCAGTCAGAGACACAGCTTCATGCTCTGGGTGTCCCATAACTTCTGACTGCCAGAAACTGAGACTGGACAACAGGGGTTGGATCACTTGATAATTTTCATGTTCTGGCCTTTACCTTTGAAGCATCTGGCACTGGTCACTGCTGGTAGACAGGATACTGGGCTAGATGGACCATTGGTCTGTCCCAGTATGGTTGTTCTTGTGTTCTTATCCTAATTTCTGAATTAGTCAATATTTGTACCGTGCTATGAATATGTTGACTTGATTATTTAGAAACTGGGGGTTTTACGCAACTCTAGATGTTATTGTACTAGGTAATGGTGAAACTTTCTCTTACCGTACAAGTTCAAAGTACAATGCATATGCAAAACAGAAACATCCTTTATTTTTTCCATCCAAAGTACATTTGAAGCAGCATTGGTACAGCAACTAACTCAGAGGCCTGGGAGTCAACTAAGCTTGGTTCTATTCCTGATGCTGGCATTGATTTGCCTAGGGCAAGTCATATAAATGCTCCTTGCCTCAGTTTCCCCATCAGTAAAATTGGGATAAGAATATTTTATAAAGCAGATTGCGATCTCTGGAGGAAATGGTGGCTATAAAAGCAAATTTATCTGTCAAAGATTAAAAGATGTGTATAATTAAGATACCATGTATGTTAGGATATTGAAATGATTGAGAATTCTCAGAAAACAAATCAGAATATTTGATGCTACTTCCATAGTTTAGATATTTCAATATAAATGGCTCTTATGACAGCATTTAATTTCGTATGATATAGAAGGAGTTAATTTCTCTGAGCCTGGCTAGATTTGATGCTGCTTATCCTGATTCAGTTTACATGATAACCCGTTTCATACCTATATCATTCCTATTACATACATTGGAAGATAATCACAGCCAAGAACCAGTGCTTCATGCTTTTGTTCAAGCCTTTCAAAGCACTTTACAAACATATACTAGGAATGAAGTATTGCAGTACCCGGTCAAGTGTGCTCTCTCTCCTGTCACCAGCCATTGTTGGTTGGTGGTGAATGCAGTATGGGATCACAGCCTTGCCTTTCTTGTAATGGTGTTCCTCATGGGAGTATAAGGAAAATATTTATTGTCTGGAGAACAGCTCCTTGTCGCCTATCTCTAAATTACACGCTTGAGCCTTGGTAGACTGGTTTCAGTTTTGCTTTCATCACTTTTTAAAGATCAGCTACTTGCCCCTCTGCAGAAAAGCATGGAAGTTGCATGGCAGTTGTCGGAGACAATGGCACCTTGTTTTGGTTGTTTACTGTCAGAGAAACACTTGGCTGGAAAAAAATTATCAATGGTTAATCCTCCCTCACAGCCATTAGACACTGGAATCAAAGCAGAGTGGGGAAACTAGCTCTAAGCATGTATAGCTGGTAAAGGGTAAAACCACTTTGCCCTATGTTAGGACTACATCTAATTGCCTGCTTCATAGTTTCTGCAAAAAAATAAGATTCATAATTGGTTACTGAACAGCAGAGAAAATATCTGATAAGAAATATTAGAGAAGTCTATCCTCAATGCAGCTGACAAATTTATCTTGTAGACTTTTTCTGTATCACGTGGTGAAGACATTTTTGGAATGATGCTTAAAGCCTGGTTCTAGCTTTCAAAAGCCTTTCCCTTGCCTCTTTCATTATGCTGTGTATTCTTTGTCTCCTGGATTCTAACCTCCATCTCAGCTTATTTGCCTCAGAGTAGTTCTTTACTGCTTTAACTATATCCAAGAGCGTTATGCTGAGAAAATGGCAAAGTATAACTTGCCCAGCACATGCAGAGTGGCTCTGTGGAATGGCTAACACTTCATTAAATGGAAAAAGCTTCCCCACTGTGGTACAAAAATAGAAAAATTGAGACTAAAATGTGTTGTTTTTATATTAAACTATTTCTCCCTCTCCTCTCTCCTTCCCTGGCAAGTATAGCTAATAATTGACTACTAACCTCCAAAATATTTTTAATGCAATTTTAAAGCTGCACAATTACAATTTAAAATAGACTAATTCTAAAGTCTCAATTACAGTGAGATTTGGCTTGAATCAAATTCACCACTGTTGTCTGTCTCTGGAGGATTGTGAATTATGTGTAGTTTTTTAAAATGAGATTTTTACAATTTCCTTCATGCAAATTTGTTCAATAGCAGCCTGAGCAGAGCAGCCCTTGGGTCAGGCCAAACAGAGAGACTGTGAATTGTGATGTGACAACTGGGGATGAGCTTTATTCGACATTGCTAAAAATGGCAGTGGATGCTACTGAATATGCTCAGAAGTGACATTTCAGTCACTTATCTGAGTTATCCCTTTTGATACAATGATGTTTAAGGGTTTTGGCTTTTGTTTTGAGATAAAACAAACTCAACACAAAACAGCATCTCCAACAGAATACTTTGGGGGCAAGTAACAATAAGTAAGAAGCTTCATGTGGAAGATGTGATAAAGTTTCCCAGCATTCCTGCTCAGACTGAAAATCTGACAGCTGTAAAAAGGGATCTAGGTAGTGCACATGGCTTGGGAGAGGTGTCAATAATAACTATGGTTGCAGACTACCAGTATGTGACTGTGGCAGTGTTGGGAATGAAGTAGCATCTTCTCTTCTTCCATATACTGGAGCAGTTTACTGAAGACTGTAAACATTGCCTAGTAGTGGATACAACAACAAATTGAACAGATTGGTGATGCAGCCTTGTTCAGTTAATTGGAAAGCCCCTTGTAGTGTGGGAGATGTAGCCTATGAGAGCAAAAGCAGCTGATTTGCTGAATGCAAATTGGAGGGTCCGTAGCAAAGATTTTAATTCCACTCTGAATTTAAAGAAGTCCAGCTCATTTGAAAGCTTACAGAATGCTTCCTTTCCACACACCCAAAGCTTGTATGGTATATTGGCAAGACTGTAATAAGAACTATACAGATCCATTGACAATCTTATGATGAATGTGATCTTGGAGAAGACAATCTGTCTAGTTACTTTGATTAAGAATCTGTGAATTATGAATCATCACTTTAGGAGTGATCTGAGCCAGAGGATGTGGAAAGTGCAAGTCAAATAAGACAAACTAATAAACAAAAAAGGGTGGAAACACCCCCCCTCCCCCAACCAAACCCACAGACCTAGGGAGAAAAAGACCAAGACTAACATCAAATAGGAAACAGCTGTTCCTGCCACCAAAAGGAAAAGGAAATGTTTTTCAGTTGAAGTTTATAGTTGGATCTCACTGGGCTTTTCTATTTCAGTATGTTAGCTGTGATTCTTTAAAAATAAAATATATGTAAGTGGTTGTGATTTGGGGGGGCATCTCTAAAGTTAATAGAGGGGAGCTGTATTGGAAGACATTTTAATGCCTGATCCAAAATCCATTGAAGTAAATGAAAATCAAGCTGTTTAAAGACTTAATTTGTATAGGCAGACCTACGTCAGGGTAGAGTGACATATCTGTCACTTCCAGGATGTTGTTACAAATAAAACACTTACTTCTGTAACCACATATGCATCTCTGTGCTTCTTGCTCCTTCTTGCACTACAATACTACATTATATGTATACATATAGTGTACACACACACAAATAATGTATAGGTGTATAGGAAATGGCCCAAATCCAAAAGAAGAGTTCAATATCTACAGTGCATTCAAACATTTCATTGATTTAAGTGCTAGTCTTGGCTGTGCAAAGAATATTTGATTGGGAATGTATCAGGGGACTTATTGTTTAGATATCTGATATTTCCGCAGAATAGTCTCTCCTACTGAAGGTATGACACTCTATGCCTTTTCAGTATTGCTTGGTATATTCTAGTTAGGTAATCCAGTTTCCTCTGAATCGCTGTGAAACTGCAGTCTGAGGACTCATGCTTTATATTCAGTTTTATGTTGTGGATTTTCTTTAAATATACTAATAGTTATGGTGGACAGATAGTAGCACAGTTCATTGCTTGGCATCAAACATTTTGTAGCGGTCTAACACTTCAAATAATTGATTTTTTTCCCCTTTTTCTTTTTTGAATTGTGCATTTGCTAGATAGAAGTTGGATTAAGGAATAAAAAGGGAGTAGGAGATAGCTACTTGGTTTAAATATTTAAAAGATGTATGTAAAAATGAATTCCTTATATTTAGTTCAGGGGGAATTTGCTTTAAGTGGTTTATTTCTGGTTTGTGATGTACATGTTGCATCACAAGTATGCCACGTGTGGTTACATGTTGACTACAGTAGTTGGTTTGGGGGAAAGTTGTAGAAAATGCATAAACTTTTAAAATGTTGTTGATAGAATAGAGTCAAAACTATGGGCAATTTCATAGTGATGTTAAAATCAATAAGACATCAATAAAATGTAAAAAACTAAACAAACAAACTAACCCTCCCCCATAAATGACTGTTAATCTCCTGTAATTCTCAATAGTTGACATTTTCAAAAGAGCCAAAGGGAGTTGGGTCCCAAATCTCATTGATCTTTAATGGGAATTGGGATCCTCACTAATATCTGCTTCCTTGAAAATCCCACCCTGTGTGACTGAGATATGATAAAGTCTGTCTTTATTCTTTGTGTGTTTCTATTTGTATATTTAATAATATTTCTTTTAGTTCACCCCTTTTGTATGACCGGATCTCAAACCCTGTATCTGTTGGGGAGCAGAACCCTGCAGAGCTGGGTGACATGCCCAAGTTCTGTAGCCATGGAAGCAATTATGAATCCTAAGGGAGGATGATTAACTCCCTTGTTTGCCGATGTTCTGAATCTGCCCCTGACTGCCATATATGCCATTGAGGGTGCTGAGGGGTGTTGCTGAAGAGATACCACTTTTCTCATTCCATACTTGGGAGCAGAGTCAAACTCCTTTCCAGTTGAATGACAGCCAGAGTTTGAATGATTTGCTGACAGACACAGGAGCAGTCTGGCTACTCCCCACCTTCCCCCTTTGGTCTCAGTGCAGGGAAACAGAAGCTTGGGATCAGTGGAGGACTGTAATTGCATGGAGTGGGGAGAATATTTGCACTGGTTCTCTCCCTAAGCACCTACATCTAACTTGCCTGAAGAATTGGTTCAGATTCCCTCTGTCCTCCTTACGTTTTGGGCCTGAACATTCTCAGCATCATTCAGACTGGTGAGCAAGTGGCATACATGGCCAGCTGGGCTAGTACATCCCCAGTATTTTTTGAGCTGTGGATCAGGAGCCAGCCTGTAATTCTGGGGAGTAAACTCGAAAGCATTTTTATGAGTTGAGTGTAATAAAGCATGTTTTGAATTTCAACTCATTTTAATGGCTGTAATGACTGCAAAGGATGGCCAGACAGAATGGCAGGAGTTAATTCTATTGTTTTATATCAGTTGTTGATGTTTGGCATTCATGGACAAAATCCTGGCCCCATTGAAATTAATGGGCATTTTGCCAGACTTCAGTGTGGCCAGGATTTCACCCTAGATGTGTACTTTATGCTTCTCTGTGCAAACATGAACAGTTCTTCCTTCACTGCAAAGCTTTCCATGCTATCCAAGTAGCTTCAGTAATGCCAACAGTAGAGAACCTGCCCTTTGCAACTAACTTCCCTATGCCTCTAGCTCAGGGGTGGGCAAACTTTTGGCCCGAGGACCACATTGGGGTTCCAAATGTGGAGGGCCGGGTAGGGAAGGCTGTGTGCCTCCTCAAACAGCCTGGCCCCTACACCCTATCCACCCCCTGACTGTCCCCTCCGGGACCTCACCCTCTATCCACCCCCACCCCCTAACTTCCCCAACCCCTGTCCACACCCCTGCCCCTTGACAGGCCCCCCCAGGACTCCCAAGCCTCTCCAACCTCTGCCCCATTGAACCGCTCCCTGTCCCCTGACTGCCCCCTGGGACCCTCCCATCCCCTTACCACGCCACTCGGAGCAGCAGGACTGGCAGCCACACCGCCTGGCTGGAGCCAGCCACACCACTGCACTGCCTAGCAGGAGCTCGCAGCCCCTCCGCCCAGAGTGCTGGCGGCATGGCGAGCTGAGGCTGTGGGGGTGGGAGGATAGCAGGGGAGGGGCAGGGGGCTAGCCTCCCCGGCCGGGAGCTCAAGGGTTGGGCAGGACGGTCCCACGGGCTGGATGTGGCCTGCAGGCTGTAGTTTGCCCACCTCTGCTCTAGCTGATGTAACTGCTTTCATTAAGCCAATGGGAGAAGTTCTTGTTTTAGTTTTTCTTCCAAAAGTAGTTTTAATCTGATTTGAGAACATTAAATGAAGTGTTTATTCTGTAGTCAAGCTACCTAGGTCAAGTGTAGTTGTCATTAGAAGCATGTTTACAAGTTAACACAGCCTTCCTGCTGGCACTAGTTTTGCAGCTGTTATTCCCCCCAGTTCCTTTCTGTTGCTAACTGAATGTTCTAAGAATGGTTATTAAAAAAAAAAGCAACAGTGTCATTTAATGAGATCTCATTTGTAAGATGTATATTGTCCAACTGACTATTTATTTTTTTAAACAGACCACTGACCTGAGGTCACACTGTTAGTGGATTTTGATTTTTAAATAATCAGTATGAATGACATTTCATATGTGTAAATGTTGGTATTGTAGAGTTATCTTTGTATACAGTATGGTTTTAGGATAATTAAATAAAAGTGGGACACCTGTATCAAGAATGAAAAAGCCTCATTCTTTTGCCAGCACCCCCCCCCCCCCGACAATACCTTAATTTACAAAATTAAGTTTTCCTCAATCTGGGCTTGATCTGGTGCCTACTGCAGTCAATGAGACTCTTTCCACTGAATTCAGTGAGCTTTAGAACTGACCCGTATGTGGCAAATATACTTTCCAATGACCAAATTCTTGAGTGTTGCATATGCCTATGCAAGGGCCATAATACACTGAAAAGGGATTGCAAGATGGTTAGCAGAAAAAGATGCTGTCTACCATCTTCTGTTGAGCTTTATTTTTTCCAGGGTACTTCCACAGTTAAGTGTAGGATAGAATGCACCATAACCACAGGCAGTGATATTTATGAGAAAGCTGCATGGCAATCTTATTTAGAATAGTTTTTTAAGGATAGAGTTAAAATATCCCAACAACTGAAGTTGAATAGCAACATACTTATTGGCAAACAGTAGTTTCAGGAAGAAGAAATAAACTTTTAAGATCGTGGTTAATACAACCTAGATCTCTTTTATTGTGAACTAAAGTACAGAGACTCTAAAACTAGCCTGACTTATGCTGAGCTGTTTTAGGAAGTCTGCATTATCCAAGTGGAGCATAAATTCTAGCTAAGATAGGAGACCCTCACATTGTACATTTGGTGTCAGAAATAGAAAAGAGCACATGGTAACGTAGTTAGGCTTTTTCAGTTGTTTTCTTCTTTAAACCAATTTAAACAGAACAGCTGTGTATATAAAAATGTAAAGGTCACAGTGTAACTGTTCCATTGTTTTACTGCTTTTAAAGGCATAGGCAGTTATAAGCAGACAAATTGTTTCTGGGACTGTAAATAGTCTGAGGCTTATTCTGGACAGCATCACAGTCGTGAAAAGTTCTCCTCTAGTTTAACAGGCGAACACCTTTTGGGGTGAGACTGTTCGTTTGTTTCTGCTGAAGATTTCAGATAATGCTGACTTCTTACCAATTGAATATTTACTGCTTCAGATATTAAAAGAAGTTATATCCTGGTGTAGAGCAGTTCTGTTGTGTCAAAATTTAAGAATAAACTTTAGCTTTGGATGTAAGGAGTTCTTGGTGTGTGTAACAGGACACTCAGTGACTAATAATACAGTTATACCAATGTACTAGTTTGGAATTCCAAGATTAGGTGTTACCCTTTTTACACAGGTTTGTAAATGCTTCTTTTCAGACTCCAAGGAGAGACTGCTGAATTGGAATTAATTTGCAAATTGGACACCATTAAATTAGGTTTGAATAAAGACTGGGAGTGGATGGGCCTATTTCCCCGTGCTTATCTTGCCCCTCTCCCCCACCCCCGCAGTTCCTTATATCTCCTTGTCAAGTGCTGGAAATGGGCCATTTTCATTACCACTACAGTCAGTTCTTTTTCTCTCCCGCTGACAACAGCTCACCTTAACTGATCACTCTCCTTATAATGTGTATGGTAACACCCATTGTTTCATGTTCCCTGTGTATGTCTGTATAATATATATATCTTCCTTCTGTATTTTCCACTACATGCATCCGATGAAGTGAGCTGTAGCCCACAAAAGCTTATGCTACAATAAATTTGTTAGTCTCTAAGGTGCCACAAGTACTCCTGTTCTTTTTGTGGATACAGACTAACATGGCTACTACTCTGAAACTTTTCAGTTCTGTTTTCTGAGGTTTATTTTAAATCAAGAAGTTAGTGTTTTATCAATAATCAGATACAAAAATGTGCATTTTAAACAATGGGTTAGATCATCAGTTGGCATAAATTTGCTTCGCCCTAAGGACTTCAATGGAGCTATGCCAGTTTATTATACCAGCTGAAGCTCTGGCCCTGTATTCAGGGCACTGCTGATAAGAAAGATAAATCACTCTTGTCAGAAACTTCCAAGAATGGTTCCTCCTGCTTTCACTCTTTTCAGCTGAAACGTAACAACTTCACAGAACTGCTCCTTAGGTAACTTCATGGATGTTTGTTTGTTTGTGTGATAAGCCTAAAGAAGTGGAGACCTAATTAAAATATCTGTCTTTATTCCTTTCTTTAGAAGACTGACCCTGATTCAAAAGATACAACAGGTCACCTTAAAATGTCCAATTGTGAGCTAAACTAGTGGTGGCATGTCCCCCTTTTTTCCCCATGCTGTATTAGGAGGAGAACATCACCAGACAGACGTTTAAATTGTTTTAGTTAAATGAAACAATTTAACGTTACGTATTCTGGAGGGTTTTTTCTTCAACAGCAAACATATAATATTTTAACAAAACAAGCATATGGATTTTTGAATTTAGTTAAACATTCAAGTTCTTTAAAATCAGGTTTGTTTTTGTTAATTGTTTTTAACTAAAATAGTTAAATGAAATATTAGAAAAACAAAAAATAATTAAATTGACAATGTCAGCCAGATCAACATGAGAAACTTAAAATATTGGCCTCTGCAGCTAACTTAGTTGTCTTCCTTTTCCTGTTTGTTCATAATCTGGAAAAAGAAAAACAAGTTTTCCTGCTTTTTCAGGTCCCAAATGATTTCTCAATTTGGAATGAATTAGTCCAAAGGAAGAACATTTTTTTTTCTACACCGGCAGAAGAAACTACTGCAGTTAAAAGTGAGATTATCACTTCAACAGTCTCTGAATCCAAGTGCTTAAGTGACTTCCACCAGTTCACTGGTGTGACTTTCTTTAAAACAGCAGCAGCAAACATATATTTCTTGAATGGTTCTTATTCCCAGACTGGGTCTCTTTTACGGCCTGATGCCATTATAGGTTTTCCCCTCTCTGAGTGTAGCCTTCATCCTCTCACTAAAGACCTCAAGACTTCTTGAATATGCTGCTCAAAGTGTTTCACTTTTGTTTCTACTGCCTGTCCCTCCCTTCTTACATTTGTCTCCAGATTTCTTCTCCTTGTCAGATCTATTCCACCCCAACAATCTTCTATTCATTGAACTTTTTGAAATGTTGCAGTTTTAGAGAGAGGTAAGGGATTGACTCTGCGTACACAAATTTGCAGAGGGACAATAGGGTTGAGGTCTGTTTTTCCTCACCTCTATATATTTATTTCTTTAAAAACATTTTTGCTGTTAACAAGCATGTTATCCAAGTGCTTAAGTGACTTCCATCAGTTCACTGTGTGACTTTCTTTAAAACAGCAGCAGCAAACATATATTTCTTGAATGGTTCACCCTTCGCTCTGAAGTTTATTATATTTGGCATTATGGAGGGATGGTTGCTGGATGTCCATGTCATAGCCAACTCCTCTTCTTCAGCAGTTAAGGTTTGACCCTGCTACCGAGCATTGAGAATGTTTGCAAGAATATGAGCTGGAAATAGTGCTTGTCCCATTTGTTTTTTTAATGCTTGTAATTTAACTCTGTCATTGCTTATTTCTCTTTTTAAGATCTCACTCAGTTCCTTCCAAATTTCAATAGCATCAGCACTAAGACAGCTATTTCCCTGCATTTTGTTCAAGGGTACAGAGATAGGCTTCAGGGTACTCAGCATGTGTTCAACATTTCTCTTAAGTCCAATGTTGAGAACTTTGGCTGTGACAGTGCCATCTATTTTTTTCATGATTTTGTTCACAAACTGTCATCAGATTAGGCCAGTTCTTGATACAGTGCTCAAAACAGTCCACTACTGAGTTCCATCACACGTCTTTGGGAGAGTTAGCTTGGTTTCTCCCACTTTTTTCAGAGCAGCTGCTGCAAAGTGGTTGTTACGGAAATATTTTGCAATTTCAACAATACTAGCCTTTATTTCTGGAACACTGAAGTCGTTGGCTAGGAGGTGCATCAAATGAGCACTGCAACCACATCTTATTAGCTTGGGATTCTCTTCTAAGTAATTTCTTCTCATCTTGGATGCATTTGCAGCATTGTCTGTAACCAAGCTGCGTACTAGACATTTGAATTTTTCTTCACAGTTTGTTAGAGCTTTTATTGCTACTACGTGTAAGTGTTCTGCTGTGTGTGCATTTCCTGATGTATTAATTGTTTCTGTAAGGGAGACATTCCCTTCTTCTGTTGTCACAAGCACATACAACAGGATCATTGTGGACATTGCTCCACCCATCAAGACTCAAGTTAACAATTTTACTCTCTAGACCTTTTGCACACTGCTCAGTTTCTCTTTAATACACTTTATCCAGCAATTTGCGTGCGACATCTGCTCTGTTGTGTGGACTGTATCCTGGTCTTAATGATTGAACCATGTTAATGAAGTGTTGGTTCTCAATCATATGGAAAGGAGAGTTTGTTGCATAAACAAACTGTTGTGTATTTGATTCTTGTGATAATAGAATTTTGTTGTTACTATGGCAACTGAGTTAGATTATTAGGGGATAGCCCAGCCAGTTTTGGCTGGTTTTTGGTTAGTTCAGTTTGTGGCAATAAATGGCTGCTTTCAAGGTTTACTTCTCTCTGTGTCTCAAGTGATTTCTTCCTAAAACTGTTGCCCACAAGGATATAACACAAACCAGGCAATTTTTTCATCAGTTACCTCTTTTTGTAATCTGCTGGTTCTTGTCACAAACTTATCTATGGTTGTTTCTGGATGAAGGAGATTTTTTTTTCTTTTGCTACAGGTGATAATATACTGCGGCTTTGTGACATACATGATGTGACTGAAACACTGTCATTGGCAGATAACTCAAACTATAGAAAATGATGGTGATCTTGAAGGTGGATTGTCTTCAGAATCCTGTATGTTGAGGATGGATTCTCCTAAACAAAATAAGTCAATGCAGTTATTTAATTATTATTACAATACTGCTCATTTAGTATTACTCATTGCATTCACTGACAGTACTACTTTAAAGGTAAAATTGTAAAGGAAGATCTGCCTATTTCAGCTATTTATTTTTTATCACAACTGCATCTAAAATGATAGTACCATAGAGTAACAACTAAATTTTTTGCTCAAATATGAGAATTCAAGAATAGTCCAGAAGGAAGATAGGCAGTCCTTAAGAAAGAAGTATGAAATAAAAATGTTTACCAACCTGAAGATCTTGCAGGTTCAGACATGTTCCTTTCATCATTTTCAATGCCGCTTCCTCCTGAGAAGGAACACTTCTCATGATGTTTCATTCGGGCAAGCAGGCCTTGCATTTCTTTGTTGCACTGTTTGCATTTTGCATGCATGCCTGTCTTACCCACAGGTAGAGGAACTTCATTAACATATTCCCAAACGGGGTCTCTTTTATGGCCTGCTGCCGTTATGGGTTTTCCCTTCTAGTGAGAGAATGGTATGGTAGATCTCAGATCAATGAAGGCTAGACTCAGAAAGACCTCAAGACTTCTGGAATACGCAGCTGAAACAGTTTCACTTTTGTTTCTACTGCCTGTCCCTCCCTTCTCACATTTATCTCTAGACTTCTTCTCCTTGTCCAGATTTATTCTGCCCCTAACTATCTTCTATTCATTGAACTTTCTGAAACTTTGCAGTTTTAGAGAGAGGTAAGGGATTGACTCTGTGTACACAAATTTGCCGAGGGACAATAGGATTGAGGTCTGTTGTTTCTCACCTCTATATATTCTATTATATATATTTATTTATTTATATTATTTCTTTAAAAACATTGTTGCTATTAACAAGCATGTTATCTCTGGAGACACAAATCCACAGTTTGAGAACTGCAAAACTAATCATCTCTGATGGTATCTTCTAGACTAAGCACTGAGTCCCATTGGGTAGATAGGTTATTTAGGTTAATCATTCTATATCAGTGGTCCCCAACCTCTTTGTGGCCAGTAGCACATTAATGTTTTCAGAAGAGTGTGGCAGGCGCCAACAGTTTTTCAAGGCTTATTTTGTATTTGTACATTAAATAATACAAAAAACATCATATTTAATATAACATACTATGAGTCAAGAGAGAAGCCGTGAGGACAGAGAACACCGGCGCCTGCAGCCCCGGAGTTCTCTGTCCCCGGCAGGCACGGAGCCGCGGCTTTTCTCCCCTGCTGAGCACTAGGCGGGCCCCACGCCTGCTGGGAACAGAGAACACCGCGCTCGCAGCCTGAGTTCTGTCCTCGTCAGGTGCGGGGCCGCAGCTTCTCTCCCCTGCTGGGCACTAGGCAGGCGCACATAAGTGAACTGGTGGGAGCCATGGCGCCCGCAGGCACCACGTTGGGGACCACTGATCTATACAGAAGCCCCTGGAACCCCATAAGATTGGGTCCCTAATCCATGAACTATTGGAACTCATTTACAAAACTTTTCTTAAACATTACCTGAATATATTGTCTCATACTATGGAATTATAATTTATAATCTCTATTCCATGATGAGATGTCTTTGAGCTATAATGTATCTTAATTAAAATTATCTTTAGATAGGTTTTTTTCCTCAAAGCGTTTTATCAAAAAAATCTGATTTAAATAAAAAAGATATATTTTTTAAATCATTGATTTTTATCCACTTTGCCTAGCTGTAAACATGCCCAAATTTTGGAAAACGTTTAAATCTGAGTCAGAGCTTTCAATGTGGCCACTTTAAGATGGACAGAATGGAAAAACCTGGCATCTGAGCACCCCTTACTTTGGTTCCCAATTTTGAAGCTGTTGCTCATCTCTAGTTTTCAGCAAATGTAAAATGGATTTCTCTCCCACTGCCAATTTTGCTTGTACTTCTACAAAACCACAGGGTGAATTTCAGCCTATATGTTTAAAGTCAATTTGTCAGTTCACTTATTTCTGTTCTAAGGTACTCTCTGTGGGGTACTGACTGTAGCATCATTGTGAATGGCTTTTGAGGCTCATTGTATTTGTTCCTTTTCAGAAGTTTCTGAGACTTTCTTTTCAAGATCTTGTTTAATCTGATTCCTATAGCCTCCCTCCAGATTAATCAATTTTCACTCATGCTCCCATACAAAGATTAGCCTGGCTGCAAATGCTAGCCATCACAGAATATATTTTTTGACTTTCTATTTTCATATGTTTAAAGAATAAAATGTTTATGCTAAGCAAAGGAGGAGACTGAAGGCCTAATCTTGCATGGTATCAAGGGAAGCCAAATTTAGGGGGATTCACAGAAAGTAGGTTAGGAGCTAGATGAAGAAGAGTGCGGTATATTCGCTTCCTCCTAATGTGTAGCTGCCTTTATTCATGGATAGCTACTCATGTAACAGGAGGATGTGGCCATGTGGAAGGGGGATGAGTCAAGAAAACAGCTACTAAGTTTGGTTGCCTTCTCAGGGCAGTGTAATTTACATACACTATGCATCATAGGTTGTTGTGTGCTGATCTGATGAGCAATACTTACTTCTCAGAGAATTTACCCACAATAGAGGGAATATGAGAATTCAGTAAGTGGAGGCCTAACCAATGGCAGCAAGGCACTACCTATACTAGCCATGTTGCCATAGCTAGGATGCAGCTCATTAGAAACATAAAGAAATCCGAGAACTTCATCTGGGTCTGTAGATCTATAGACTGTGCAAATATTTCCAGCAGTCTCCAGCTTACAAGATAAATTGTTGGCTCTCCTGCCTTCTCTGCTTCTAGTCCAAAGACAATCATCAGTCTTCTTGTCTCCAGACTAAACCTACCCAGTTTTTAACCTTTCCTCATAGGTCAGGTTTTCTAAACGTTTGGGTTTTTTTTTTTATTTATTTTTTATTGTTGTTGCTCTTGCTCCCTCTGGACTCTCCATTTTATCTGTTTCCTAATGTGTGGTGCCCAGAACTGGACATAGTACTCCAGCTGAGGCCTTGCTAGTGCCGAGTAGCACAGGACAATTACCTCCTGTGCCTTACTTACAACACTCCTGTTGATACACCCCAGAATGATATTGGGCATTTTTGCAACAGCGTCATATTGTTGATTCTAATTCAGTTGGAAGAATTACCACACATTCCTTGTAAAATGAGTTGGCATAATTCCATTAGAGCTCTAAGATGAGACATTCAAACTATTATTTTCTCTTAAATGTGTTTTGTTGTAGAGTGAACATGATTGCTGAGTTATAGAAAGGGAGCAGACATGTCAACGTCAGCCTACATATCCAAATGATTTCTATGAAAATAGTGACCCTGAACATTTGCTGCTCTGTTGTTTGATATTGAACATAAGACATGTTCCCTTCAAGGAAATTTCAAGGCAGTATTTATTTGAAACATTAATGGAAAAATAGTTTTGTGATTTTTATTTATTTATTTTTGCTAGAATGGTAAAATATTGCATGAATGGTACATTGAGCCTGATCCAACTCCCACTGAAGTCAACTTTCCATTGACTTCAGTAGAGCTAGATCAGGCCCTAATTACAAAAATCTATGAATCTCAAAGCCTCACAATTAATGGAAATTCAGCTTTTAATTGACAACAGTGAAATTAACTTTGCTCTGATAGCCTTAAAAAATGGTCGGTGTTTTTACAACACAAAACAGTAATACGTTTCACTATGCATTCAACTAGAAAAAAACAGAAATGGGGAAAGCTGCATATGTTCAACATGGGTGCATTAATGGACACTTTTTACAACCTTAACCTGATCAGGTACTAACCAGGGAGCCTCTATAATACTCAATTAGGCAAAGTGTGGACCAAATTTCCCCCTATACAAGCAATTTCCATAGAAGACTGAGAACTTGCAGAGTTTCTTTGTAGTCTTTGACTGGGGGGTGGGGGGGAAGGTGGGTGGGAGGACAACAGGAGAATGGGGAATGTGTTTCAGGGTCTTCTGGGTTCTAATAGGAAAGGGCTCTTAACTGCTTCCCAACTATTCTGGTTTCCTGGTGCCTCTGTGCACCCTGCTCTTGCAACCTCTTCTGGGGAAAAATGATTCCACATTGAAGCTGGCACTCCCTCAGTCAGCATCTGCGGGCTCAGAGCGTTTGGACCAATGATACTGTACTTGCAACATTATACTTCTAGTTTTGTATGTACCAAAGTTAAAACATTTTATGCAACCATTAAAACAGATGACCTGTACTGTCACTTCTCTTTTGCCACTGGACATGAATGAATTCAACACCATTAACTTCAGTCCGGCAGCAACAACAACAAAATTGTGTTGGCATTACATTAGTTTAAAATGAAGATGTATTTATACATGAAGCTAAAATTAAGCTGTTACTGAGATTGTGTTGTCTATAAACTGCCAGATGTATTGTATTTAGTAAATCTATATATAACTAAGTAATGTCTTCACAAGTCACTGGGAATTGCAGGCATATATTCAAAGACCCAACTTGGCTCTTTTACACATACATGTGCACATTTAGGGTGGGATTTAAACCAATGCTGAGTCCTGCTGCAACTCCTACCAGGACTGCTTATGGAAGGTACAGGCTGCCAGCACTGAAAATGAATTTTCTCTATGCATAGAACAAATTTGAAATGGCTATAGGGCCAAGTATCAGAGGGGTAGCCATGTTAGTCTGGTTCTGTAAAAGCAGCAAAGAATCCTGTGGCACCTTATAGACTAACAGATGTTTTGCAGCATGAGCTTTCGTGGGTGAATGCCCACTTTGTCGGATGCAAGAGTGGAAATTTCCAGGGGCAGGTAAATATAAGCAAGCAAGAAGCAAGCTAGAGATAACAGGTTAGATCAATCAGGGAGGATGAGGCCCTGTTCTAGCAGTTGAGGTGTGAAAACCAAGGGAGGAGAAACTGGTTCTGTAGTTGGCAAGCCATTCACAGTCTTTGTTTAATCCTAAACTGATGGTGTCACATTTGCAAATGAACTGAAGCTCAGCACTTTCTCTTAGAAGTCTGGTCCTAAAGTTTTTTTGCTGCAGGATGGCCACCTTAAGATCTGCTATTGTGTGGCCAGGGAGATTGAAGTGTTCTCCTACAGGTTTTTGTATATTGCCATTCCTAATATCTGATTTGTGTCCATTTATCCTTAGAGACTGTCCAGTTTGGCCGATGTACACAGCAGAAGGGCATTGCTGGCATATGATGGCATATATTACATTGGTGGATGTGCAGGTGAATGAACCGGTGATAGTGTGGCTGATCTGGTTAGGTCCTGTGATGGTGTTGCTGGTGTAGATATGTGGGCAGAGTTGGCATTGAGGTTTGTTGCATGGATTGGTTCCTGAGCTAGAGTTATTATGGTGCAGTGTGCAGTTACTGGTGAGAATATGCTTCAGGTTGGCAGGTTGTCTATGGGCGAGGACTGGCCTGCCACCCAAGGCCTGTGAAAGTGTGGGATCATTGTCCAGGATGGGTTGTAGATCCCTGATGATGCGTTGGAGGGGCTTTAGCTGGGGACTGTATGTGATGGCCAGTGGAGTCCTGTTGGTTTCTTTCTTGGGTTTGTCTTGCAGTAGGAGGCTTCTGGGTACACGTCTGGCTCTGTTGATCTGTTTCCTTATTTCCTTGTGCGGGTACTATAGTTTTGAGAATGCTTGGTGGAGATTTTCTAGGTGTTGGTCTCTGTCTGCGGGGTTAGAGCAGATACGGTTGTACCTCAGTGCTTGGCTGTAGACAATGGATCTTGTGGTGCATCCGGGATGGAAGCTGGAGGCATGAAGGTAGGCCTAGCGGTCGGTAGGTTTTCGGTATAGGGTGGTGTTAATGTGACCATCACTTAGCACCGTGGTGTCTAGGAAGTGGTCCTTCCATGTAGATTGGTCCAGGCTGAGGTTGATGGAGGGGTGGAAGCTGTTGAAATCGCGGTGGAATTTTTCCAGAGTCTCCTTCCCATGGGTCCAGATGATGAAGATGTCATCAATGTAGCATAGGTAGAGAAGGTGTGTGAGTGGACGGGAGCTGAGGAAGCGTTGTTCCAGGTCGGCCATAAAAATATTGGCATATTGTGGGGCCATGCAGGTGCCCATAGCGGTGCCACTGAGCATGAATTCCACCACGATGTCCAAATGTGTGGGAACTCAGAGGCATTAGTCAGCAAACAAAACTGAAGGTCTACCAAGCCATCGTGTTGCCAACTTCGATGTATGCATGTGAAACCTTGGCAGTGTACAGATGCCATGTCACGAAGCTGAATCACTTTCACATGGGCTGTCCGAAGAAACAGATGAGGATAAGGTGGCAAGACAGGGTTCCAGATACTGAGGTTTTCCTATGGGCAGGTATTCCAAGCATCCATACTCTGTTGATGAAATCACAGATGAGATGAGTTGGGCTGGGCAGGCCATGCCAGCAGAATGTCAGATGAGCAACTGCCAAATAAGATCTTTTAAGGTGAGCTAAAGGAGGGAAAGTGCTCTCAGGGAGGCCAGAAGAAACATTTCAAAGACTCCCTCAAGTTATCCTTGAGGTATTTCAACATTGACCCAGAGTTTTGGGAAGATCTCACTCATAATCGTTCTACCAGAGGCATAAATCTCACAACAGCAGAGGGTTCGCTGTTTATCAAGTAACCCATAGCAGCATCTCTCGTTCAGGGTGCCACAGACAGTTCAAAGTTCAAATTGACTTGATCAGCCACTCATGTTTTCACAGAAACCAAACCAATCAGTGATGTCATGGTCATCTTTGAACTCGAAGGACGAACAACAACACAAAGTTTCTTCTGAACATAGCCTTGCTAGTCTGCTTTCTTTTTAAAAATCAATAACAGTATTTTGTTCAAATATTAAAATTCAGCCAAAATTTGCAGTTGATTCTTACCTGTAGGGAAGAAGTGGTGTTACACATCTTGGGAAATCTTTACTCTCGAGAGGAAGAGCAAAGGAGAAAAAAGGTCCAAAGGTGAAAAAGCACCAACATACATAAAAATGGTGTGTGTGTTGGGGCAGGAGGAAGTTCATGATCCTTGTCCTAAGAACTGCCAGGGACAGCAGATAAGCATCAATGGTGGCATAAAATAAACTCTCAGCCCTTAGGGGTTCCAAACATAGTCACTGCCTGTTAAACTTGCACATAGTTTAAACTGAGTTTGGTATTCTCTTAGACTTTGTGAGGTCCCATGTCAGCTATCACAGTTACCATGTTTAACATTGCTCTGAGCTAAAGCATGTTTTTAAACATGTTTACAACATGATTTGATTCTGTCCATTCTGGCTGACCAAATCATGTGATATCGTGTGTGAGCCACAGCTGTCTTTAAGCCATTCTAAAGCAAGTTTGTCAAATAGTATTGCTTTGATGGTGAAAAAAAGCCTATGTTAAAGGAATGGCTGTTTTTGGGAAAAGCTTTCATGGAAGGAATGTGTGGAGGGAGGTAGAGACTAAAAACATTTTTAAAAAGCCATTCTTCCAACCTTTTTGGGGGGGAACACAGGGGGAAGGAGGAAACACTGCTTTTTTTTAATACATTCTTGTATTCTTCACATTTACTAAATATGCCACACTACTTGTAAAGGTCTTGCTCTTTGCAGCATGTACTCTAGCTTCTTCCTTATTGCTCGTTTCCTTACAGTATGTAGCATATTGAAGTTAAGGTAGGCTCTCTAATGTATGTTAAATATGAAAAAAATGGATACAAGCATTACTCATGAAAAATAATTAAAATGTGTCCAGAACTATACTAAATAACTTCTAATAAGCTACATAATTAAAACTGTGCACTCTTTGAATTCCAATTCAAAGTAGGTATTACTTGGGACATTTAAAACTAGGCTGCATAAAGCAATAGAATCTCTAGTGTAAGGAGCAATCTTGTACTAACAGGGCAGGAGATAGAGAGAACCTAGTAGTCTTTTTTTCTAACTTCTGTTACCATTAGTGATGAAACCATGATGTTTGAAAATGAAAATTCTTGATGGATTGAGTCCAGTAGACTCTCATTTACCATTTATAAGTCAATACTATTTCATGTTATGGTCAGAAATCCCCAAAATTTTGAAATCTAAAATATAATGTGGCTAAGTGATGCTTTTTTATTTCTTAGGGCCAGATTCGGACACCTTTTACTCCAGTATGTAGCACCTTATTGAACAAGTAGTCCTGTTGATTTCAGAGTTACTACTTGGGGCGGGGGGTAAGGACCGTTGAATATGAAGAAGGGCATCAGAATCTGGCCTATAGTAATTTCCTCCTTAAAACTGAGTGCTTTGTTTTTGTTTTGGAAAGTGTGATTCTTTCATGGGGTTTTTTGTTGTTGTTGCCTTTTTAGTCTACTTCTAATCAATAAGAAAGTGCTTTGAGCTGTACAAAAATGATGTACACTGCCAAGAAACAGATTGCCCTGTTGAGAACCCTGAAGAAAAATGTGTTTTTAAAAAAATATGAATAGTCTTTTATCAGCAACAAATCTGAGTGCAGATGATATATTTGGACAGGGCTAAACACAGTACATGTATATCCAACTATTTTTGTGACAGAAGTCATGATAACATTTCCAAGCATCTCTTATGGACACACAACACATACCTATGTGTTGTAGGAAATTTCTAGTGATGGCGCCAGTTCTGGGTTTACTTATGTGCATGCATGTTTGCAGGATTGGGCTCAAACTTGTGCATTCAGATATTTATGGAGGGAAAAGTTTTCACAATGTTTTAAAAACAACTTTGGGAAATAGTGTGTGTGGAAATATTTTGATGTTTGAGCTAACTTAAAGGAGTGTTTGTTTTGGATAACTGAAAAAGAGTTTTATTTTTAGATGACAGTATTGCAGGCCATCATTTTATAGTATGTGTGTATTATTTACTTGGTGTATTTCAGGAAAAATGCAAGATGCTAGATCTGAAATTGGTTACCCTGAACACACAGTAAGCAATGTTTCAAACAGGCAGACTTGGTGTAGTTATATAGCACCAGACTGATGCCTGACTGGCACATCTCCCAGACCTCACTTGTTAAACAGAAATGTGTGGACTTTCACAGGCTGTAACAATTTTGAATGTGAAAATCTTATAAGCAAAATGTGTGTGAATATGCATACATTTAAAATAGTGTATGTTCCAAATGCCAGACATGAAACTCTTACAATTTAGTTAGAAAGTAGGCTCTTCAAACAGACATAATATGCATCTATTTTATTAAAGTTCTTTTTAATCAGCTGGGCTTTGTAATTTAATATGTGCCAGATTCTGATCACCTTAGTCATGTTGACTAGTACCTTTCTCTGTAACTGGTCTCATTGAAACCAGTGGGATCTTTTGTGCAGTAAAGTGCTACTAAAGCAGAGTAAAGGTATCAAAATCTAGCCCTAGACATGTTAAGCAACAACACTGTGTGTGTATTGTACAAGATGCAGGTCTAAGTTTCTACAAGACAGTATGTTTCAGTTTGGGGATGAATCCTGTCTAGGTGGAAATAAGTCCTATATAAGCCCCATGCTAGCATGTAAACTAACTGCACTAAGGTCAACTGATCCTCAGCAGGTCAGGTCTGGTGAAGAAAGGGACCCAAAGCAGCTTTATCTCTCCATGAGTGAAAGCTGAGGAAATGTTCATGAGGGAGAAAGATCACCCCTCCCACCTCAATCCAAGTGGGTCTCCGCACTTCCTGCTCTTCATTCTTACCCTTCTCAACATGCAGTAACTCCTGCAAAGTGCCATAAGTAAAAGAGAGGAGCAGGAGACAAGACCAGTATTGATTCTGGCCAGATTCAAACTTGGGCAATTATGTTGCAGTGACCTAAATTTCTCTGTATAGTTGGTGGCATTTATTTTCTGCTTCCATTACTAGCTGGCCTGCACTCGGTAGTTCTCATCCCTTTTCTCCACCCATCGCTCACATTTTCTCTTCCTCTCACTAGTTCTGGGATGTTCCACAGTAGCAGGAAAACCAATCAAACTCTTCTGTAGTTTAGTTTGCTCCCAGGCCCTCTTTCTAAAAGATATGCCACCATTTTTCTCTGCTCAGAAATCCTTTCACTTCATAAAGAGGGAAAACACATTCTCTGAATATTTACCTGTGGGATGTTTTATGCTACCAGACCATTTCTATAGATGATTTTACTTTGTGCATCCTGTTTGAAAACCAACCAGGTAAAACACACTTGCTGATATTGAACCAGAGAATGTGATTAATTTAACTCCCTTAGCTCTTGTGAATAGCCAGAGTAATGTTTAAATTCTCCTGCACCACCATGTGACTGGCAGTATTCAAGTGAATACATTTATATTAATTGTTCTTGATCCTGGTGCTTTATTAAAGCAAATGTGATGGAGGTGCCTTGATGTATAGACTAGTGCACGGCAACCTTTCAGAAGTGGTGTGCCGAGTCTTCATTTATTCACTCTCATTTAAGGTTTCATGTGCCAGTAATACATTTGAACGTTTTTAGAAGGTCTCTTTCTACAAGTCTATAATACATCAATAGTTTAGTTATATATGTAAAGTAAATAAGGTTTTTAAAAACCCTAAGAAGCTTCATTTAAAATTAAACTAAAATGCAGAGCCCCCTGGACTGGTGGCCAGGACCCAGGCAGTGTGAGTGCCACTGAAAATCAGCTTGCGTGCCGCCTTCGGCACATGTGCCATAGGTTGCCTACCTCTGGACTAGTGTGAGGCATGTTTGTTTATCTTACACTATATCCTGTAAGGGAAGTAGCTTCCCCAACCTAACTGCTTGTCCCAAAGGGTTTAGTTATGGTTTTCAGGGACTCCAGCTGGTAGATACTGCTCTGTTTTGTTTTTATTTTTCTCCTCATGCTCATTATCTGGAGGATTTTTCCTTAAAGTCAGACCTTGGAGAGTTCCGCTGTCACAGAAATGAAATCAATTAGCATTTTCTGAACACTGATGTGGATACTGTAATGTGATAACTGACTGGCACTGCGGTTTTACTGTAGTTTTCCTGCAGCCTGTGGACTCCTACAGATGTATTTCTTTTCTTTTTTCTCCCCCCACCCCATTTTTCATTGAAATTGGATGCTTAACTACAACTGTTGGATATCCTGGAAATGCTCATTTTCTGGAAATGTAATAGAAACACACATGCTTTCTTTCCACTCCACTTGAGAAATATGAGGGTGGATGAACCTTTTTGACAAAAAATGCTTTCTGACTGGCATGTAGGTTCATACCCTGGGTATAGATTACGGCCACACTCTGTATGATTTCTGCAAGAGGAGAAGAGTGCATAAATAGTCTTCTCCCAGCACTTGTGTCCCTAAACAGGGGAAAGACACCATTCTAGTCCTTGCAATCAAGATGTGCTTGAGGCTATTAATGGTAGTTCTAGCCTGTCTAAAAGAGTCTTCATTTTGTCCCCTCCTCTGCAGCATCTAGCAAAACTGGCTCATTTCAGTGTGGAGGTGCACACGCTGCACCTTTAAAAGGGTTTAACAGGAGTTACACTGGCTTGTGCTATTTCAGAGCCCCTGAGGAATTGTGTCTGTCTCAGGATGTGACTTGTGGGGTTGTACATTTCTGTGCTTGCTCCAGGGCTGTACCCTAAAGGGACAGTCTAGTTCCATGTTCAGCAAAAGAGAGCTGTGTGGACTTGCTTATATGGCATCATAACAATCCACTGAGGCAACTCCTTGCAAATTATGGCCCTGTGATGTGAGTTGAGGAAGTGGGTGCAGGAGGAGTGGTAATCAGACTGCTACATTTGTTTCTTTCCCTAACTTGTGTATGAAGTTCCCCCTAGTGTATTCAACCCAAGATTTCCCCCCCCCCCCCCGACTTTCATTTTTTCCCTGTGTCCAAATTGCATTATTCTGGAAGTTTTCTTTGTTTGCTCCACACATTTCAATATCATCATAGAAATGTGTTCACTTATTCTCTTAGCTCTGATGCAATATTTGACTAAATTGCATTATTAGTGCACATTGCAAGTGTCATTTAAAAACAAACTCTATGATACAAATTATGGTAAGTACTTGTGTCTTGTTCTTGTTCATATATATGGACACACTCTTTCATTTCTGTTTTTATAGTATGTCTTTACAGTTTGGTATAGCACAATAGGCTATAGAGTCTAGCACAACTGGGTCCTAATCAGTGATTGGGGCTTTTAGGCACTACTGTAATTCAAATAATGATATAAAACTGCAAATATGATTTTTGTTAGTATCCTTGAATTCAACTAAAAAACCCTGGGCTTCCCTCTATTCAGCAGTGACCTCTGAGGAGAGAGGGAAGAAACCAGTCTTTAGACCAGTCCTAACTAATTGCATCATTGGTCTTATTTTTTCAGTGGAACAAAATAAGCTTAGTATGTATTGTATGTTATGCTTAATGGAACACATTTCTTAGGGCTGAAAGCTTTATGGTTACATTAATTTTTTCTGAAGAATTTCAGCTTTTTCAGGGGCATTTTCTTAAAGGGACACTGTCAACTGGAAAATCACATTTGTCTGACATTTTTGCACAGTGTATTTTTACAAGTAGTGCCTAAAGTTACAATAGTTGAAAGAAATTAATGAGGAATTTTTTTCTCTGTTCTTCCAGATTGTGTATACTCAATAACTATTTGTGTACACATTAGCAGGTTACTTATCACTTTCACTTCCTGTCTCATATATTAGCATGATTATATAGCAATGTAGGTTGCTCTGAGAGGTGTTTGCATGCAGGCTCTTCCCTAGGCCTGGTGAGATGGTGTTCACCTGTAACAAAGTGGCAGACCAGGTGTCATTTTACTGAATTTGGAAAGGTTGCCAATTACAAGCTGATTAGTGCTTGTAAGTGGGGAGAATTTTGGGGGCGATCATGGCCCAGGCCATAGCAACACTCTTCCCTACTTACCCAATTCAAGCACTGGCATCCAGTCTTTTAATAAACGCTTTTATTCACATAGGGCCAGACTGAAAGAGCACACAGCCTGAGTAAACAGGCTTTATACCCATGTGGTGCTGAGGGATGGAATATTCAGTTACACCATGCAGTCATCACCCTGCAGTTGGAAAATGGGGTGGGGAGCTTTGCAAAAATTTTAGCTGTAGTGTGGTGTGTGTGGTTTTTTTTGTTTGTTTGGGTTTTTTTGGTCAGTTGTCCTACCATTTCCAGTGTGTGGCTGAGGTGCATCTGGGTAAAAGATGTGCAGTGGATGGATGCGGCTTACTGTTCCCCTTCTCCCACTGGATCTGTGTCGTGCAGATATTTGCTAGCCAGAGATGGCCTACTCACATTTCTTCTTCCTTCCTCTTGCAATGCTCAATGTAGAGAGGACAGGTTTAGATCATAAGCTCTTGGGGCATCACATGTTTGTACAGTGCCTTGCACAGAGGGCCTCAACTTAGGTCCTTTAGGTGATACTGCAGTAAAAATGTTCAATAATAATAAATTATTTCCCCTGCATGGATTTTCCGTTGTGCAGCTCTTCCATAAGGCAGAAGTACAGCACATAACTTTGCAGTTTAGGTGCTGTGTGATTATGGAAGCCATTCAGGGATTTTCCCCATAGCACTCATCGCACTATACAGGTGCTATACAAAAGGCCCAACAGAAGCAAATGGATTAAAAAAAAAAAAAAACAGAAAGGGAGGAAAAGTGAACAGGAAATTGGGGGGAAAAAATCAGTATAGACTGATTGGCTCTTGTTCCCTCTTTTTCTGTTTGCTTAGTTTTCCTGAGTTTAGCCTTTCTGATTAATGTATATAGAGTATATTATGCCTAATAGCCATGGGCTTAGTCATAAAGATTTAAAAACAAAACCGCACCACATGATATTTATGTATATTTCATGTGTTCATGCATAGGGAGCATATAAGGTAATTCATGTAGAATTTGGGCCTGATTGCAAATGAAATGTAAGAACTGACATTAAGAGATACTTTATATTTTTTAATGTTTTTTGTTTTTGTTTGGTTGTTTTGGTTTTGGTCTATTCCTTTCATTTTGGATTAAGACTGAACTAACAGACTGTTTTATAAAAAAAAAAAAATCTCAGTTTTTATCTATTGGGTTTTTTTTTTCTCACTAATGGAATGGATATTTCTCTTTCTTCTCAGCTGTTCTCTTGAGATTCCCCTGGTCTCATGGGTAACTTAATAAAATCAAACATACAGGCAGGGGCGGCTCTAGGCACCAGCAAAACAAGCTGGCATCTAGGGGCAATGCAGGGCAACCCTGCGGCCGGGGCGGCAGCGGGCGGGCGGCCCTGGCGCATGCATGCCCGCAGTCCCACGGAGGCGGGAGGCCACGGGACTGGAGGACTGACCTGGGCATGGCTGGCGAGGGGCGGCCGGCGGCCACCTCTCACGACCTCCCGCAGGCATGAGCTCAGCGAGCCGGCGAGCCCGCGAGCCGCCCCAGCCGTGCCTCTGCCTCTGCAGCCATGCTGTCATGCAGTCATGCCCGCGCTGCGCTGCTCCGCCGGGCCGCCGCGATGAGATGACTGGGGGCCAAAAAAAAACGAGCCGCCCCTGCATACAGGTTATTTGTTAATTTACGCACCAGGAATAGAGAATAAGGCTAGAAATGACTTTTTTTTTAACACAAAAAGAAATACTGCTGACTTTGTTCTTGTTTTTGATGTTTAACATAATAAAATTATGATGTGGGAAAAGCAATAAGCAAGCAGAAGCTATGGCTAATATGAAACGACCACACCGCTTTCTCAGGGGTACGTTGGTGGGGGAAAAGTTTAAACATAATTTAATTAGCTGTATTGATACATTAATCTAAGTGCCAAAATGATTTCCCTATCCTTTTTATCTCTGATTATGTCCCTTTTGTGAAAGGAAGCATTGTAGGTAATATCCCAGCAAGAGAGAAAGGAGCCTATAGCTGGTATGTGAACTGTTCTAAAAATAATTTATTTCAATTAAAAAAATTCATAAAAAGAGAGTGGGAACAATATAGCCATGAGGCAAAGGATAGAGTTTCTTAATTATAAGAGCTGCCATGCAGCATAGGAAAAAGCTTTTTATTTTATTTTTTAAAATCTTAATAGGCGCAAAATTGTCAAGCTTAGTCCATTTTAATAATGTAATGCACTTTTTTATCCTGATTTTTTTTATTTGAAAATATGCCTTATATAACACATACATTTTTACTTGGAAAAAGAATATTTTTTTTAATGTGGTATTATCTATCCCTACCAGGGATCAACCAATGAAATAGAGAGCAGGTTTAAAACAAACAAAAAGAAGTATTTCTTCACACAACACAGAGTCAACCTGTGGAACTTGTTGCCAGGAGACATTGTGAAGGTCAAAAGTATAACTTGTCTCAAAAGAGAATTAGATAAGTTCATGGAGGATAGATCCATCAATGGATATTAGCCAAGATGGTCAGATTGTAAGCCAACAGTCTGCAGTCCCTAAACAGTCCCTAAACCTCTGACTGCCAGAAGCTGGGACTGGAGGACAGAGGATGGAACACTTGTTAAATTGCTGTGTTTTATTCATTTCCTCTGAAGCATCTGGCATTGGCCACTATCGGAAGACAGGATCCTGGGCTAGATGAACCATTGCTCTGACACTGTGTGGCTGTTCTTATGTTCTTATCTTTTTAGTGCCACAAAATGATGGGTTTTTTCCCCCCCCTGAAAGATTCCATTTTAAAACGACTTTCACTGTAATTTAACATGAACAGGATGTTTGTCTTAACGGGTTATAATTTATCTATCTCTTACCATCTTCTTGTGAGCCCTGTCCTCCTTTACCCTCCTTCCATTAAATATCTTTTCTGTTTTCTTTTCTCTTTTTTTTTTTTTCCTATTTACCTTCCCTCTGTCCCTGTCCCCCCGCCCGCCTCCCCCCCCCCGGTTTGGAACTAACCATGATGTTTGCTGGCATCATATTGTATGCTCTGCCTGTGTCTTTTATCCCTTCCCCTCACCCTGTGTCTGTCTAGACAGTAAACTCTTCAGGGCAGGGACTGTCTGTTACTTGCTTTGTATAGCTGTTAGCACAATGAGGCCCATTCTTGTTGATTCCTAGGAACTATTGTAATATACATGATTAATAATAGTAGTCCCTGTTTGTTCTCTTCACAGTTCATTTCTTAGGTGTGTACAGAAGCAGAGCAGTAAGTTATGCACAGCATGGAAATATAGAATGCAATCAATAAATAACGTTCTTATTCTGCAAAGACTTAAGCCTTGTCTACTTGGGAAAGTGTTTTTTCTCTTCCCCCTCCACCTCCTGAGGTATCTCCAAAGGTGTGAATTTAAACTGATACAATTATATGGGTACTAACCTCTCCACTCTTTCCAAATGAGGACACTCTTATTCCAGCAGAAGAGTGGCTTTTTTGTTTTTTTGGTTTAATTTATTTGCGTTGGGAAGAGGTTGAAGCTCACTCAAAAAGAGCCACTCTTATAATGGAATAAAAGTGCTCACATTGAGGGGATAATACTGGTATAACTATACTTGTATTACTGTGGCCTGGCCTACACTTAGGGTATGTCTACACTACGGGATTATTCCGATTTTACAGAAACCGTTTTTTAAAACAGATTGTATAAAGTCGAGTGCACGCGGCCACACTAAGCACATTAATTTGGTGGTGTGCATCCATGTACCGCGGCTAGTGTCGATTTCCGGAGTGTTGCACTGTGGGTAGCTATCCCTAGTTCCCGCAGTCTCCCCCGCCCATTGGAATTCTGGGTTGAGATCCCAGTGCCTGATGGGGCAAAAACATTGTCGCTGGTGGTTCTGGGTACAGCCTCACCCCTCCCTCTGTGAAAGCAGCACAGACAACCATTTTGCACCTTTTTTCCTGAGTGAACTGTGCAGACACCATACCACGGCAAGCATGGAGCCTGCTCAGCTCAAGACAGCAATCATGGACGTTGTAAACACCTCGCGCATTCTCGTCCAGTCTATGCTGAACCAGGACCTGCAAAACCAGGCGAGGAGGAGGCGGCTACGGCAGAGCGGCGACGAGAGTGATGAGGACATGGACACAGAAGTCTCTCAAATCGCGGGCCCTGGCGTGTTGGAGATCATGCTGGTAATGGGGCAGGTTCTAGCCATTGAATGCCGATTTTGGGCCCGGGAAACAAGCACAGACTGGTGGGACTGCATAGTGTTGCAGGTGTGGGACGATTCCCAATGGCTGCAAAACTTTCACATGCGTGAGGGCACTTTCCTGGAACTTTGTGACTTGCTTTCCCCTGCCCTGAAGCGCCAGAATACCAAGATGAGAGCAGCCCTCACAGTTGAGAAGTGAGTGGCAATAGCCCTCTGGAAGCTTGCAATGCCAGACAGCTACCGGTCAGTTGGGAATCAATTTGGAGTGGGCAAATCTACTGTGGGGGCTGCTGTGATGCAAGTAGCCAAAGCAATCATTAAGCTGCTGCTACGAAAGGTAGTGACTCTGGGAAATGTGCAGGTCATAGTGGATGGCTTTGCTGCAATGGGATTCCCTAACTGTGGGGGGGCGATAGATTGAACCCATACCCCTATCTTGGCACCGGAGCACCAGGGCACCCAGTACATAAACCTCAAGGGGTACTTTTCAATGGTGCTGCAAGCACTGGTGGATCATAAGGGACGTTTCACCAACATCAACGTGGGATGGCCAGGAAGGATTCATGACGCTCGCGTCTTCAGGAACACTACTCTGTTTAAACGGCCGCAGCAAGGGAATTACTTCCCAGACCAGAAAATAACAGTTGGGGATGTTGAAATGCCTGTAGTTATCCTGGGGGACCCAGCCTACCCCTTAATGCCATGGCTCATGAAGCCATACACAGGCAGCCTGGACAGTAGTCAGGAGCTGTTCAACTACAGGCTGAGCAAGTGCAGAATGGTGGTAGAATGTGCATTTGGCCGTTTAAAGGCACGCTGGCGCACGTTACTGACTCGCTCAGACCTCAGCCAAACCAATATCCCCATTGTTATTGCTGTGTGCTCCACAATCTCTATGAGAGTAAGAGGGAGACCTTTATGGCAGGGTGGGAGGCTGTGGCAAATCACCTGGCTGCTGATTACGCGCAGCCAGACACCAGGGCGATTAGAAGAGCACACCAGGAAGCGGTGCGCATCAGAGAAGCTTTGAAAACCAATTTCATGACAGGCCAGGGTACGGTGTGATTGTGTTTTATTTTCTCATTGATGAAAACCTGCCCCCTTGATTGACTCATTCCTTGTAAGCAACCCACCCTCCTCCTTCGATCAATTCTTGTTTTCTAAGGAAATAAAGTCACTATCATTTAAAAATCATGTATTCTTTATTAATTGATTATAAAAAGAGGGAGAGAACTGACAAGGTAGCCTGGGTGGGGTTTGAGAGGAGAATAGGAGGGAAGGAAAAGGCCATATAATTTCAAAATAATTTAAAAATAATGACAGCCTTTTGGTTGGGCTGTCCACTGGGGTGGAGTGGGCGGGTGCATGGAGCCTCCCCACAGGCGTTCTTACACGTCTGGTGGGTGAGGAGGCTAAGGAACATGGTGAGGGGGGAGGGTGGTTATACAGGGGCTGAAGCGGCACTCTGTGATCCTGCTGCCATTCCTGAAGCTCCACCAGATGCCGGAGCATGTCAGTTTGATCACACTGCAGCCCCAGCATTGCATCCCGCCACCACTGATCTTCCTGATGCCACCTCTCCTCCCGTTCGTCTCTCCTGTTCATCCCTCCTGTCATCATGGTCACTGGCATCTTTCCTGTACTTTGATACCACGTCCTTCCACTCATTCAGATGAGCTCTTTCATTGCGGGTCACTTCCATGATTTCCGAGAACATTTTGTCTTGCGTCTTTTTTTTTCCGCCGCCTTATCTGAGATAGCCTTTGGGACGGAGTAGGGAGGCTTGAAAAATTCACAGCTGCAGGAGGGAGGGAAAAAAGGGAGAGAACTATTTTAAAAGATACATTTTACAGACCAATGGTTACACTTTTTCACGGTGAATGACACTATTCACATTACATTGCACATGTGATTTCAGTACAAGGTCGCATTTTGCATATTTTTAATATTGAGTGCCTGTGATTTTGGTGTTAGAGATCACAGACGCAGGTCCGGGCAACAGAATTCAGCTTGCATGCAGCCATGGTAAGCCATTGTCTTTTGGTTTCTGCAGCCTTCAGATATCCAGCGCCCTCCTTTCCCAAATACCAAGCAAAGCTCGTTGAGTGCTGCTTCTTTCCTGTTAACGTGCAGCAGCAGAAACCAAACTCCGCCCCCATCCAATTCTCTGGGATGATCGCTTTACCCCTCCCCCTACCGTGTGCTGGTATCATGGAAGATCCCTGCTATCCAAACGCAAAAACGCTCAGTGCCAATCACACCCCGCCCCGCCCCGCCCCGCCTGCTTGGCTAACCGCAGGGAAGGATTTTTTTTTTTCAGCCACAGGCAAACAGCCCAGTAGGAATGGCCACCTCTGTCCCCTTAATTAAATTCACATATTTCAACCAGGTTACCATGAACAATATCACTCTTCTGAGAATAACACAGCGAGATAAAGAACGGATGTTGCTTGAATGCCAGCAAACACAGGGACCATACGCTGCCAGGCTTTGTCATGCCATTGTTGTCAGAGTGCTACCGGTGTGGTGCTCTGCTTTCTCCAATGTTGATATCACTTGGCTGCGTGCGTGTGTTCCCTCTGTGTGCTGCCCCAGCTCTGCGCAGATAGCTGACACAGCACACCCGACGAGAACCCCCAATAACCACAGAGTCTAGTAAGATGCAAAGCCACGTCAGCTAGATTTATTGCGACCTCGGACACAATTGCAGTTCCCTGTAGGTTTCTTAGCCTAACTCAGGGCATACTACGAGAAAGTGCCTCTTGGCAATGGACCCGGCTCAGTCAGTGGCAGGACTTTCCACTGCCCCCTCGGCTGGACAAAGACACCGCCCCAGGGGTACATTCTTATACACAGGTACAAACAAGTTACACATCACTCCTGACGTATTGAGGGGCCACCCCTCTACGCAGCAAGGTTCAACCTCTCTACGTATTTAGGTGCCGCCTTTTACCTTGTACATGTTGGTTCGATCAAAACAACTCTATCCATCATTTTACCCTTTTGCCCCTGTCATTGGGATGGGTTGGCCTGTCCTTTTGTTATCTATGGAATGTTTCAATATAGTGTATTCTAGTGCTGTGTTTATACTTCGGTATGCTAGGTGAATATATGTTTATGCAGCGTCAGCCCTTTTCTTGCCAGCTTCTGTGAACTGAGCCGGCCTTCAGCTCACAGCCTCACTTTGCTTTTTAGCTAAGTCTTGTTCATTACTTTAGTTCAGGCCTCATACTGGGCCTTTATCAGGGCCTGCACTTACTACAGCCATGATACCAGATTACTTGCTACATGCATGGCGTGGTCAAGTGTCCTACCATGGAGGACGAAATAAGGCTGTGCTGCCCAGAAACCTTCTGCAAAGGCTTTTGGAGTACCTCCAGGAGACCTTCATGGAGATGTCCCTGGAAGATTTCCGCTCCAGCCCCAGACATGTTAACAGACTTTTCCAGTAACTGTACTGGCCGCGAATGCATCCCAAGTCCTCAGGGCAAATTAATCATTAAAAAATGCTTGCTTTTAAACCATGTTTTATATTTACAAAGGTACACTCACCAGAGATCCCTTCCATGGCTTCATTGTCTACTATAGTGGCTTAGGAGGACTGGGAGGGTAATTCCATCAGGCCGAGAAAAAGGTCCTGGCTGTTGGGGAGAACGGTGCGCTGTGTGCTCTCTGCAAGCTCGTCCTCCTCTTCCTCCTTCTCATCTTCCCAGTCCGTAGAATCCTCAGCCATGGCTGCGATTATCACCCCCACCTCGGAATCCACAGACAGGAGTGGGGTAGTGGTGGCAGACCCCCGTAAAATTGCCTGCAGCTCAGCGTAGAAGCGGCATGTTTGTGGCCCTGCCCCGGACCTTCTGTTTGCTTCTTTAGTTTTCTGGTAGGCTTGTTTGAGCTCCTTAACTTTCACACGGCACTGTACTGAGTCCCTGGTGTGGCCTCTCTCCATCATGGCCTTGGAGATTTTTTTTTCAAATGTTTTTTCATTTTGTCTTTTGAAACGGAGTTCTGTTAGCACGCAATCATCTCCCCATATAGCGATCAGATCCAGTACCTCCCATAAGGTCTCATGCTGGAGCTCTTTTTCGATTCTCAGACTGCATGCTTACCTGTGCTGATGAGCTCTGCGTGGTCACCTGTGCTGATCAGCTCTCCACGCTGGGCAAACAGGAAATGAAATTCAGAAGTTCACGGGGCTTTTCCTGTCTATCTGGCCAGTGCATCCGAGTTCAGATTGCTGTCCAGAGCAATCGCAATGGTGCACTGTGGGATAGCACTCGGAGGCCAATACTGTCGAATTGCGGCCACACTAACCCTAATCCAACATGGCAATACTGATTTCAGCGCTACTCCCCTTGCTGGAGAGGATTACAGATATCAGTATTAAGAGCCCTTTATATCGATATTAAGGGCTTCGTTGTGTGGATGGGTGTGGGGTTAATTTGGTTTAACGCTGCTAAATTCGGTATAAACGCTTAGTGTAGACCAGGCCTTAAAGGTTTAAAACATCATAGTTATGGTGCTCAGAGATGTGAAAAATTCACGTAGCTATGCAGACCTGACCCCTGGTGCAGACACAGCTGGGCTGATGGAAGAAGCTACGGTGGGGAGGTGGATTAATTACAGTGATGGAAGAAAACCCTTCTAGAGCTGCAGGAAGCATCTATGCTATGGCATTACAGTGGCGTAGCTATGGCGTCTAATAAAAAACCATTTTTTCTAGGAAATGACAAAACACTAAAGCAGTGGTTCCAAAGTTTTTTAGGGTAACGCCTCTTACCCCTGTCCTTGCCGCCCGCCCCTCCCCCCCAGGCTGGGGCTGTGGCTCTGGAGGTGTGGGACAGGAGTAAAGGGGCAAAGGCTGAGGCCACAGCTGGGGGCAGGGGCAGGGCTGGAAGTGGAGGGCGGGGGGTGAGGCCGGCAATCAGGGCTCCAGGCGCAGAGCCGGGGCTCCAGCCGCACCTCCCCTGAACAGTCCCTTCGTGCTTCCTAAGGGGGTGCACCCCACAGTTTTGGGACCGCTGCAGTAAAATAATCAGATTTAAACACTGAAAATAAATAAAAATAGGAAAATAGCATCTCCTATTATAATTACCTGCCCATAGCCCTCTCTTCTCATCAGAAGTCCTGCCAGATATGACTTTTTGAATAAATATGTTTAATTCTGATGTTTAAAGAAGTTTTTACCATTGGCTGGCTTACAGTATTAGTTGCATGTGAGTGAAAATAGAACATTCAGTCAGTGAAGATCTTCAGATTGAGTATTTGACTGGAATTGATTCATTCTCTAACCTTGTCTACACTGCAATTTACTTATGTCATTCAGGATTGTGAATAATCCACACCCTTGAGTGATGTAAATTATACTAACCTAACCCCTAAGAATTGTTCCATTGACCTAGCTGCTGCCTCTCTGGGAGGTGGGTTACCTGCACCAATGGGATAATCCCGGCCATCGATGTAGGTAGTGTCTACACTGAAGAGCTACAGTTGAGCAGCTGCAGCCTTTCAAGTGTAGAAAAGCTCTTATTTTAAGTGCTTAGTTTTCTGTGCCGTATATTAAGTATGTATGCCATCCATAATTATGCAAAAGATCATAGGATATACATATGTCTCTGTACTGTGTAGGATTTGGAGATATGAATGAAATGCTGTAGGGTGTGTGATACAGCATGGCCAGAGGGCAGCAGGAGAGGGTTAGAAGGGAGCCTTATTCCCTGTAAATGGAAGAAAGTTTGCTATAGATTAACTAGAGCACCTGATGCTAATTAGAGCACAGGCATTCAATCTAATGATAAAAACCCCTGCTTCAATCAGACAGTATGGGAGTTGGAGCAGAAAGGATTGGTGTTGAAGCAGAGAACAGTTTGAAGGGAAGCAGAGGACAGTTTGGAGAAGTGCTGCAGTGGGCTAAGAAGTCCTAGACCCTAGGTAAGGGGCACCTGGCTTGTGCAGAGAGTGGGCAGGAAGCCTCCGCACAAGCTGAAGGGCAGGAGAGGGAAGTAGCCCGGGGAAGGAACCATCAGTTCAAGTGGTTCACCACTATCCTCAGGGCCCCTGGGCTGGGACCTGGAATAGAGGGCAGGCCCATGTCCCTTCCTCTCCACTCCCCTCCTCTAGGACACTAGTGAGGCAACTAATATTCCAATTTAGGGGTAAGAAATGGCACCCTGAACCCCCCCAAAGAAGAGAGAGCGCGAGACCCATCATAATAGTGCTGGCAGTTTGCCATAGGTGTTCTCTTAAAAACATTCTCAGTCCATGTTAAAACTTTCAAATTCCTTTTTTTTTAATAATACAAAAAAATCCTGCTGCTCATCATCAAAATCCCTGTATAATGGTTCAGATACCTTTTCAATGATGATGATGTTCATCATCGTTTTTAAAGAAGACCTTGACATCTAGAAGGTTGTGAGCTGTCCACAGTGCATCCGCAGGTGGCTGATAAGGCCAATATGGGCACGAAATCTTCTGCCACATGTCGGGCTGACATGTGTGGGCACCACTGTTACTACATTTACAGCTCTGGCTTTACGGAGTGCTTGCTTCTCTTGTGCAATAGTTATCCTTCTGGTTTCAGATGTCTGGTAGCTTGATGGATCAGCGTACGCCACGTCGATCGGTCTTGTGCCAGGGTTTCCCAGGAGGTGATGTCAATATCCAGGGACTTAAGAGAGGCTTTCAGCGTGTCTTTATATCGCTTCTTTTGTCCCCCGTGCGATCGCTTTCCTTGAGACAGCTCACCATAAAAGAGCTGTTTGGGGATGCGGTGGTCTGGCATCCTTACAACATGGCCTGCCCAGCGTGTCTGGGCTTTCATAAGCAGAGTATAAATTGACGGCAGGCCTGCTCTGGAGAGGACTTCTTGTATCTGGCACCTTATCCTGCCACCGGATCCTCAGAAGTCTGCGGAGGCAAGTCATGTGGAAGTGGTTCAGTTGCCTAGCGTGCCTCCTGTATACAGTCCAAGTCTCACTGGCATACATCAGGGTAGTTAGCACTACTGCTCGGTAGACTTTAAGCTCTGTAGCAAGGCTTATTCCACGGCGGTCCCACACGTTGGTCAACAGTCTGCCAAATGCAGAACTTGCCTTAGCGATTCTGCAGTTGACCTCGATGTCAATTGTCACTGCGCGAGAAAGGGTGCTGCCAAGGTATGTAAATTTGTCCACTGCTTGCAGCTTTTGTCCCTTCACTATGATGGTGGGCTCTTGGTGTTGGGCTTTCGGAGCTGGCTGGTGCATCACTTCGGTTTTCTTTATGTTGATGAGGAGGCCGAAGTTATCGCATGCTGCTGCGAATTTATCCATGCTAGCTTGCATTTCCTGCTCTGATCCAGCATTCAGGGCACAGTCATCAGCAAAAAGAAGGTCTCTTAGCACAGTCTCCTTTATTTTGGTGACAGCCTGGAGTCTTCGCAGGTTGAACAGTTTCCCATCAGTCCTGTATCTCAGGCTGATTCCCAAGGAACTGTTCTGAAAGGCGTCTGACAGCATAGCTGAAAACATTATGCTGAACAGGGTCGGTGCCAACACACACCCTTGCTTGACGCCGTTTGTGACGGGAAAGGCCTCTGAAGCTTCTCCGTCGTCCAGAACACGAGCCATCATGCCGTCGTGGAACTGACGTACCATCAGGATGAATCTGTCAGGGCACCCAAACTTTGACATGATGCGCCACAGACCTTCACGACTGACAGTGTCAAAAGCCTTGGTAAGATCCACGAAGATGGTATACAGTTCACGATTCTGCTCTTGACACTTCTCTTGGAGCTGTCGAACTGCAAAGATCATGTCCACAGTGCCACGCTCTTTGCGGAAGCTGCACTGTGTCTCGGGTAGTAAACCCTGTTCCAGATGGTCAATCAGGCGATTCAGCAACACTCGTGCAAGGTTCTTACCTGTGCTAGAAAGCAGTGATATTCCTCTATGATTATCACAGACTTTTTGATTTCCTTTCCTCTTGTAGAGGTGTATGATGGACGCATCTTTCAATTCCTGAGGAATGGACCCTTGATTCCAGAAGGACTGGAACAGCTGAGTGAGTTTGTCAACAAGCATTGCACCACCATCCTTATAGATTTCCACTGGAATCGCATCAGATCCTGAGGCCTTGCCACTAGACAGCTGACTGATGGCCTGTAGGGTTTCAGTCTCTGATGGTGGAACGTCCAGGCTGTAATTAATATCCGCCTAGGGCATTCTGTCAATCGCCTCATTATTGATGGAAGATGGGCGGTTTAGTACGGATTGGAAATGCTCAGCCCAACGCTGTAGAATCAGAGTCTTATCAGTAATGAGAGTTACACCATCTAAGTCCAGTAGAGGGGAACTCCCTCAAGGCCGAGGTCCGTACAAGGATCTAAGGGCTTCGTAGAACCGTTTGGCATCGTTTCTATCAGCAAACTTCTGGATTTCATCTGCTTTGGCACTCAACCAGGAGTCCTGCATCTTACGAAGCTTGCTCTGTACGGTCCTGTGAATGTTGTTAAAGGCATTTTTCCTAGCTGTTGACGACGGGTCATTCTGATAAGCACGGTGAAGGTGGTGCTTTTCAGCAAGTAAAGCCTTGATCTCTTCGTCGTTTTCATCAAACCAGTCCTGCTGTTTCCTGTGTGAGGGTCCAAGAACCTTTAATGCAGAAAAGTGCACAATATTTCGGAAGCGTTCCCAGTTCCCAGTTCCTCTCAACGTTTTCCTCTAATTGCAGCTCTGAGAGTTGGTTGTCGAGATCTTCTACTAGTGAAGTTGCTGTGTTGGGGTTCCTCAGTTTGTTCTATGAAGCAAACAATGTTTAGGGCACCTTTTCTAGCCCCTTCCTCTTACTATGGAGGTGAGCAGTGCAGTCCTAAAGAGGGCTGCTCAGTCACTCAGGTAGACGCCGAATCCAGCTGTTGCTTCGGTCAGGAAGAAGACGACCATTAGACCTGAGCCGCCTGTGTGCAGGTCCACAGCTACAGCTCCCAGTGTATCCACACCTGCTGCTTCGTCGCTCGCCCATCGCCACAGGACTTTAAAGTTTACGGGAATTGGAGGGATGTCAAGACTTGCGCGTGAATTGGATTAAAGTGAGGGAGAGGTGCGCATAGTCAGCCTCACTCTCTCTTCCCAGATTCCATCTTGCTCCAATGGCAGGACAAAAGTCGAGACGGTTGGAGATGGGCTGGGCACAGTGGTTGACCAGGCGTCTTTCGCATCTTGCCGTGCTCTTAGCGTACCACGTCGCTTGTAGAAACCGCCTTCATGACCGTTGGTCTTATTCCAAAAGATCTCATCTGCTCAATCTGCCGGAGTCTGTCTTCACATGCTCGGGATAGACAAGGCCCTATCTCACCGAAGGTCTATGCCCGACAGCTACCCTCAACCTGGTTTAGCCAGCCTGTCGAAGCTGATGCCTGGTGTGTGGCTGCTGCGCATGCTACAGCTACTAGGAGACACAGGTGAGAGCTGAGTGACAGGTGGGGACCAAAGGTGGACGAGCTGCCCTGAAGGGACACGACATGCCCCTACACCAGAGGTGCTACCCCTCCCTGAACACCCCATACACCTTTTCAATATTGATTAATGGAATGCAAACGGACCCATTATTCCTGTAGCAGAGAACATCTTTGAGAAAACAAAATAGATATGCAGTTCAATTTCCTGAAATAGAACCTTTAGGGGTAAATATTCAGTGCAGTGCACAGAGATTTAGTTGTACAGCTCCCACAAGGCACTCTGGTAACTTCTTTTGCTTAATATTTACTCTTCAATTGTAAAATTAAGATGAGTGTTAATAGTATTAAACTTTAGCATCTCTGTTCATCTGACGATAATGTACATGCCCAGCTGTTGTTGTTTGTACTACATCAAAGTGAAAAAAATGATTCTTCTTTGAGTTCTGCATTGCAACAATCAAGGAGGCATTATGTGTGTTGGAATATGTTGTTAGATATAAGAGATTGCTTTCAGGCAAAACTTCCCTTGCCTTGAGTGAGAGTTTAGTCTGAAGACTTCAGGCTGAGGCCCTTCCAAACAGCAGGAAGCTCCCAGTTTATATCGGTTAGAAAAATATCAATGACACTGCCTGACATTCAAAAACTCCAGTAACAGTTAAGGACGCACCTCTTTGAAGTGAGGCCTGGAGGGGTGGAAAGACTCCAGAAACAGCAGAAAGGGGTATTAGAATTAACATATCGTGCTCCTCGCTTCCCAGGAACACTCTGCATCAATGTCACTGTAGTGTCTTGGGGGCATGATGAGAAGTTGCTTTCTGCTACATACTTCTGTAAAACTGGCAAAATTAATGCAGTCTTTAGTGCTGTTAATGTTTATTCTGTGCCTGCCCACTCCTTGGGGATGTTTGGGAAGGAGGTATTCTGTGGGCAGAGGTGCCAATGACAGCACACTTTCTAGGGCCATGTTATTCTGCCAGGAGAGAGGGCTGACATATTGCTCAGTTAGATCTTCCTTTCCGCATATACCATGGGTATCTGTGGGATTTGGAGGCTACAACGTATGCTTCTATTGTGCCCCTGTCCCCGTAAAATGTTTCCAGTTGAGCAGTTTTCTGCCCTGCTCCTGGGGATTTTGCTGACAGGAAGGCATAATGCAACCTGTAAAATCTAGCAATATAGGATTGAGAAACACTTATTAAATTTTGTGCGGATTTCCAAGGAAAGAACAAATATCACCGGGATGGATTTGATTTAAATCAATTTGATTTAAATCAAATCAATTTAAATCACTAGTCAGGAAGACTCAATTTAATCATGGATTTCTACATAAAAGTGCATTCCGGTTGATTGTTATAACCTTAATACATATTCTTCACAACTTAGAGATGTAGGTTTCATTATTAGAAGGTACACACTATACATTTTTAAAGTGATTTATTTTGAAAACTTTTCAGATTCATTTTACAGCTATATCAGAAAATGAACGATTGGTTATTTAATTTACCAAAGGTAATTGAAGCAGATATTTATTAAGTCACTGGGAGGCGAACTATCTCCAGTTCAACAGGTTAATCATTAATATTTGGAGGATTTTCTTGCTGTGCTGTATTAGGAGGAGAACATCACCAGACAGACATTAAAATTGTTTTATTTAACTAAAACAACGTTATGTATTCTGGAATTTTTTCTTCAACAGCAAACATATTTTAAAAACCAGCATATGGATTTTTGAATTTAGTCAAAAATTCAAGTTCTTTAAACTCAGGTTTGTTTTTGTAAAAAATTGTTTTAAAAAAACAAATCTACTATATCAGCCAGGGCAACAAGAGAAACTTAAAATATTGGCTTTTGCAGTTAACTCAGTCGTCTTCACCTTCATTTTCCTGTTTGTTCATAATCTGGAAAAGGAAACAAGCTTTCCTGCTTTTTCAGGTCCCAAACGATTTCTCAGTTTGGAATGAATTAGTCCAAAGGAAGAATATATTCTTTCTACGCCGGCAGAAGAAGCTACTGCTCTTAAAAGTGAGATTATCACTTCAACAGTCTCTGAATCCAAGTGCTTAAGTGACTTCCACCAGTTCACTGGTGTGACTTTTTCTTTAAAACATCATCAGCAAACATATATTTTTTTGAATGGTTCTTATTCCCAGACTGGGTCTCTTTTATGGCCTGCTGCCATTATAGGTTTTCCCTTCTAGTGAGAGAATGGTATGGTAGATCTCAAATCAACGAAGGCTACACTCAGAAAGACCTCAAGACTTCTTGAATATGCTGCTCAAAGTGTTTCACTTTTGTTTCTACTGCCTGTCCATCCCTTCTCACATTTATCTCCAGACTTCTTGTCCTTGTCAGATCTATTCCACCCCAACAATCTTCTATTCATTGAACTTTTTGAAATGTTGCAGTTTTAGAGAGAGGTAAGGGATTGACTCTGCGTACACAAATTTGCAGAGGGACAATAGGGTTGAGGTCTGTTATTCCTCACCTCTATATATTATTTATTTATTTAAAAACATTTTTGCTATTAACAAGCATGTTATCTCTGGAGACACAAATCCACAGTCTGAGACCTACAAAACTAAGCATCTCTCGTGGTATCTTCTAGACTGAGCACTGAGTCTCATTGTGTAGATATAAAGATTAATCTAAATAATCTATACAGAAGCCCCGGAACCCTCTAAGGTTGGGTCCCTAATCCATGAACTATTGGAACTCATTTACAAAGCCTTTCTTAAACATTACATTAATATATTATCTCATACTATAGAATTAGAATTTATAATCTCTATTTCATGATGAGATATCTTTGAGCTATAATGTATCCTAATTATAATTTCTTTACATAGGTTTTTTCCTCAAAAAGCATTTTATAAAAAAAAATCCAGTTTTTAAATATTTTAAAAAAAACACATTGATTTTTATCCACCCTGTATATCACATCCCCCAGTCTGTGGTTTATCTTTTGTTCACGTGGTCGAAGTGTCTGCTGTTGCTCTATAAGGCTAGAAGAGCAAAGGACTGGAAATATGCAGAAAAGTTTTCAGAGGACTTATAGTGAAAGCTCTGTCTATGTAGTTGTACTGTGCTTGTCACTGTAGCATCTGACTGATTATTTATGTGGAGATACTGTCAAAGTAGTTTAGCTTCAAAATGTATCGTCTCTTCAAAATGATGGAAGCTGGTGGGAAATGTCCTTCGGATTCTAAATAGCTTCTCTTCAAATCCTCTAACTTGTTCAAAGCATTCTTAGAACTCAATCTTGAAAGGCATGGAGCACTTTAGCTCAATCCTGCAAACCAATTAAGCATGTGCTTAACTTTAAGGAGTACCATTGACTGTAATTGGACTACATCTGCTTAATGTGAAACACATGCTTAATTGGTTTGCAGGATTGGTCCAGAGTGCATAGCACCTTGTATGATTGAGCCCGTACTCCCCATCCCACTATCCAGTGTGTGGAAGTTACATTAAAAGAATATTTTGAGCTCACGCTTCTGGCTCTGCATCTATCTGGCAATCAATATTCCAAAACATGGTCAACGCCAGTGATGGTGCTGGTAGAAGTGAACAGCCAGAGATCATGCTAATTTCAGCTCCACTAGAAACATGGTTGTGATGGTGGAGAAATGTTCTTAAATAGAAAACAGCAAAATTGTTAAGGAAGAATTGGTATTGCTGGTTGAATTATTAAAGACCCAATTTTGCTTCCATTGAAGTCAAAGTTCCTCTTGGGAGTATATAAATCAAAATTTTACAACATTGACATGGTTTGATCTGTGGTGCACAGGTGATCTGAAACTTATGATCAGAATCTTCTCCACTGAAATAGCAGCAAAGAGTCCTGTGGCATCTTATAGACTAAAAGACATATTGGAGCATGAGCATTCGTGCCACTTCATCGGATGCATGACTGAAATGTAATGCATCCACTGAAATGTAAATGTAAATAAAGCCAAAGAAATAAATGACACTGTCTCTCATAAACATCAAGGAGTATTAACAGGAACTAAAACCTAACAGATGATGATTTTGTTTTTTTAATTGAGATTTGTTTCAGGTCAAGTTTGCTCATTCAACCTAGCCAGTCCTACATCAGTAATGTAGTGCTTGTCCTGTTATTTTTTCCCAACAATAAGCTTTTTGATGCACAAATGATTAATTCCTATGTTGAAATGGAGAGCCTGGAGAAATTCATTTTGTTAGTGGGGAAAAATGTAATGTAATTTTTTTTATAGCTCTTGAAAGTAATGACCGAATTAAGCTTCTGGGGCTGTATTATGGGATGCTGTCTTACACCTGCAATTTTTGACAGTCAAAAGCCTTGTTTAATATCATGGTGCTTCACTGACATTTTTAAAAACTTTGGATAACAACTGCAGTCTTAAATAGCATTGGTTATAGACATAACAAAAGCTAGTAAAAGTTAAGACTCCAATTTGGATTCTTCAGGATTTCTCATTCTAATTCATTTTTCTTCTCTTCTTTTCACAAAGCTGATGGAGCTCACTCACTTCCTCCTCCCCCCTCCACACCCGCCCTGTAATAGTCATTTGCAAGTGTGGCTATTAGCATTCCTCCCTGAAACCAGATCATGGGGTGACAATGAAAGACTTTTTACATTTTATCACTGCTGAATGAAATGCTCATAAAAATAAATAGTATTTCTAATCATGTGAAATAGTATAGATTGTCAGTGCTCAACTGTGGTAGGAGAAAAATAATTGATAGGCAGCATAAAGGAACAATTAATTATATTAAGGATGAATTGATACATTTTAATGCAATATTATCTCTGCTGTGCCAGTAGCACAGCAGGCTTCTCTTATTGCTTCCAAAGGGTTATTAATACAATCTGATATCCCTAAATAACCATGTGCTTTGAGTTCTTTTGACCTCTGGGATCATGTATTGATCACAGAATGACTTTTCATGACATGATCAAAGGAAGTGGAAGAACACAACACAAGAAGTGAAAAATCCTCCAGCATAGCTGTATTGCTTGTATAGACAGCAAAACTTCAACCACTTTTTAAGACACACACAAAGAAAAATATTTTTCCTACCATGGTTGGAAGGATTGCCAAGTTTAGACTGACATGAAGATTTTAGATAATATTCATGTACAATAAGTTCACTTTAATAACACCATGATAACTCAGAAAAGCAAGGAAAGACGGTGGAAACATATCTTCAGCAAAATATAATAAAACAAGGTTTCAAAGTGGAGATCTGTTATGGTCAAATTTTCATTAGGTCTCTGGTGTGTGCATGCATCTATATGTGCATTGAACTCGAGTAACTGCTCGAAAAGAACCAATGCAGAGCTACTAGTTCTGGAAGTAGTGGTAGCTGCCTCCTTCCCCAAATTCTATCTAGTCCTGCAGATTTATTATAGCTGTTCTTAAGTGGGTGCCCTGAAGGAGGGATGGGACAAACTACTCTGTGCCCTTCCCTTTCCCAGCATAGCTGTGCTGCCATAATTTGGCCCTAAATGTCAGTTGCTCAGTCAATCACTTTAAAATATCAAAAGCAGTCCAAAATACAGACAAACTTACTGGCAAATTTGGGGGATGTTTTGTAGAAGATCTGTATTTTAATTTTTGCTGAGAAGTGAGAGGGGGAAATCCATCTGAACCTACTAAATGCTTTCATTCTTTCATCTAAGAATGTAGATCTTTGTAACTTAGGAACCTAAATCTATTGACTTTCACTGAGACTTAGTGTCCTAAGACACTTGGGTGTTTTTGAAACTGCTATTCAATATCTTTAATCAGTGCTGACACAAAAGCCTAGTGCAGTTTCAATCTGGAACAGTTTTCTTCCCAGAGGTAAAGGCATCTGAATATATGCTATATAATGGATGTACTAGGACAATTTACTGTATAACGTTATAAATACAATGTGTCAATCAAAGTTGTGAAGTTGAATCTCCTCAAACACAACTCGGTCTTTATTTATCCTGCCTGTTATGGGGTCACACAATTGTACATAGATGGGCACAGCAGAAGTATCAGATAGATGCCTCCAATCAAATGAGTCTTTTCCCTGCAGAAGCTAAATATAAATTATTGCTGTTTTATAGTGTGTGTAACATTAAGTAAATTGAAATTGGACAGAAAGCTTTTTAACCAATTCATCAGTGGAAGTAACTTATTTTTAAGAGCTAGAAACAAGGTTCTTGCAGTGATAATAGCTATAGTAGGAGAAAAATGCAATAATCTTTTGCTTCCAAATTATATGTAAAATCAGTTACTGACTTTCCTCTATTAAATCTAATGTATTCCGCTATAATTTTATGTGACATGGTCAAGTCAGTGTTGTTATTGGCAGTCTTTTTCTCCTGAACACATTCTGTTATGTATCTGTCCCAGGAAAGAGAGTTAGAATGTTAATTTAAATCATGCTTTTTTTTTTAATTTATTTTTTTAGAATGTTGTGTACAAAACTCGAATCTACATTGTCTGGCCCTGATGCTGCAATCTGATTCTCATGGGCAGACCCCTGCACCTGTGTGGAGCCACACCCAGTTCAGTGGAGTTCTGAAAAGGGCATAAGGTCCTGTTTGTGCTGATCCAATTGTAGAATCAGGGCCTCTGTGTATATATACCAGACTCGAGTCTATATTTTCAGAACTAGCATTTAGTATCTATTCCCTTGAACTCAGAACTGGGGAGACCACCTTGTGAATAACGGGGATCATCTATTTCCTGTGCTCATTCATTTTAAAGGTTCTTAAATGTATGGTCTATCAAGTGTGTCAAATGTTGGTAGTTTGTAATAGATTGGAGCCCAGCCAACATCAACAAATCCAGGTCATTTTTGACCTTGTAAAGTGATTTAGCTTGAACTTAAAACATAAGAATAACAGCTGAGTGATGGATCCACTGATATTCCAAGCCCTTAAACCAAACCGTTAGTTCTCTCTTCCAAAAGATTGTGGTGATTATTGTTTTGTTCAGCTGATGCTAGGGTAGTTCCTTGGTTTGCTTATGGAATATGCTTATACAGTTTGTGGAATGCATGTTTGCCTTGTTGAACACTGTAGTGTAATGGTTCTCAAACTTTTGTATTGGTGTCCCCTTTCACACAGCAAGCCTCTGAGTGCAACCCCGCCCCCTTAAATTAAAACAAATGTTTTTATCTATTTAACACCATTATAAATGCTGCATGAAAAGCGGGGTTTAAGGTAAAGGCTGACAGCTCACAACTCCCCCATGTAATAAACTCGTGACCTCCTGAGGGGTCTCGACCCCCAGTTTGAGAACCCCTGCTGTAGTGCTTCATCATGGTGTTCTCTACAGCCTTTGTTAGCTAACTTGGACTAACCATGTATTTCAGTTTCGGGCCTGTAGATAATATAGTAAAATTTTCCTCTTCTCCTTCTGAGTTTTCTTTTTGGGTGTAAATTGCAAACTTATTTTATGTAAGCAATCATACATGACATGGTTTGTAGTAACTTAGTTTAGACTATCCCATCACTCACAGACCTGTGAGTCTGAGAAACCTGGAGCTTTTTCATTGTATTATAATTAAAGAAACGTGTAATAAGTTTAACATAACCAATCAGCATAATTTATGATTCACCCATTAGTCCTTCAAGCTTATAATATATTCTCTTTTATGGGTGGAACTAATCATTTCATTTTACATTATGGAGACTGCCCTTGAATATTTTTACACTGTTTACAGTAAATATATAAAATCTTGGAATTGTTTCCAATCCTTCCCTCCTCCCCCCCAAAACTATAAGTTCTGTTCATTTAAATGTGGAGAAACAAATTTTAGATGCTGTTGATAGAAGAGCATATACAAAGCCATATGGAGATGATGCACAACTCAAAGAATTTCACATACAAAATCAAAAACTAGCTTTGAACATGGGAGCCAAGTGTATATCCTTATCCTGGCCCTTTTTTATGTCCCCCCCCCAGCTGGTGCAAAACATTTTGTTCAATTTGTCCAATAAGTTTAACATAGCATTGCACTTCATTGCACAGAGACAATGAATAAAGCAAGTAGAGTGTTATTTTAGATATTAGATAATTCCTGAATTATTGTTTTAGCATTGTCATTAGAATATTTCTGTGCAATGAAATGGACAGTGAAGAGGGACTTAAGGTGAGGAACATTATAGGCTTATGATTAGGGCCGTCTTTTGATAGTTATCCACTCATTCAGTTTTATATTCCCATTAAAATAATAGCCCATTGCTTCTGAATGTCGTTTGTATATATAAGCAGTTGGATCATGCCTTTCCATAGAAAAAGTCAAAAGTGGTCACGGGAGGGAGAGAAAAGCAGTTTCTTCAGAATTCTAGATTACACTGCTTCTCAACTAATATCTCTGTGAATGCTTTGAATTTTATTTTTTATGAAGTGAGAGTGTAAAAGGCAGGAATAGATAATGCTTTAGTGAGCTCTGCTAGCACATCCCTCTCCTGTCTTGCAAGACTGCTGTTTTTTAGCCATGGATCTTTCTAGAGAATAGCCTGTTTGTGTTACTGATTTCTGGTTTTGTTGTGGTATCATTCTCCATTGGAGTAAGCTTAAAATTGCACAGTCCTTTCACTTGTGTCCAGTGGAAGCCTATTGTCTTATGCACCATTTATGAAGCTATTTGTTTTCTTTCAGTGTGCTGATGTACACTTAATTCATCTTTGCTGTGTACTTAAAATGGGCTTTGTGGCCATGAGGCTGGCAAACAGGGCCTTGGGTGGAGTGTGGAGAGCATAATGACTCAGGGAAGTGAATTAGGCCAGAGCAGTGCTGGGGTGTGACAGTGCGGGACTCACCCCTGCGGCACCTCCTGCTGGTTGTCTCTGGGAATTAGTGTTTCTAGCCTCTGGAGCACCCTCTGCAGGCTGGTGTCCTGCTGCTGCTGCTGGCCCCCCTGTGTTCCTCCCAGGACCCAGTGCCCCTTATCTTTGGGGTGTTGTCCCCTAGCAATATCTCTGCAGTCTCAGGATCTCCCCACCCAACCCTCTATCCCCACCTTGCCTCAGTCATGGGCTACTGCCAGTAACCATCTAGCCCCCACTCACTGGGGCAGACTGCAGTGTAAAAGCCACTCATCATAGGCAAGAGGGGTTTTGGACCTGCTGCCTCTGTCTACCCATGGGCTGCCCACTGCAACCCCAGTACCTAATTGGCCTTCCACTAGGCCGCAGCCTGGGGGGGTTTCCAGGCCTTCCCCCAGCCCTGCTCCACTCCTGGTGCCTTCTCTCAGTTCCCTGCAGCTAGAGAGAGTCTGTCTCTGGCTTCTGGCCCCAGCCCTCTTATAAGGGCCAGCTGGGCCCTCATTAAGCCAGCCTCTGCCTGATTGGGGCATGGCCCCCAGTTGAGGCTGCTTTCCCCAATCAGTCCTGCTTTTCCTTCCCTGCCACAGCCCTCTCCCAAGGCTGTTTTAAGCCTTTTAAGGCAGACCCCGCTACAGGGGGCAACAGCACAATAATAGCCTGATAAGATAATAAGAGGCCTTGGGGTGGGTATCCCAGCTGGTGAGAGAGAAATCAGTGGTTATAATGCTGATGTCCAAAGTCTCACCTGGGCTGTCTAAAAGGTCCAGTAGAGCTAAAAGGAAATGGAAAACAGCTATACCAGTAATGTTGCCTCTTTCTAATGTGTATAAAAGGAGAGCAGTTTGTGTGTCTAAATGAGCTGCCCCTCAGTACCACAGCCTGTCATACTGACCAATATTGTCTCATTATTTCCTTATGCTCCCCTGTCGGTCTGTATGCATCTGTTCTCTCTTGTTTTGTACCTGTAAACTCAGGATAGGGACTGTCTTTTTGTTCTGTGTTTGAATGGTGCTTAGCACAATGGGCTCCTGGTCCCTGATTAATGCTCCTAGGTGATACCGTAATACAAATAATAATAATACAGGTGTTCTTTATACTTTAGCCTACTATGTACCATACAGTATGTTAGATTTTGATAATCTAAAATACTTGCTTCTCGTATCTTTAAGTGTCTGCTACAAAAGTATATGAAGAGTCTCTCCTATTTGCCTGCTTACATTTGTTTAAATTAAAAACAGTGCTGTGCACGCTTACAAAGGGTATCAGTGTCTTATTGCTTGGTTTTTAATGCTGTTATAAACACTTTGGTGATTCATTCTATTTTCTGTTGCCAAAGGTAAAATTTGCATCTTGAGCTTAAAAAAAAAAAGCATTAAAATACTTTGCATATGACAGGGATAAAAGATGTTTCCTTTTTTGTAAGCAAGTATAATATCTGTCTGTTTGAAAATGCAATGGCACCAGCATGGAGTGATTTGTCATGAGAAATGAGTGATATTTTCCTTGGTTTTCTTTGTCATGCTTAGCAGTAGAAAGGGGTTCACATTTCTGGCTTTTAAGGTTGAATGACAAAGGTGCTTGTCTTGCTGCAAAGGAATGTTAAATATGATATACTGTACCCTATTTTGCTAACTTTACCGTGTGTGGTATTTGTTAGTTGTGAAGTTAACTCTTTCCTGTTTTCTCTCGAAGAGGAAATGAAGTATACTGACCCATACTTAAATGCACAAAATAAACAGGATGCCCTCAGCAGGAGAGGCAAGGTTTCTGACCTCTAAAGCTATCTGAAGAGACTTGTTAGAACTATGGTTTCACTAACTGAGCAGCATGAACCTCACTTCAGATGGAAAGGATACAACTAGTTCTGTGATCCCCAGAGAGGAAGGGCAGAGAGAACATGTAAAAACAGTGGAATGTAGATAACTCTGATCACTCTATGAAAAAGGTAAAGTTCAACTTTCCTTTGGACAAGGCTTAAAGAGCCTTGCAACCTAGATAATCCATTCTGAAATGTTGCACATATGTGTGCTTATTTTTGATGAAGTAGTTAGTGAATAACGTTGCTTAATTAAGCAAGCTCAATATTCTTCAGCATAGTAAGAATCCTACATTGTGTCTTCAGTCTGTTTGCAGCCTTGGTAGCAAAACTGTCAATCATTGGCCAGGATATGCCCCTCCTGTTGCAGAGCCTGCCAACTGAAATGACTTCCAGGGCTATTATGAACACTGTATCTCTCTAAATGAATAAAATCTTATGATTACATTTGTCATAGGTTTCACCCTCACTCTGGACTTTAGAGTACAGATATGAGGACCTGCATGTGAACCCCCTAAACTGAATTACCAGCTTAGATCTGGTTTTGCTGCTACCACTTCCAAGTACCGTATTGTCCCGAGTATAGGCCACACTTTTTTCCCCTAATGTGAGTGTTTAAACTAGGGGTGTGGCCTACAATCGGGACAATAGCCGCGGCGGGAGCCCAGAGCCCTTTAAATCCCAGCCACGGCCGGGACTCAGAGGGCTCTGGGCTGCCCGCTGCGGCGGGGAGCCCAGAGCCCTTTAAATCCCAGCCGCGGCCGGGACTCAAAGGGCTCTGGGCTGCCCCAGCCGTGTCCCCGCCTCCCCCGCCGCCCGGCTCCGACCCCGGCCCCAGCCCCGCACACCCGCCTCCGCTGGCCCTGGCCTCGCGCCGCCCAGCTCTAGCCCTGGCCGCGTCCCCGCCGCCCGGCCCCAGCCCCATGTACCCGCCTCCACCGGCCCTGGCCTCAGGGCCGCCCGGGGGGGGGGTAAGGGGGGCAATTTGCCCCCAGGCCCAGCAGGGGCCCCCACGAGAGTTTTTCGGGGCCCCTGGAGCGGGGTCCTTCACTCGCTCCGGGGCGCCCGGAAAACTCTTGCGGGGCCGGGCGCAGGAGCTTCTTCTGCTCCTGGTCTTCGCCTGCGGGGGCGGGGGGTCCTTCCGCTCCGGGGCGGAAGGACTCCCCACTGGCGAGTTACCGCCCAAGCGGGACCCGCTGCCGAAGTGCAGCCCGGTCTTCGGTGGTAATTCGGCGGCGGGGGACCCTTCCGTTCCAGGACCCGCCGCCGAAGTGCCCCGAAGACCCGCGACGGGGCCTCCCGCCGCCGAATTACCGCCGAAGACCGGGCTGCACTTCAGCGGCGGGTCCCGCTTCGGCGGTAATTCGGCGGCGGGGGTGCCCCGCGGCGGGTCTTCGGGACACTTCGGCGGCAGGTCCCGGAACGGAAGGCCCCCCCCTCCCCCCCGCCGAAGACCCCGGGCCCCCGGAATTCTCTGGGCGGCTCTGCCTGGCCGCGCGTCCCCCGCTGCCCGGCCCCGCATCGCCCGTCCCTGTCCCCGCGTCCCCTGCCGCCCGGCTCCGTCCCCGGCCCCGTATCCCTTCCCGGCCGCCCTACTCTGGCCGGCCAGCTACCTGGCTCTGGCCGTCCAGCTCCCGCCACATCCTCCAGCTCCGGGCTCCGGCCGCGTGACTCCTGCATCCCGGGGATTCCTGGCTTCAGCTGCGGCCGGACTGTAGTGCCGCCAGCCACATCCAGGCAGTGCAGTAAGGGGGCGGGGAGGGTGTTGGAGAGAGGCAGGGGTTCGGGGTGGGGGGTGGATAGGGGTTGGGGGGGTCAGAGGGCAGGGAACAGGGGTATTGAATAGGAGCAAGGGTCCTGGTGGGGCAGTTAGAAAGGATCAGGGGATGGATGGGGCAGTGGGAGGCAGTCAGGGGCAAGGGTTTCAGGGGCTTGTCTCCCAAGATCTGTGAGAGTGAGGGATCATCTCTAAGGATAGGTTGTAAATCTAAACCTCTCCAGCGCATCATCATCAAAGATTTACAACCTATCCTTAGAGATGATCCCTCACTCTCACAGATCTTGGGAGACAAGCCAGTCCTCGCTTATAGACAGCCTCCCAACCTGAAGCAAATACTCACCAGCAACCGCACACCATACAACATAAACACTAACCCAGGAACCTATCCTCGCAACAAAGCCTGATGCCAGCTCTGTCCACATATCCATTCAAGTGACACCATCATAGGACCTAATCACATCAGACACACCATCAGGGGCTCATACACCTGCACATCTACCAACGTGATATATGCCATCATGTGCCAGCAATGCCCCTCTGCCATGTACATTGGCCAAACCGGACAGTCTCTACGCAAAAGAATAAATGGACACAAATCTGACATCAGGAATCATAACATTCAAAAACCAGTGGGAGAACACTTCAACCTCTCTAACCACTCAGTGACAGACTTGAAGGTGGCAATTTTACAACAAAAAAACTTCAAAAACAGACTCCAAAGAGAAACTGCTGAACTTGAATTAATATGCAAACTAGATACTATTAACTGTGGGTTAAACAAAGACTGGGAATGGCTGGGTCATTACACCAATTGAATCTATTTCCCTATGTTAAGTTCTCCTCACACCTTCTATGGGCCATCTTAATTATCACTTCAAAAAGTTTTTTTCCTCCTGCTAACGATAGCTAATCTCAATTGATTAGACTCTGCCTGTTGGTATGCATACTTCCACCTTTTCATGTTCTCTGTATGTATAAATATCCCCTGTCTGTGTGTTACATTCTATGCATCCGAAGAAGTGAGCTGTAGCTCACGAAAGCTCATGCTTAAATAAATTTGTTAGTCTTTAAGGTGCCACAAGTACTAAATATCAAAGGATTTTTAGACCTTTTTATCTCTTACATAGAGAACAAATAATGAGCTTGATCTCCTGAATTTTTTAATTTTTGGCTTGATATAGTTGTCATTTGGACAGATAGCCAAGATATGCCATAGCTTTCGTGTTGGGTTTGATGGTTTGGGGCAGAAGAAGTGTATGACTCTTTCTTTTTTGTGATGTAGTGGATATGAGGGCAAATTCATGGATGACTGCTGAATTGGTCATGAAAGCTACTTTGTCAGAATAAAAAACACTGTACTGGGGCTCAATGAACAGAGGTCCTAACTGCAGTATTCACCATTATACTGTAGCTAATTATCAGGACATAATTATCTGCAGTATAGTTTTATAGAGTTTATGCATGTCCCTTTCACCTTATGATGACACAAAAGCAAGATCCCAATTAGTTTCTCTGATACCATGAAGTAAGTGCACCTACTTAGTGTCTTATAGTTAGTGATCACTTAATTCCTTTAATTTAAAAAAAACAAAAACCTCCTTATGAACCATTAAAGTATTACCTTCTCAATATAATGTTCAGTGGCAGTGGTAATGCCAAAAATAACAACTGAATTCCCAACTCATTATATATAGGACATATCCTATATGAGTGCAAGTTGGTAATTCATTTTAGTGGTTTTTCCGTGTTCTTGCATTTCATATACAGCAGCACAGCCTAGCCAGGGAAATCATCCTTGTATTCACTCAAGGGGGCATATAATTTTACAGGACATATTTTTAACTTGAACATTTTCAGCTTTTTTAAATTGAAAACTGTTTCCATGGAATGGAAACTTTAAAACTGTTACTTTTAAACCATTAGTAATTTGTCTTTTCTTTCAAAAATGTCAAGACAAGGATATGTTGCCCCTCAAAGTGAAGTCAGTGAAAGAACATCTCCAGTTCGTTGTCCGCAGCAGTAACCTAAAGAGAAATTAAAACCAAAAGCAATTTTTTCAAGGTGAATTTAATTCTCAGGAAAGGTGGTAGATTAACAGCGCTAGATGTTGAACTCTGTTTAGCCATATAAAAAAATGCAGTGGCAGCAGTGCAGACTCTCATTTCCCTGTCACTGTGTTTCATGCTTCTTCAGGAGAGTCCATCTGCAGATGCTGATTCAGTTCTTAGCCTCTCTGCCAAAACTGCTAACTAGGTAACAAAGGAATAAATGGCGACCTGTCACTGGCAAGATTATTAACTCATTTCACAGAGGATACTGAACAGCCAGCCATCAGCTGATAATGACTTTCTGCCACTACTGAGCTGTGTCAGACTTGAACCAGTTACCTAGAGGTGAAGGTCTTTTATCCTATTACCTGCCTCTTGAGCCTTTCTCCTAAAAGCATTTCAGTAATACTTTTTTATGTACAATTACCAAGTTGTTATGAGAGTTCACCTTGATTTTTGTCTGTGCTAGTGTCTAATGTTTATATTTCTAATTCAAGAAGTCTAATAGGGTTGTGGTACATATTGCAGTGCTGTCTAAGAAACATGAAATTGGTTACACCACAGCCATTTGGCATACAAAAGAAAGGGGTTAGGATTCCTCCTGTCTCAGTAAAGGATTAGAAAACATGACTTATACAATAGACTCAAGAAGCTCAATCTCTGTAGTTTTACAAAGAGAAGGTTTAGGGCAGGGGTGCTAGAACAGTTTGTATAGCCTGGGTGCTGAGAGTCATTGAACCAAACTGTAAACCCTGTATATGATGGAAGCCACTTCAAGCCTGGGGGTGCAGCAGCACCCCCAGCACTCCTAGTTCTAGCACCTATGATTAAGGGGTGACTTGATAACAGTCTAAAGTGCCTACGTGGGAAAATATTTGTTAATGGGCTCTTCAGTCTAGCAGAGAAAGGTATAATGCAATCCAGTGGCTGGAAGCTGAAGCTAGACAATTCAGACTGGAAATAAGGTGGAAATTTTTAAGTGAGGGTAATTAAGCATTGGAACAAGTTACCAAGGATGTGGTGGATTCTCCATCACTGGGAATTTTTAAATCGAAATTGGTTGGTTCCCCCCCCCCCCCCCAAAAAAAAAAAAAAAAACTGCTCTAGGAGTTTTTTCCGGGAACTTCTATGGCCTGTGTTTTCTTGGAGGTCAGACCAGATGATCACAGTGGTCCCTTCTGGCCTTGGAATCAAGGAACACCCCATGCCTAATGATCCATTAGATAGTATAGGAAGTAACAGCTTGCCTGCATAATTAAGGGGCATATATTTCCCTCTCTGTTTTCATCTCACTCTGTGTCTGCAGCTCTTATTGATCTCCTTAGAAGATGTGCATGTGGATCAAGGACTGCACATGGCTCTCAAGATACCACATGTTAATATCAGAGGGGTAGCCGTGTTAGTCTGGATCTGTAAAAGCAGCCAAGAGTCCTGTGGCACCCTATAGACGAACAGAGATATTGGAGCATGAGCTTTTGTGGGTGAATACCCACTTCGCCGGATGCATGTAGTGGCTCCGACAAAGTGGGTATTCACCCACAAAAGCTCATGCTCCAATATGTCTATTAGTCTATACGGTGCCACAGGACTCTTGGCTGCTTTCACATGTTAATAGTGCTTTGGGGGAAGGATACAGAATATTGGGTATATGAAGGGAATACTCTTGACACGGCTGCCTGATCAATACTGTGCATACTGCAAGGAGCTACTGGTGCAACAAAAGAAAGTAGTTACTTCAAAAGGAGGAAAAATGGTTTTGTTTTGTTTTTTTAAGCACATTTTTTGTATTTGTATTAATTCTGCCACTGGGATTCCAGATTTACAGCAGACTCCACCTCAAGAAAAATGTTGCTTTAGTTTATAATGTTTTGCAGTCCTATAACACTTTTTGCATCTGAGAATCTTAAAGCTCTTTTCAAATATCGGTGAACTATGCTTTGCGGTAGCTGTGGAAATAAATATTGCTATTAACTTTTTTACAGCAGGTGAAACTAAGACACAAGGAATTCAGCTAGGGCCTTGTTTTTTTACAAGTATTCAGCACCCAGATCTCTAGGGCCTTGTCCTGAGTAGAATTTAAAGCTGTAATATTAGTTGGTTGAATTCATACCTGGACTTTAACCTGACTAGTTCAGCATATGTTAAAAGCAGTGGGCCTTGTCTATACTAGACTATTACAATGTCTTAGCCAACATGTGATGACATTACACCTTTAAATCCTACACTAGACAAGGCCCAACTGAAGTCAGAGGCACCGCTGGGTACTCAGTAATTTTGAAAATTAGGCCTATAGTAACACCCTCAAGACTCCACAGAGAGTTTGTCTAGATTAGGGAAAGAGTTGACTAACCCTGCCCTAGCCATTATCTATTTAACTAATTTAGACAGGTTAATACCTTTTGCTTCAATTTAGCTAATTGAGGTAGAACCTAATGGGAGACCAGGATCAAGCTTGAATAGCTAAATTGAAGTACAAAGTGTTCACCTACTTCTACATTAGGGAAATGATTGTGATGTGCTTAGAGTTAGCTAATTCCAACGGACAGGTTTCAGAGTAGCAGTCGTTTTAGTCTGTATCTGCAGAAAAAACAAGAGTACCTGTGGCACCTTAGAGACTAACATTTATTTGAGCATAAGCTTTCGTGGGCTACAGCCCACTTCTTCGGATGCATAGAATGGAACACACAGAAGATATTTATACATACAGAGAACATGAAAAGGTGGAAGTAGCCATGCCAACTGTAAGAGGCCAATCAACTGAGGGCTTGGCTACACTTACAAATTTGCAGCGCTGCAGCAGGGTGTGAAAACACACCCTCTGCTGCGCTGCAAATTGCGGTGCTACAAAGCGCCAGTGTAGTCAAAGCCCCAGCGCTGGGAGCCGCGCTCCCAGCGCTGTCCGTTATTCCCCACAGGGAGGTGGAGTACGGACAGCGCTGGGAGAGTTTTCTCCCAGCGCTGGCGCTTTGACTACACTTAGCGCTTCAAAGCGCTGCCGCGGCAGCGCTTTGAAGTTTAAGTGTAGCCATAGCCTGAGATGAGCTATCATCAGCAGGAGGAAAAAAACCTTTGAGGTGATAATCGAGATGACCCATAGAAGGTGTGAGGAGAACTTAACATGGGGAAATAGATTCAATTAGTGCAATGGCCCAACCATTACCAGTCTCTGTTCAAACCTAAGTTAATTGTATCTAATTTGCATATTAATTCATGTTCAGTGGTCTCTCTTTGGAGTCTGTTTTTTGAAGTTTTTTTGTTGCAAAATTGCCACCTTCAAGTCTGTCACTGAGTGGTTAGAGAGGTTGAAGTGTTCTCCCACTGGTTTTTGAATGTTATGATTCTTGATGTCAGATTTGTGTCCATTTATTCTTTTGCATAGAGATTGTCCGGTTTGGCCAATGTATATGGCCAATTCAAACTCTTTTTTTCTGGTGTAGGCAAACTCAGAATGCACTCTCTTCGCCTCCTTTGCAGCAGGCAGAGCAAACTACATTCCCTTGCACCACCAGCATATAATGAGGCACACCTGGGGGCAAGGGTTGGCCAGGAAGTTTTTGTACTACCGCTCTTTCTTAGGGGTTTCACTGTAGTTGCCACAGAAACCTTGGCAGCAAATGCTCCCCCTGGGAATGTGCTACAAGAAAACTTGTATCCCAGTGTGGGAATCCCAGATAGCAAATTGCCTCTTTTTAAAATGTCAGATGAGTGATATTTAACACTGTTATAAGAGTGTGTGACTATAGAGCCTCAGTTAAGCCTAAAATTAAAAAAAAGATGATCTTTTAAATTTAACTGATGTTTTTGGTGCTTCATTAATCAGTTCTACCTACCTATCTAAATGATTTTTTTTAAATCATTCTATGCATTTTGCTTCAGTACTTCAAGGTTTTTAACTTCTAGGACTCATTACTTTTACATAATCAAAGACTTAACAAAGGCAAAAGATTAATGTTTTCTGCAATTTTTTTTATTAACAATCATATGATGGAAAATTGTCTTTTCATAATGTTACCCATGCCTAAGGAGTTTAGTTAATGTTGAGTGTCCACTCATTAGGAATCTTTCTGAAATTTGTTTTGAAAGAGAGTATTAAATATAATCATTCAATATTCCTGTGAGTGTGCTGTGAAGAAGCATAGCACTTCCATCGTAATTCACCATTAAACATGCATTACCTAATGGACACTGAGAGCCCTATTTGTGAAGGACTTACTACATGCTTTGTGTGTCCTGCAAAAGGTCATTTTTCCTGCATTCAAATAATTCATCAGCCTTCCTGTAAAACTCTTGCCAGCCTGGGATTCTTTCCAATCATGAGGAAAATGATTGTAAGGCAGGAGAAATATGGAAACTAGAAAGTAGGGTGAAGAACAGGTCATAGTACAACAATAAAAATCTTAGCACCAAATCCAGATGCCTGAGAAGCCTCCCTGCTATGTCCTGGTAAAAGAAGCTTCACACCAACCTGCCCAATCCTGAGTATGGTGGCATCTGTGCTACAAGGCTCTCTATGGGTGTTCAGTTGCCCTAACGTCAGGTCCTACAGAGGCCGAGAGGAGGATAACTCATCTCTTTTCCCCACTGAAGGGCTGAAGGAACTAATCCCTGAAGGAAAAAACCCATAGGGCAGAGAAATTGGACATTGTGATCAGGGGCGGCTCTACGTTTTTGGCCACCCCAAGCAGTCATGTGCGGGAGGCGCCCCGGAGCCGCGGGAGCAGCGGACCTCCCGCGGGCATGACTGCAGAGGGACCGCTGGTCCCGTGTGGCTCGGCTGGACCTCCCGCAGCTGCGGGCAGTTCGCTGGTCCGGCGGCTCCGCTTGAGCTGCCGCAGTCATGCCTGCGGGAGGTCCAGCCGAGCCGCGGGACGAGCGCCCCCTCCGCAGTCATGCCTGCGGCAGGTCCGGTCCTCCCGGGGCTCCGGTGGACCTCCCGCAGGCATGACAGCGGCAGGTCCGCCGGCCCAGCCTGCCGCCCCACCCCGCTGCAGGGGACGCCCCCTACATTTTGCCGCCCTAGGCACCAGCTTGTTTTGCTGGTGCCTAGAGCCGCCCCTGATTGTGATACAGGGGACTCATGGTAGGGTGTTAAGAGTGTGACAATATGTTACAAACTCAAATTCCACATTGACATTTCCCAGCATGACTCCTGTGCTCCACAGATCACTTTAGTCACATATTCATGACTACTGTCTCCATTTTTTTTACATGTTAAAACTGGTTTTTGTGTGCAGACCTAGAGTGTATCCTTTATTACTTTGCCAGTTTCTGATAGCCTTACCCACGTGGAATAGCATCTTGCACAGTGAGTAGCCTCACTGAAATTATTGGGGTAACTTGAGGAGTAAAGGCACTTCATATTGTGAGCAAGGGTATCAGAATCAGGCCCTAAATAATCAGAGTATGTGCTGTGATACCAACATCAGTGGTTAGGAGGACAACAACTTCTAAGGCCGCCTTCTAAACCATGGGGAGTAAGTGCTGAATGAATAGACTATTCAGGTCCCGTGGCCAATGAGTCAATCCTATTGCTAAAGAAATCAATGGGAATCTTTCCATTGACTTCAGTAGGAGTTGGATCAGGCCCCGCATGCTGATGGATGGTATTTCTGTACTGATGTGCTATCTCAACCCTTTCCAATCTTTGTTTGAGATGTGTTCAGTTGTTAAAAAGCTCAGAAGATGAGGAAACAATTGTGGACACAGGATCTTTCAAATCTCTACAAAAGTAAATTAAACAATTCCATAGGCAATATGTTGCTATATACTTGAGATGAGTTCATTAATTATAAAGCAGCCAACACATCAATTCTGCCATGTGGAAAACTGCACCGATTTAATAAATGCAATTTGCTAAATGAAACACTTGTGAATAGAGCAGATTCACATTGGTTTTTTTAAATTTTATTTTATCCATAGATTTGCCCTCTTTTGAAAAGTCTTTTTTAAACTTTTTAAATAGTTTTAAATGCTAAAGGAATGTATAGCCTGGGTTCCTATTACTTGGGCTTTCTTCGTCTGCTAATGGAACACCAGACATTAATGAAATGTCAATGACTGTTCCTGCCAGTTCAATTCTCTGGCTCTATCTAATTAGAATTAAATGGTTAGAGTGGTTAGAGAGACTAAATAAAAGGAACAAAAAGAGTTCATTCTTCCAAACTGTGTTCTTGCATTTGCCAAATCAATTTTAATTAGCTTCATAAAGATGTCCCGGATCTTCTCTGAAGTACAGTTTTGAGTCTTTTGCAGCACAGCAAGAAGCTATTTAATTCTGCTAGGCTTTATTTCAGCACTATTCAGGAATAGCCAAATGATACCTACTTCTGTAATTAACTACCTCAGATTTTTTTCAATTACAAAAATAGCTTCTCTATGGATAATTCAATGGACAGAAATATGCAGATTTGTTTTTGTGCTGTAAAATGTTTAGACTTTTTTGGTAATCCCCTTGATTGTAATGAACTAGACTGCTTTCAGATTGTTCCATTTTTTTTCTGGGTCTGGTTAATTATGTAGAATAATTAGCTAGTTCTAAAACGTTAAATTTAAAATGTTTAGATTTTTAAGTTACTAAAGGTTAAAAATATTGCTGGCTGCTAACCTTAATTAAAAACCCTGCTATTAAAAAGCTGTTTGTTGTTGTCAGTGAATAGGATCCATGAAATGATTAATAGAAAAAGTCAAGAAGGCTTAAAGGAGGAGATTTGTAGTGAGCCTGTGATGGAATTTATGTGCAGCCATAGAATTTTGTAACCTATGTGTTATTCCAAAAAGCTGCAACATCAGGATGTTGTTTGAATCGTTTGGAGTTAGTCTGGGAAATATTTGGCTAATTTATAGTTCAAGAGATCAAAGAGAAATTGCCTTTTGGGACCTGGAACTCAGTGGGTCTCACTTATGTCTGACCTATTGGTACATATAGGCTAAACAGCAGCTACTTAGAGCCCTTCATAGAATGTCCCCAAAATAGGAAGCCTTCTGTGGGAGCTGCAGAACCAGCTTTGCTAGCTCTTTGCCCCCACTTCTTACAAGAGCCCCTGGTGCAGGGGTAAATAGTGTGTGGGCCTTGAGCATATTGGGGGCACACAGGGCTGACAGGAGATTTGGCCACAGCATCTCTATGATCCTGGTGTTGGAAGGCCCACGGGGGCCATGGTCAAGTTAAGGTAGCATTCTGATTTGTTCTAATCTGCTGCATGATTGAGGGTGAGGAATGCAAACTTGTCATCCTCCCACACCCTTGAGCTGGTATTGAGGTTAGTGCAGGAATTAATGTGTTCCAGAGAGAGCCTCTTGGAAAGGGCAGAGTTCTAAAAACACGATGAAGATCCAGAGATAGTGGAATTGAGAAATTCTCTTTAAAACAAATATTGGAAGGGAAGGCCTGAATGAATGATCAGGGCTCAAAGAACCAGGCTTCACTGAGGCACACGGTGTTTTGTAAGCATTGAAGAAATGAAGGGAGTGAGTTCACTTCCTCTGTGAGATTTTTAGATAGGGTTAGGGGTCTGTGCGTTTGCATGGCTGTTGCTGATTTTCATGATTCTCCTTTATATAAGTTCTTTGTTTTGTCATGTGAATAGTGTTTGATTTCTTTTAACATCTTTCCTCTCACTCGGTTAACTTTGTTAGTGTGTGTATATACTGTAAATATACATCTGTGTGGTAGACATTATTACAATTGCCTTCAAAAGTTCTGCCTGTTTTATGGACAAATTCAGTTACTGAGCAGAACGCACTCTGGCACAATATACATTGCACTCATGCACAATTTATAATGGGCAGTTATCTGTGGCAAACAAGTTCCCCTTCTTCTACAGTGGGGGCTTTAATTTTCTACAATTTCATTACTTTATGGCATTAAACCAAATACATGTGAAGAACATCATGTCTTGAAAGTCATACCATTCTGGAATACGTATAGTCTGTCCTAATTTGGATTTGGATTGAAGACTCTTTAAGGAAAATGCAAGATGCCATCGGAGGTAGTGTCGGTGATTCATACTCTAATGTCTGAGTCTGTACAGTGCTGTTGAAAATGCTGTCCTTTATATGAGACCAAAAATTAGTATCTCATTACAGAATGCACAGCCTCTTTAACAAGAGTGGAGGAGTTAATCTGATTGTTATAGACTAATTCAAATGAGGTTTATTGAATTCTGCCTACCTAGAAAATCTCCCTCTAGGCTTAAGTAGTGAAGTTATTTTTCACTTCTCAAAAACTGTTTGAGACTATTGTTAATATGGAACGGTTATAATGACCTGTAGGGTAGAACATAGCATTAGAGAGGTAGGTGAGAGATTGCTATACTAGTAATGAGCTTTTATAGCTTTTTAAAGCACAAAATGGCTTAGGAGCTACCTACCTGAAGGGGTTGCTTCTCTCCCTGTGCCATACTGCCAAAGGTGAGATCAGCCGTGGCACTCCAACTCCAAGTCCATCCGGAGTCCTGTTGGTACAAACAAGAGAGGGGCTGCCAGCTGAGAACTCTTTGTGAGTAAGGACCCCACGGCGCAAATCCGATGACCTTCAGGCTTCCTGCCCCCACAAGTCATTTCCAAATGTAGGATAGGGTGAGGAATTATTCAAGTGGAAGGGGGATTTATAGTAGAATATTTAGATTGTAGCTGAAACATATGAATAGTTGCCTTTTTTAGCATTTTTTATTACTCCAAATTGCCAATCACAGCACTACATAAACGTATATAATTGATTACTATACCCCAATGTGGGGAAGTTCTGGGATTGGTCTGCTTGAATATCTGTCTACCGTTCCTTTCATGGTCTACACCAGGGGTGGGCAAACTTTTTGGCCCAAGGGCCACATTGGGGTTGCAAAACAGTATGGAGGGCCAGGTAGGGAAGACTGTGCCCCCTCCCAAACAGCCTGCCCCCCACCCCTTATGCACCCCCTCCCACTTCCTGCCCCTTGACTGCCCCCCTAAGAACTTCCAAACCCATCCAACCCCTCTGCTCCTTGTCCCCAACCGACCCCCCTTATCCATCTTCCCCCCCTCCCCCAGCCCCTTTCGGAATGTGGCCCCGCAAACATGGGCGGAGGACTCAACAGGAGCAGGGGCAGCCGCACAGCCAGAGAGAAGCAGCGGTTTCCCCTTCAAAGGGCCGCTTCTCTCTGGCCGGCTGCGTGGCCTCCCAGTGCTCCCCGAGTCCTCCGCCTGCGTTCCCTGCGCTCCCGCCATCTGCACCGCCCGCCTGCATATGATTTCAGTGCAGCCAGTGTTGAGTTGCCCGAGTGCCCGGCCCTGGGTCCCCCTGTTGTTGGGGGGCCTTTGCCAGGGCACCCTGTGTTCACTTGTAAATCTGCCCCTGCACCGCGCCGCCCAGCCCCGGAGCCAGCCAGGATGCCGTGCTGCCAGCACAGCAAGCTGAGGCTGCGGGGGAGGAAGGACAGCCAGGGAGGGGCCGGGGCCAGCTGGGAGCTCAGGGGCTGGGCAGGATGGCCCCGCAGGCCAGATGTGGCTCGCGGTCCGTAATTTGCCCACCTCTGCCCTATCCACACCCCCACCCTCTGACCACCACCCCGAACTCCTCTGCCCTCTATCCAACCCCCCCTGTCCCCTGCCCCCTTACCACACTGCCTGGAGCACCGCTGGCTGGCGGCGCTACAGCCACGCAGCCGCCGCCACCGTGCAGCACAGAGACTGGGTCAGGCCGGGCTCCGCAGCTCGCTGCCCCAGGAGCTCGCAGCCCCGCCGCCCAGAGCATTGCGCCAGCGGCAGAGCGAGCGAGCTGAGGCTGCGGGGGATGGGGGATAGCAAGGGAGGGGCCAAGGGTGAGCCTCCTGGGTCAGGAGCTCGGGGGCCGGGCAGGACAGTCCCGCGGGCCAGATGTGGCCCGCGGGCCGTAGTTTGCCCACCCCTGGTCTACACAATGACCAAGTACCATTTCTTGGGGGTGGCTGGGGGTGCAAAAGGGGAATGGGAAAAAAAACAAAATTGGATTTTAGGCCCAGTTCCCGTTTCAGTATGCCAGTCAAAGGGCTTGTCTACACAGAGACACACTGAGACTTCTTGCACAGCAAGCTGAGGTGTAAGTCTACAGCTCCATACCCTGCCATGTACTAACTGGTCATGTATGTTTCATCCACAAAGTGTGAAGCCCAATGCAATTTAACTTGAACAAGTGAAACTTTTGTTAAACCCTGTAGAATGCTCTGTCCATATGGCTGTTAGGCTGGAAATAATTCCACATTCCTTGTTCAACTATTGTAAACCATCAACAACATCTCCCCTGACTCCAGTTCCACTGATCATAATGCATTGTGGACCCTGCTGTTGGTAGTGCTTGGTAGTGTGCTTTGATGCACTGTTGTTTGAAACAGCAGTACATCAAAGCACACTGGAATTTTTAATGTGTGGTATCAAGGTAGATTTACACCCCAGCACACTAGGTCAGTGTAGACAAGCCTTAATTTACACAAGTACATGAAAAAGAAACTTTAAAAAATGACCAGAACACAAAAACCTTAAACTCCTTAACCTCTCCAATTAAAACAAATTTAAACAAGATTAATGCAGTGCTATTGTAATTGAATCTCAAATATTAGAATTATCTTTCCTCAGGGCACAGAACAAAGCCCCTATTCTCCCTATCCAATACCTCCAGAATAGAGGAAACTTGCTTAGATACTTCATTTGAGATTTCCTTAGGTGACCATCAGTACCAGAAACTGAATTGCCATCTTTGAAAGCAATAGGTAGTATATTCTAATCCCCTAGGAAGTTCAATCACTGAGCTGGCGTTAGCTGAAATAATATAATTTTGGCTGGTTTTGATTTGTCCCTGTAAAGTTATCTCCATCTTTAGCGTATTTGCAGAGTTTTCCGTTAAAGTGTTCCGACTATACACATGAGAAGAAGATTGTCACACAGAATGAGAGATGTTAATCTGGATTTCCAGAGACAATGTACCAGTAAAAGCCCTTTATTTAATGTGTGCTAAGTCAGTCTTTTTTCTGCTTAATTAACTTTATTAATATTAAAGACAGACTACAAAACTGGCACTTCCTTAATTCTGGGGATCTTAACTCTAACACTTCTCGTGGGAACCAGAGGAAATGTACATTATCGTGAATGTTCTGGCTTAAGTGAGGCAAGGGAGCTGATGTACTATATTTTTCTCCTCCACAGTAACTCTTAAGAAAAACAAAACAAACTGATCTAAACCACAAACCAGACACAAAAGGAAAATCTGACTTTAGATCTGTTTCTTGTGAAATGGAAATGACTAGACAAGAGGGAAAAAAAGTTGCATTTAGCTCTGTCTACTTTTTTCCTCTGGCCCTGTGTGTCATTCCTCCTGAGGATACTGCCAGCTGAACAAGGCAGCTGCACTGCTCTGCTGACCCCCGCCTCTGATCTCAAATGTGGGGCCGAAGGAGAAGCTGATGCCAATTTGCCAACTTTTGGAATATATTCTTCTTTACAGGAGCATTTGGCTCACTCCACTGGCAGGTGTGTTGCCTCTGGGTTTAGTCACTGGTTAGACTCAAAGTCTTGCATAGAAGAGTACCATTTTTTTAATAAATCCCTCCTTTAAATTAGTGAGAATTCGCACACTAAGCAAGGTCTTGTACTTTTACCAGGCATTTCTGAGGAGCCATGGTTTCATTGCTATTAGAACCCTGGCTAACTAGATTGACACTAACTTAGGTATGCCCGCATCTTCTACAGTCGCATCCCGTCAGGGCCGCCCAGAGAATTCAGGGGGCCTGGGGCAAAGAAATTTTGAGGGCTCCTTCTATAAAAAAAAATTGCAATACTCTATTCTCCTGGGGGCCCTTGAGGGGCCCACGGCAAATTGCCCCACTTGCTCCCCTCCACAGGCGCCCCTGGGAAAAATAAACCTTCCGCATTTCGGCACAAACCCAGTTTTGAGAAAACTTCTTTACAAGGTATCACTGGTTCTCAGCATCAGCTAGTGCTAAAAGGCACTAAAGCTCATAGGGTTGGACAAATATTTTCCATCAAAACTTTTTCTGGATCGAAAACTAGGGCTTTTTAAAAAGCAGAAAAAAGTCACGGACAATGTCTGCTTTCCTTCAAAATTTGTTTTTTTTTTAATTGAAAAGTTGAAATTAGTCTGCCAAAACCTGAATATGGTTTGAGGTTTCAGAAGTGTGTGGCCAAATATTTGCTGCTTGCTGTATTTGATTGTTTCTTTAAACAATAAAAAAATTCTGCTTGAAAAAAAATCCAAAACTTTTGAACCACCTCAGCTTGTAACCAAACACCCGAGCCCATCCAGGCAGAGATTTTTCCAGGTTTCTGATACTCTGCTGGCTTCCTTGACTCATATCTGTCTCCATAACTTTGGGTTCATTTAGGTTAGAACATAAGAACAGCCATACTGGGTCAAACTAAAGGCCATCCTGCCCAGTATCCTGTCTACTGACAATGGCCAATGCCAGGTGCCCCAGAGGGAGTGAACCTATCAGGTAATGATCAAGTGATCTCGCTCCTGCCATCCATCTCCACTCTCTGAGAAACAGAGGCCAGGGACACCATTCCTTACCCATCCTGGCTAACAGCCATTAATGGACTTAACCTCCATGCATTTATCTGTTTCCTAGAGACTGGCTCCATGTGGTCCCTCACAAACTGGAGATGGTTACTGTGGGTTTTTCTTTACTATAGCTTATGTACATACTACACAAAGTGAGCATTTGAGCTTGTTCCAGAATATGGGATGAGCCTATGTTGTCAAAACTGAAATGCTCAAAATAGCACATGCATGTGAATGGACACAGGGTGCTAAAATTAAATTAATCCAGGGGTTCTCAAACTGGAGGTCAGGACCCCTCAGGGAGTCACGAGGTTATTGCTGGGGGTCGTGAGCTGTCAGCCTCCACCTCAAACCCCGCTTTGCCTCCTGCATTTATAATAGTTTTAAATATATAAAAAAGTTTTCAATTTATAAAGGGGCGGGGGGGTCGCATCAGAGGTTTGCTATGTGAAAGGGGTCACCAGGACAAAAGTTTGAGAGCCACTGAATTAACCCCTCTGAAGCCTCAGGGAATGCAGGGGATGGGGAGCCTCCCTTGGTAGGGTTGGAAAGGATATTGCTCTTCTCATGTGATCCCTCCCCCAGTGGCTAATTTTAAATGAAGCTACCCTCCCCTGACATGTATCTCCCTATGGCACTGAAATTAAATGTAGACTATAATTTGGCATTTGAGAAGTGAAAGGGATGGTAGCCCTAATGGAAAAGCTAACAGCTTGGGTCTTCTGCAAGCCTCAAACTGCTGAATGAGCTTTAGGGTAGGGAAGGCTGTGCCTCCCAAACAGCCTGGCCCTGCCCCCTATCCTACCCCCACCGACTTCCTGCCCCTGACTGCCCCCCTCAGAATCTCTGACCCATCCTGCTCCTTGTCCCCTCACCGTCCCCCAGAGACCCCACCACCACCACCCGGGAACCCCACCCCTGCTCCCTGTCTGCCCCAACCCCGAGCCACCCCTGAACGCCCACAATCCAACCCCCATTCCCTGCCCCTGACCGCTCCCCAACCTCCGCCCCTCCCTGTGCCCTGACTGTCCCCGGGACTCCCTGCCCCTTAGCCAACCCCCCGGCCCCAGCCTCTTACCCCCGGCTCCCTCCTCACCCGGCGCCTCAGCGCCTCGCTGAACAGCTGCAGCGGGTCTCCGGCGGGGCCTGAGCCCCGCTCCGCTCCGAGCCGCGTGGGGAGGGGGCGGGGCTGGGAACTCCACGCCGAGCAGAGGGAGCTGAGCTCAGCCTGGAGCTCGCAGCTCCACCCCCTTACCACGTGGCTCTGAGTGGGGCGGGGCTCAGGGGTCCTGCTGGACACACGCTGCAGCGCTGTCTGAGGACGCCGCTTGATGCACTAAGGCTCCTGGAGAGGGGCGGAGGCGGGAGCCTCAGCTGTTCTCTTGGGGGCCCCTGTGGGGCCCGGGGCAAATTGCCCCCTTTGACGCCCCCCCCTCTGGGCGGCCCTGCATCCCGTGACTGTGGTGTAGTCCGACTCCTCATATTGTTTTAAATGAATTTCCATAACAAGATAAAATAAAGATCCTGTAGATAGATATGTTATTTTATATCCCCCATGGAATCTAATAGAATTTTTGACCATATTGAACCCAAATTCATTGTGTACCCATTGTTTTTCTGTCACTGAAAAATTTATACCCAATATTTCACACTCAGTTGGATTAACTTTGTACCCTAATGCAATTCCAAAACTTTTAGTTACTTCCTTACAGGAATTTTGGGAGTTAGCTAAGATCAAAATAATAGAGCATAGACTCTGGTTTCACTTGGCTATCTGCTGCACCTATTCCTTTAACACTTTTATTGCAATGGATTCTCTGGGTGAATGGTTCCATGTCCAATGCCAAAAAGCTTCAGGGACAGGGGGCATCTCTGTCATATGCCTCTAGAGAGAGTGAAAACAGAGTGTATCCATTTAAGCTTCACCTCCTGTTGTGAAAGTGCTTTTATCCATCTAAGACTTTTGCACCCCTCTTCTGTATTGTTTAAGACTTCCATGAAATAATTCTACTCTACTTGATCAAAGGTTTTCTCTGTATCTAATGGTATTTAATGGTGATAACGTACATGGGTCCTTCTCTGATCAGGCGGAATGGATAATCCCCCAACGCTCATTGTGTTTTCACTGTCACAAATTAAACCTGTCTCATCTTAAGAGGGCAGTATTTTTTTTAATCTGTTAGCCAAAACCTTTGCCAATATTTGTACATTGTGTTTTAATAGGCAAAATGGGTTGGTAAGAGAAGCATATTAGAAAACCTTCTCTTAATCTGATTTAGAAAGCCTCATCAGTCTAACATGAAAAATCTCTCTCAAAGGGCACATCCTTAAAATGTTTCATGAAACTTTGCAGAATTCCTGTCTAAACTGAGGTCTTCACTTGGCTATTTATATCTGCAATAGCGGCCTCTACCTTTTCTTCCATGATGGCTTCTTCTAAGGTTTTCTAATCTGAGTCTATACTGAAAGACGAATAGCCTGTATAGTTATAGATTTTTTTGGTGGGATTTTCAAAAGTGTTCAGTGATCATCAATCTGTGATCCTATTGCAGCCAATTGCCATTGACACCAATGGGAGCAAAGTCCAGTCAATACTAACACTTTTGAAAATTCCACCTTTTGGCTACTTATGGATAAGGCTATGTTTAGTAATGGATATTTTTAGTAAAAGTCATGGACAGGTCACAGGCAGTAAACAAGAATTCACAGCTCCATGACCAGTCCACGACTTGTACTAAATACCCTAACTAAATCTTGGGGGTGGAGCAGCCCAGGGGTGCCATGGGTGCTCTGGGCGGGAGGGGTTGGCAGGGCTGGCAGGCTCCCTACCTGGCTCTTTGCGGCTCCCCCGTATGCGGAGGTGCGGCCAGATGGCTCCATGCGCTGCCTCTGCCACGAGTGCCAGCTTTGCAGCTCCCATTAGGCAGGAATCACAGCCAATAGGAGCTGCGGGGGCAGTGCCTGCAGGCAAAGGCAGTGCATAGAGCCACCTGCTGAGGGAGGGACATAACACTGTTTCCAGGGAGCCCACCGAGGTAAGCGCCGCTCAGAGCCTTCACCCCCCTCCTGTGCCCCAGCCCTGAGCCTCCTCCCACACTCAAACGTCTGTTGCTGCTGGGCGGTGGCCCGAGACTGCCTCAGCAGCGGCTGGTGTGGCTGGCCCAGGAGCTGCCTGAGCTGCTCAGGCAGCCCCCGGTCCAGCCATGTCGGCCATTGCAGAAGTCACAGAGGTCCCAAAAAATCACGGAAACTGTTAGTTCTGTGAACTCCATGACAAACTCACAGCCTTACTTATAGATGGTCAGACTTGTACACACTGTGATAGTACTACAAATGTATAGTACTTGCTTCCTTTGGGTGCATATCTGATGCTGGTCATTTGCTATGTGGGAAGTGTGTTTTCCTCCCCCCCACCACCGGCCCCCCTCAGGAAATATTTAATTTCTGGGCCAGATGTTTGTCCTGTTTGTTTCCTGTCTCATAATATTTCTGCTCCCTATATCTAAATAGTTTTCCAGTTTCATCTTTTTTTAAGCTATTTAATTTTCCTCTTGCATTTTGCAATTGTTGAAAAATATTCTTTGATTCTAAATTTATATAACTGTTTTAGCCTATTTGTTTCCTTAAGAGGTAGTCTGTTTTTTCTCTTTAAATTGGGAAGCTCTGCTAATTTTTAACTGATCTTTTATTACAACCTTGCCTGCATTCCACAGTAGGCCTCATCTAATGTTAGCTTGATTGTTACGTTTAAAGTATTTAAGGTTGTCTCTTTATTGACTAACATCTTCTCTTAAGAGAATCTGCAAAAGGGTAAAGTGTGATTGACATGAATAAATGTTGGGTGTTTGAAGCTAGTTTGTTAGGTAAGATGGGAATGGTATGAGATCTGACAATTTGTTGTTTCCAGAGGTGCTACTCTCAACTAACTGTAAGAGAGAATATGTGATGACAACATGCCATTGCACATTTTATTTATTTCCAGGCAGGAGAAAAGTGTATTTTTTTATCATTAGGATTCTAGCCATCTTTCTAAATCTGTTGATTAAGATGTTTGACTGAAATAGCACTTATTCCTTTGCCCTCAGAAATGTTGTTTTAAAATGTATGACATTTTTGTTTCAGTGTAGAAGTATAACAAGTATCAGAGGGGTAGCCGTGTTAGTCTGGATCTGTAAAAGCAGCAAAGAGTCTTGTGGCACCTTGTAGACTAACAGACGTTTGGGAGCATGAGCTTTCGTGGGTGAATACCCACTTCGTCGGATGCATCCGACGAAGTGGGTATTCACCCACGAAAGCTCATGCTCCCAAACGTCTGTTAGTCTACAAGGTGCCACAAGACTCTTTGCTGCTTTTGAAGTATAACAAGTTAATCAAATCGAGAAGAAGCTGTAGGAGAATTTTTTTTCTACACTGGGTTACGACCATGTATGGATAATACGGCAAACATTTTTGCCACTAAGGTTCTTTTTAAAAGCATTCAGGGGCCTTCCTTGTCTTTTCATTGCTCTTTTATTTAAACTCCTATGTGTGTGTGGGGGGGGGAAAGTGTACCAACAGCTCTTTTCTTTTCTAACATTTTTTACAAGAGGATAATATGTCATTGCATTTTCTTAATTGCATTTAAGGCCTTCTGTCATTTTACATTATTAACTATAATTGAATTAACTATTCAGTTTTTATATTGCTACTATTTAGTTTAAACAATCAAGACATTTGCCGTATAACATCCATGAATGGGAGACACTGTCTTATTTTGTTAGTGAATGCTGGACATAAGAAATCTTACAGACTATAATTTGTTTTCTTGACACAGCTAGTTTTTATATTACTTGCTGTTTTCAATTCTGGTGTATTGCTCAATACCAAGCTTGTTTTAAATTCTGATTAATCCTGAACCAATACAACAATATGATAAAAGAAACACCCCTTCTTCATCTTCCAGCTTCCCAGACAGCATTTTTATGAGGGGATATACTCACCCATCTGTCTGAGTGCCACGGGTCATAGAAAGCATTAACCACTACTAGGGACACTGAACCCACAGCCATTAAAGGCAGGTCTGTTATCTTTCTGTGGACCAGAAGTGAGGGATTTTACTGTTCCCCAGAGGTACCCTATCCAACTAAACGGGTTAATTGCACCTTGCCTCCCCCCATTTTAGGAGGGTGCTCTCCTATATGCTTTCCTATTCTCTCTCTTTCCCCACCCTCGAGCTTTACTGTCTAACATTTAGTTGATTCATGGTTGTTTACAATAGATAATCTCTTACCTTTATATTAATATTTTAATTGTCCCTTGATTTGAACAATTAAGGTTCATGTGATTCATATGCCCAGTGATTACAGTCAATCCATTTCAAATCCTCCATTCCTTTCAGTGTTCTAAAGTGACACTAAAATTCTTTGTGCTTCCTTTTCTTGGCAGCCTTCCATGTTTTTTTTTTTTGTCTTTTGCTTCTCCTCTGTATTGTCCCATTGACACTCAATTTGTCTTTCCAGAAACAGCCCCAGGGATTTTAAGAACTTTTTTCCTTTATTTCAGACTCTTAGTAGCAAAAGTTTTATTGAGGTAGAAGTATATACATTTAAATAGGAAGCCAAATCTGTATCATTTTGCTTTTTCTTAGGTCTTAGGTTACCTCTCCCACTTTTCTGCACAACCTCAGGGTTGTAGCTTATATACCCTGGTAGCAGATCTTTTGCTCTCTAGCTTTTTTTATCAGGTGCTAATGTTGGTGATAATAGTGTGATTTTAGTTATATACCTAAAGTGATTTTCTTGGGGGTGGGAGAAAGAGAGGGAGGGGTGTGTGTGTGTGTAAGGGCTTTGACATTCCTGTCTACAAGTACCTCATCTGCTATCTTCAGATTTAAAATCACCTTAATGATATTCTGTGTTAATAGTCAAATTATCTTTCTCCAAGTTCTCAGTGTCATGTTATTCTCACCTTTATTCCTGCTTTCACAGTTCTCCATATTAACTTTAAAGATCCTACCTTGCTTCTGTTTCTTCAAACTTAATTCTTGCCTGCAGATTCCATACCTCATCTGCATTCTGGCCTACTGCAGTTCCAGTGGTGCTGACCCTCTCATCTAGGTTAACCATGTCCATTTGTTATAGTTAGCAGCCTGGAATGGAGTTCTGTCCTGAGTGCCTTAGAGCTCTTTTGTATCCACTTTGGATCAGGAAAAAGAAACCTATTCTTTCTCTGCTGTAAGTGCTTGGCTGCCATCTTATCTGCTTCAAGGAGGTGACACGAATCCCTGCGAGCTCTCAGAATGCCATTTTTATTTATTTCCTTTTGGAAATAGGTCCAGGCTATAGTTCTTCTTTTTTTTTTTTTTTTTTAATTTCAAAAGTTTTAACATATCCATCCATCTAGCCATATTCACATAAAATAGAAAACAGAGCAGGAATATGGTTTAACAATAACATTGTATGATATATTCATAGTTAAATACTCCTATGTGTTATAAGATAAATAATTCCCTAACAATCTACTCTTCCCTGCTTTAAAAATAAAAAAGAAAAAAAAATTGAGAAAGAGAAGCGTCAGAAGCCCAATCTACCTGGAGTTGGTCTTTCATGAGGGCATTGCAAACTACATGTCTTCAAATAGGAACTTGTGGATAGATTGCCTTCATAGAAAAACTGATATTAATGTTGGTTAGTTCAGTTAACCAGTCAAGGAAGATTGGGCGGAGGGGAAATAGCAGATTTCCATTTTCATAAAATGACTCTTCCGGCATCCATTTCTTGGCATTACTCGAACAGGGTAGATCTTGAAGAATTCTATTTATTCTTCTGAAAGTTGAAGGAGGAAATCTAAGTGAAATAAAGCTAAACATATACAGTAATCTTGGTCCAACATTCATTAATAGCCTTTACCTTTCCAAAATAAGATGTTGGTAGGGACTGCCTTTCTCCATGTCTTTTGTCATTTCTCTGAGTATAACCTCCATGTTTGCAGATACTATGTTACAGGTTGAATCACAGAAACCCCCTTGGGGCTGCCAACTGATGTGCCAAGACTATTTCTGCCCCTGCTTTCCCTGCCAGCTTGGGACTCCAGAGCCCTGCCTAGTTGTTCCAGACACGCTTGCCGTCCACAAACACAGACCCAGGTCTGAACCATGTCCCACAAACTGCAGGCTTAACTGAGAGCAGTTTTAAGAAGTGTTCCAAGCAGCCTGGCCCCTGCCCCCTGACTGCCCCCCTCAGAACCTCTGACCCATTCAACCCCCCTTTCTCCTTGTCCCCGACCACCCCCTCCTGGGACCCTTGCCCCTTAACCAACCCCCTCAGAACCCCACCCCTATCAACCTGGCTCTACTCCCTTACTGCCCCAACACCTATCCACACCCCGCCCCCTGACCTTTGCCCCTTATCCAACTCCCCTCTGTTCCCCATCCCCTGACTGCCTCCCGGGACTCTCTGCCTCTTATCCAACCCCCCGTTCCCTGTCCCCTTGCCATGCCGCTCAGAGCGACATGTCTGGCAGCCACACTGCCCAGCTGGAGCCAGACACACTGTCACACGGCGGCATGGCTGCAGGGAAGGGGGAGACAGCAGGGGAGGGGCCAGGGGCTAGCCTCCCCAGCCGAGAGGTCAAGGGCTGGGCAGGATGGTCCCACGGGCCGGATGTGGCCCATGGGCCATAGTTTTCCCACGTCTGATTTAAGTGGTTCCAAGTAGTAATAACAGAACAAAGTGAATTACCAAGCAAAATAAAATAAAACATGCAAGTCTGTATAATACAGTAAGAAAATTAAATACAGATAAAACCTCACCCTCAGAGGTGGTCCAGTAAGCTTCTTTTTACAGACTAGTCTCCTAGTCTGGGTCCAGTACTCACTCACCCCCCCCCCCCCTCCGTGGTTACTGTCCTTTGTTCCAGTTTCCTTCAGGTATCCTTTGGGGATGGAATGGCTATCTCTTGAGCCAGCTGAAGACCAAATGGAGGGGTCTCCCATGGCTTGAATAGACTTTCTCTTGTGAGTAGAGACCTCCTCATCTCTCCTATGCAAAGTCCAGCTCCAAAGTCCATACATGTTCATGCATGATTCAGTTTTTACAGGCAGCAGCCATTGCCCACATGCTATATTGAATGTCTCCAGGAAGACTGCTTATGTGGATTGGAGCCTTCTAAGATCCATAGGCACCAACTTTTCCCAGTGCTGATGGGTGCTCAAGCATCCAGCCCTGGCCCCGCCCTGACTCCACCGCTGCTCCACCCCCATTCCAACCCCTCCCCCAAAGTCCCCGTCCCATCTCCACCCCCTCCTTGCCCCTATTGGACCCTTTCCCCAAATCCCTGCCTCCTCCCCTGAGCATGCCGTGTTCCCGCTCCTCCCCCATTTCATGGTGGCAAGCACTGAGAGCGGGGGAGAAGCGGGACGCGGCGTGCTCAGGGGAGGAGGCTGAGTGGAGGTGGAGGTGAGCTGAGTTGAGTTGAGGGGGCAGGGCAGGGAGCTGCCGGTGGGTACAGAGCACCTGCCAATTTTTCTCTGTGGGTGCTCCAGCCCCGCACATTCCTTTCTAAGAAGCTGACCAAATGCCTTACTAAGGTTACTTAAAATCAAACAAGTATACAGCCAATATTAATAACTTTGAATAAAACAATGATACATGCATACAAATTAGATGGATATATTTAGTAGATCATAACCTTTACATATATGTTATATGGCATATGTAGCATAACACATATTCCAGTTATGTCATATGTATGTTCATAAGCATATTCCCATAAAGCATTATGGGGTGCAACGGCACACTATCTTTAATAAATCAGAGCATATCCTGATGTCTAAATAGATTATCTTTTTGATTGAATGATTGTATTTATGATGGATTTGGTCTATAAGAAACAACCATCACTTGAGACTTTGACCCCTGTCTTCACACCCTACACATTATTGTAATAATCTTTGTTCAAATTCTGCCTTGTTAAGGGTATCATTTTAAAAGTCCTAATTTGCTGATCAGTGTCATCCTGATAAAATATGTGTGGAGACATTGTAGGTGAAGAGTCCACTTCATGGTAGTGTTAACACATATTCCAAACTGAGGTTGGCAATCAGGTCTGTCTTAAACAAAGGAATGTGTGCTCTGCTTAAGGCATCAAGCAGGAAGGGAAACAAAAGAAGCTCAAACAGGTAAGGAAAAAGCAGAGGGAACGTCCTTTCACATAGACTTTTTGTCTCCTGATACCCAGCTGGAAATGCTTTTCAAGATGGGGACTGAGACTGTAAAAAGGAGGGACAAACACCTCAAGGCAGCCTTCTCTCTCTCTCGCTGCCTATCAATTCACTGCATCTGAAGGAAGCAGCCATTGGACTGGGGGAGAGGTCCTGACCTCAGAAGTTTAGTCAGTCAGACTGCTTTGCTTTGAATTTAACATAATTCTGGGAAACTCCATTTGTGGTGGCAAGTTGTATGCATACTGTTACTTTTAAAGAAAAAACTGACCTAATATAGCTTGTATTGTCCAGGATGGGGATGGACAGTACAGCACATACATTTCTGGGAGAGAATCTAGGACTGGGGGTGTTTTGGGGTCACCCCGCAATATAACCAAGTCTGGTGAGAGCCAGAATATAACCCAAGTATGGCTGGCAGGTTGCAGTTATACACAAACACTCAGGGTGGCTTGCATGCTGGAAGGCTCTTTGTGAGTGCTCTAGGTGAGAACTCCTTTAGCAAAGCATTGTATGACACCCAAGATTGCAGGGCAGGGTAGACACAGCTGCTCATTAGTCTAGATTGTATGATAGTGTGTCACAGAGACTTGTTCCAATTTATCCAAAATCTTCTTATCTCACCAAAGCTGGGAATGGGCGACAGGGGATGGATCACTTGTTGATAATCTGTTCTGTTCAGGCAACAAAGAATCCTGTGGCACCTTATAGACTAACAGACGTTCTGCAGCATGAGCTTTCGTGGGTGAATACCCACTTCTTCAGATGCAAGTGGTGGAAATTTCCAGGGGCAGGTTTATATATGCAAGCAAGAAGCAAGCTAGAGATAACGAGGTTAGTTCAATCAGGGAGGATGAGGCCCTGTTCTAGCAGTTGAGGTGTGAAAACCAAGGGAGGAGAAACTGGTTCTGTAATTGGCAAGCCATTCACAGTCTTTGTTTAATCCTGAGCTGATGGTGTCAAATTTGCAGATGAACTGGAGCTCAGCAGTTTCTCTTTGAAGTCTGGTACCATGGTACCCCTAACCCACCCAGCAATATCATCAATCTATCCAACCACACACTCAGCCCTTAAGAAACGTCTGTCCTATCTCGGGGACTCTCTTTTTGCCCTGCCACCCCCACCAACATGATACAGTTCTGCGGCGATCTGGAAGCCTACTTTCGCCGTCTCCGACTCAAAGAATACTTTCAGGACAACACTGAACAGCGCACTGATACACAGTTACCCTCCCACCAACAGCACAAAAAGAAGAACTCCACATGGACTCCTCCTGAGGGTCGAAATGACAGTCTGGACCTATACATTGAATGCTTCCGCCGACGTGCACAGGCAGAAATTGTGGAAAAACAACATCGCTTGCCTCATAACCTAAGTCGTGCAGAACGCAATGCCATCCACAGCCTCAGAAACCATCCTGACATTATAATCAAAGAGGCTGATAAAGGAGGTGCTGTTGTCATCATGAACAGGTCTGACTACCAAAAGGAGGCCGCCAGACAACTCTCCAACACCAAATTCTACAGGCCACTGCCCTCAGATCCCACTGAGGAATACACTAAGGAACTGAACCATCTACTCAGGACACTCCCTACACTAACACCGGAACAAATCAACATACCCTTAGAGCCCCGACCAGGGCTATTCTATCTACTGCCCAAAATCCACAAACCTGGAAATCCTGGACGCCCCATCATCTCGGGCATTGGAACTCTCACTGAAGGACTGTCTGGATATGTGGACTCTCTACTGAGACCCTATGCCACCAGCACTCCCAGCTATCTCCGTGACACCACTGATTTCCTGAGGAAACTACAATGCATTGGTGACCTTCCAGAAAACACCATCCTGGCCACCATGGATGTAGAGGCTCTCTACACCAACATCCCACATGCTGATGGAATACAAGCTGTCAGGAACAGTATCCCTGATGATGCCACAGCACAACTGGTTGCTGAGCTCTGTGCCTTTATCCTCAGACATAACTATTTCAAATTTGATGACAATATATATCTCCAGATCAGTGGCACCGCTATGGGCACCCGCATGGCCCCACAATATGCCAATATTTTTATGGCTGACCTGGAACAACGCTTCCTCAGCTCCTGTCCACTCACGCCCCTTCTCTACCTACGCTACATTGATGACATCTTCATCATCTGGACCCATGGGAAAGAGACTCTGGAAAAATTCCACCACGATTTCAACAGCTTCCACCCCACCATCAACCTCAGCCTGGACCAATCTACACGGGAGGTCCACTTCCTAGACACTACGGTGCAAATAATTGATGGACACATTAACACCACCCTATACCGAAAACCTACCGACCGCTATGCCTACCTTCATGCCTCCAGCTTCCATCCCGGGCACACCACAAGATCCATTGTCTACAGCCAAGCACTGAGGTACAACCGCATCTGCTCTAACCCCACAGACAGAGACCAACACCTACAAAATCTCCACCAAGCATTCTCAAAACTACATTACCCGCACGAGGAAATAAGGAGACAGATCAACAGAGCCAGACGTGTACCCAGAAGCCTCCTACTACAAGACAAACCCAAGAAAGAAACCAACAGGACTCCACTGGCCATCACATACAGTCCCCAGCTAAAACCCCTCCAGCGCATCATCAGGGATCTACAACCCATCCTGGAGAATGATCCCACACTTTCACAGGCCTTGGGTGGCAGGCCAGTCCTCGCCCACAGACAACCTGCCAACCTGAAGCATATTCTCACCAGTAACTGCACACCGCACCATAGTAACTCTAGCTCAGGAACCAACCCATGCAACAAACCTCGATGCCAACTCTGCCCACATATCTACACCAGTAACACCATCACAGGACCTAACCAGATCAGCCACACCATCACCGGTTCATTCACCTGCACGTCCACCAATGTAATATATGCCATCATATGCCAGCAATGCCCCTCTGCTATGTACATCGGCCAAACTGGACAGTCTCTAAGGAAAAGGATAAATGGACACAAATCAGATATTAGGAATGGCAATACACTAAAACCTGTAGGAGAACACTTCAACCTCCCTGGCCACACAATAGCAGATCTTAAGGTGGCCATCCTGCAGCAAAAAAACTTCAGGACCAGACTTCAAAGAGAAACTGCTGAGCTCCAGTTCATCTGCAAATTTGACACCATCAGCTCAGGATTAAACAAAGACTGTGAATGGCTTGCCAATTACAGAACCAGTTTCTCCTCCCTTGGTTTTCACACCTCAACTGCTAGAACAGGGCCTCATCCTCCCTGATTGAACTAACCTCGTTATCTCTAGCTTGCTTCTTGCTTGCATATATAAACCTGCCCCTGGAAATTTCCACCACTTGCATCTGAAGAAGTGGGTATTCACCCACGAAAGCTCATGCTGCAGAACGTCTGTTAGTCTATAAGGTGCCACAGGATTCTTTGTTGCTTTTACAGATCCAGACTAACACGGCTACCCCTCTGATACTGTTCTGTTCATTCCCTCTGAAGCATCTGGCATTGGCCACTGTCAGAAGACCGGATACTGGGCTAGATGGACTTTTGGTGTGACCCAGTATGGCCATTCTTATGTTTTTTATATAAGTGGTTTACTGCAGATAGTGGTGGTGTATTAAAAAATAAGGGATTTTTTTAGAATGAACAGAATATCATCTGCATATAAACTAATCTTGTGCTCATTATTCCAGATAATAATTCCTTCAATGGAGGATGTCTGTCCGATGTATGCTGCTAGCAGTTCCATGTCTATAGCAAATAGTAGAGGGGATATAGGGTACCCCAATGCATTCCTTGATTTAACTGAAAAGTAGGGGAGAAAATACCATTAGTCAGAACAGAAGCAAGAAGTGATTTGTAAATAATATAAATTGAAGTCAGAAATTTAGGTCCAAATCCTAATTTTCCCAGGATTGCTTGAAGCCATTCCACTCAATTTGAAGGCCTTTTTAGCATCTAATGATAGGATAACAGGTGGAACATCAGTTGTTTGTGCCTGATGGCTTAGTAGAGCCCTATCAAATTCACGGTCCATTTTGGTCAAAATCATATGACTGTGAAATTAAAAATCCTAAATGTCATGATTTCAGCTATTTAAATCTGCAGTTTCACAGTGTTGTAATTAAGGGATCCTGACCCAAAAAGGAGTTTGGGGGGGGGAGGGGCTCACAAGGTTATTGTATGGGGGAAAGCGGTACTGCTACCCTTGTTTCTGCGCTGCTGCTGGTGATGGTTCTGCCTTCAGAGCAGGTCAGCTGGAGAGCAGCAGCCGAGAGCTGAAGGCAGAGTTGCTGCCAGCAGCAGTGCAGAAGTAAGGATGGCATGATGTGGTATTGCCGCCTTTACTTCTGCGCTGCTGCCTGCACAGCTAGGTCCTCAGTCAGCAGTCACCACACTTGAACCACCCAGCTCTGAAGGCAGCAGCACAGAAGTAAGGGTGACATGGTATGGTATTGCCACCCTTACTTCTGCGCTGCTGCTGGCGAGGCACTGTCTTCAGAACTGGGTGCTTGGCCACCAGCCGCCGCTCTCTCCACTCAGCTGCCATTATAAATTTGCTGCCCCTGCAAATTTGCCACCCTAGGCCTGGGCGATAATACACCACTGGCGGGGGGCAGTACAGCAGTGCCGGAGGAGATGCTAGTGTGGGGCCGCCGGGCAGCCCCATGTTCTGCTCCTTTCACTGGTGCAGTTCCCAGGATATCAGGGCCGCCCCCAGCCCTTCCACACAGCCCCGTCTCCTTAGTCCTCCTGCCTGGAATCTGTATAGGAGCCCCACTAGAGGACAAGGCTGGGGGCAGTACAGAAGCCGTGCCGGAGGAGCTGCCCGCGTTCTGCTCCTTTCCTCGCTGCATCGCCCCCAGCCCTGCCCCCAAGCCCCCACCCCAAGCGGTAGGGTGACCAGACAGCAAATGTGAAAAACTGGGACAGAGGGTGGGGAGTAATAGGAGCCTATATAAGAAAAAGACCCCAAAATCGGGACATCGGGTCATCCTATCCGGCGGCGCTGCTGTACAGATGGAGGAGAAACAGCTCTATGGAATGGGGATGGGGATGAGGGCGGGCTCCTCTGTCTTTCCGGTATGCTGTACCAGCTATACATAGCTTACTGGTATGGTGTACTGTACCACCGTTCTTGCACCACTGCTCCATAGAAAATAAAATGATCTCCTGCCCATCAAACAAAGAAACAACCTCCCACCACTCCCATACATCACCCACCTTACCCTTCATTTCCCAAACTTCCAGTTTGGGCATGTTCCAATCCCAGATGGTGTGTGCCTTCATCTTCATTCCCCCCCCCCTCCGCGCACAATATGAATTAATTAGGAATTTGCCAGAAATATACCTATATTTACCAAAATACCTACATGTGCAAAGGTATATAAAATGAATTAAATCTATTGCTTCATAGTTATGAATGCATAAATATATAGTAGTATATAAATACTAATATTGAATATACATATCCATACACACAGACTAATGAAAAAAGGTAAACATGAAGTGACATAAATGATTTTGGCTCCTGCTACTTGATGAGCCCTTTCAGTTTCACGGGAGGCAAACCAGACCCAATCCCAGGACCCCAGAGAGTGTGTTCTGGAGAAGGCTAATCATGGTTCTTTCCTTCCAGTAATTCAGGGACCCTACAAATTACTACAAATTATTCCTGTGTGATCTGTTCTGAAGATCTTTTTGTTTCTCCTCAAGACTACTTTAGTCTTTGCCTTACGGAGTGTCGTTGTAACCCTGCCAGTCTCAGGATATTAGAGACACAAGGTGAGGTAATCTCTTTTATTTAAGGAAGCATTCTCCATTTTAACCTCCTTCAGTTAGAAAGCCCTTCATAGCTACAAAGTCCTGTGTGAGAGACATCTGGGTTTCCTCAGCCTTGCTTTTCTTTGGTGAGTTGAGCTTGGGTCATTTGGCATTTCTATTTTTCCCAGCAGGATCCATAGAAAAGTTATGGTTTAATTATATGGGCACCTTTACTTGATGAGGATTAGTGTATGGGCATTGAGGAAATCAGAAGTTAGTTGGCCATCTCCTGTACAGGTCGTTAGGGGTTTGTTATAGAAGTGGATGGGTGAGATTCTGTGGCCTGCATTGTGCAGGAGGTCAGACTAGATGATCATAATGGTTCCTTCTGACCTTAAAGTCTATGAATCTGATACCTCCAGATAACTCTTAAACTTAGATAGCAAGATAGGGGTTCTGGTGGAAGTAGATATTGCAGCTGACAACTCAGATATGAGAAATAAAGTTGCCATCTCAAGCAACTGCCCTCCTAACCAAGTTTTTCTTTTGTATTTTGAGCCTGTACATCCCAGATGCACATGAAATCCATGAACATTTTTCAGAGAGGTACATGAAACTTCTTTTCAAAGGGAGAAGAGCCACAAATCCTTATATAACAGGAACAGCAAAATAAAATAAAAAAAATTTTCTCACTGTGTATGTGTGTGAGAGAGAAAGGGACCCTGCCAGCTTCTTCAAGAGTCTAAATAAAATAATGGATTTCATGTGGAACAATAATCTCAGATTTCATCAAAAACATTAAGGAGAGGTTGGCTTTCTGGAGGGCTAGTACTCTTGTACTTGCTTCTCTCTTGTCAAGCTCTTTTCCTCCTATACATCCTGACCTGGTTCTTGCCTTTGGAGAATAATTACACTTCTTCGTGGCTCATGATAGTTATGCCCTATTTTGTTATCCTGATGGTCTGTCCTGCTTGAATCAGATGCCTTTTATCTGCAAGGAAAATTTCAGCTCTGGTGGCTCACGCGTCTTCTCACTCTAATTCACATATTCAATCAGATTTTCCAAAATCATTCTTTGAAATAAACTGGTATTTTAGAGGGATCAAATACTTGAAGTCAGCAATGTGAGTATAAAAGCATCAGCTGATTTTTAAAGTGCTACTCTTGAAATGACTCTAAAACAAGGTATATTGCATTCTCAGTAATTTCCAGAACAAATTTTCTCAACTTACAAGTAAAAAGATTGTTTTTTCTGTCAACCTGACAAACTCAACCTGAGATATATGGATATGACACTGTATTCTTCCTAGCTTGCTCATCATCACTATAATGACAGATAGTAAAGACTTCACAAGTCATACTCTGACCTGTTCTGTCCTGTTGCCTTCAAATATTCTGCCTTCAGTGTGTACCTGCGCAACTGCGTTTTCATTAGGTTTGAATAGGTATAAAATAAGAACAGAATTTGGCCCTGTGATTGGATCTTGGCTAACAAGTCTGTCTGCACATGAGGCAGAATGGAATCCAGCAAAAAAGAACAGGAATACTTGCGGCACCTTAGAGACTAACACATTTATTTGAGCATAAGCTTTTGTGGGCTACAGCCCACTTCATCAGATGCATAGAATGGCATGCAATGGTAAGAAGATATATATATACATACAGAGAACATGAAAAGGTGGAAGTTGCCATACCAACTGTAAGAGGCTAATTAATTAAGATGAGCTATTATGAGCAGGAGGGGGGGAAAAAAAACTTTTGTAGCGATAATTAAGATGGCCCATTTCAGACAGTTGACAAGAAGCTGTGAGGATACTTAACATGGGGAAATAGATTCAATGTGTTTAATGACCCAGCCACTCCCAGTCTCTATTCAAGCCCAAGTTAATGGTATCTAGTTTGCAAATTAATTCCAGTTCAGCAGTTTCTTGTTGGAGTCTGTTTTTGAAGCTTTTCTGTTGCAAAATTGCCACCTTTAAGTCTGTTACTGAGTGACCGGAGAGGCTGAAGTGTTCTCCTACTGGTTTTTGAATGTTATGATTCCTGATGTCAGATTTGTGTCCATTTATTCTTTTGCGTAGAGACTGTCCAGTTTGGCCAACGTACATGGCAGAGGGGCATATATCACATTGGTAGATGTGCAGATGAATGAGCCCCTGATGGCATGGCTGATGTGATTAGGTCCTATGATGGTGTCACTTGAATAGATATGTGGACAGAGTTGGCATCGGGCTTTGTTGTAAGGATAGATTCCTAGGTTAGTGTTTTTGTTGTGTGGTGTGTGGTTGCTGGTGAGTATTTGCTTCAGGTTGGGGGGCTGTCTGTAAGCAAGGACTGGTCTGTCTCCCAAGATCTGTGAGAGTGAGGGATCGTCTTTCAGCTTAGGTTGTAGATCTTTGATGAGCTGGAGAGGTTTTAGTTGGGGGTTGAAGGTGATGGCTAGTGGTATTCTGTTTTCTTTGTTGGCCCTGTCCTGTAGTAGGTGACTTCTGGATACTCTTCTGGCTCTGTCAATCTGTTTCTTCACTTCAGCAGGTCGGTATTGTAGTTTTAAGAACGCTTGATAGAGATCTTGTGGGGTTTTGTCTGTCTCAGGGATTGGAGCAAATGCAGTTGTATCTTAGAGGTTGGTTGTAGACAATGGATCATTTGGTGTGTCCTGGATGAAAGCTGGAGGTATGCAGGTAAGTATAGTGGTCAGTAGGTTTCTGGTATAGGGTGGTGTTTATGTGACGATCACTTATTAGCACAGTAGTGTACAGGAAAGGGACCGCTTGTGTGGATTGGTCCAGGCTGAGGTTGATGGTGGGATGGAAATTGTTGAAATCATGGTGGAATTCCTCAAGGGCTTCTTTTCCATGGGTCCTGATGATGAAGATGTCACCAATGTAGTGCAAGTAGAGTAGGGATGTTAGGGGCCGAGAGCTAAGGAAGTGTTGCTCTAAGTCCCAGAGCAACGTTGATACTACAAAACTGATAAAAGGAGTGAAAAATAGTAAGCAAACTATTTTTGTCACTATAGCATATCAGATATGACTTTAAATATGCACAGGGAGTAGGAAGGTGCAATGTAAACAGTAACTGTTCAGAGTAGAAATGCATTTTAAAGATTTGTTTGGTTTATAATCAGGCTGTGCACTTCCTTCATCTAGTCTATAAGTATTTAGTTTCTCCTTCAAAGATCTTTCTCCACACAGTATAACTACAACCTCTTACATTCACACAATGGCCTGTATTTCTCTGCTAAAACATAGTTCAGATAACAGCCTCAGGCAATTTATACAGGTTGTTCCACTCTTTCTAGTTCTCACCCAACATAGGTATTAAAGCTAATTAAGGGGTATGGGGAAAGAACTAAAAAAATCATTCTACCCAAAGAGAATTAGGAACCTGTTTGGGTGAACATAAAAAATAACTCCAGCTCTTCCAGAACAAGATTGTTAGCTGGTTCTACTGGGCCCCTGAAAGACTGGCAAAAGACTGCTTCATACAAAGTTAATAAAAGCTTGATGTGTGCTCAACAACAAGAAACATTCTCACTAATGTGCCTATGCCCCAATTCTATCCAAAAAAGTTATGACTACTTGGTTTTTCTGATATGCTGTAACTATGCTTTTTCATCTGCGGTTAAATGTTTCCTAATATCATTAACAATTATGGAAAGAGTTTTTATTAGGAATTAAGTGATCACCGGGGATCCTGTCTTTCCATGATAAATAAACCAAAATTCTCAGATAAAAATCTGCAGTTTTTCTGCAATTAAAATGAAATGCCGAACTTTAGGTCTCCTAGCCACAATATATATAAGTAACAGTTAACATAATGTTTTGTTGATATACAGTAGAACCCCATTTATCTGAGCCTCCATTATATGGCTCTCCATATTAACTGAAACACCAGCTGCCCCAGCCCCAGCTGCCCAGAGGCTGTCTGCCCAAGCCCCAACCACTGTCAGCCCTGGGTGGCTGATTGGTCTACCATAAGAAAATAAGAATGGCCCTACTGGGTCAGACCAAAGGTCCATATAGCCCAGTATCCTATCTTCCAACAGTAGGCAGTGCCAGGTGCCCCAGAGGGAATGAACATCCCCTGTTGCTCATTCCCATCTACTGGCAAACAGAGGCTAGGGACACCATTCCTGTCCATCCTGGCTAATAGGTCCATCAATGGCTATCTTCCATGAATTTATCTAGTTCTTTTTTGAACCTTGTTATGGTCTTGGCCTTCGCAACATCCTCTGGCAAGGAGTTCCACAGGTTGACTGTGCATTGTGTAAAGAAATACTTACTTTTTATTTGTTTTAAACCTGCTGCCAATTTCATTTGATGACCCCTAGTTCTTGTGTTGTGAGAAATAGTAAACACTTCCTTATCTACTTTCTCTATACCAGTCATGATTTTATAGATCTCAATCATATCTCCCCTTAGCCATCTCTTTTCCAAGCTGAAAAGTCCCAGTTTTATTAATCTCTCCTCATATGGAAGCCGTTCCATACCCCCAATCACTTTTGTTGCCCTTTTCTGAACCTTTTCCAATTCCAATATATCTCTTTTGAGATGGGGTGACTACATCTGCACACAGTATTCAAGATGTGGGTGTAACAGGGATTTATATAGAGGCAACATGATATTTTCTGTCCTATTATCGATCCCTTTCTTAATTATTCCCAGTATTCTGTTAGCTTTGACTGCTGCTACAAATTGAGTGGATGTTTTCAGAGAACTATCCACTATGTCTCCAAGATCTCTTTCTGGTGTGGTAACAGCTAATTTAGACCCCATCAATTTTATATGTATAGTTGGGATTATGCTTTCCAATGTGCATTACTTTGCATTTATCAACATTAAATTTCATCTGCTATTTTGTTGCCCAGTCACCCAGTTTTGAGAGATCCTTTTGTAGCTCTTCGCAGTCTGCCTGGGTCTTAACTATCTTTAATAATTTTGTATCATCTGAAATTTTGGCCACCTCACTGTTTACCCCTTTTTCTAGATCATTATGAATGTTAAATAGAACTAGTCCCAGAACAGACCCCTGGGGGACACCACTATTTACCTCTCTCCATTCTGAGAACTGACCATTTATTTATACGTATATAAATAAAGCATATATAAAGTTTATGCTTTTTTTTTTCACAAAATATAAAAATTAAAAATGCTCTGTTAAAAATGCAAATTCCGCATTTTCTGTGGCAAATAGATTTCTAGGATCCCTGGTGATCACCCCTAAGGCCTGGTGTACACTAGGAATTTATGTCGAATTTAGCAGCGTTAATTCGAATTAACCGTGCACCCGTCCACACCAGGAAGCCATTTAATTCGACCTAGAGGGCTCTTTAGTTCAAATTCGGTACTCCACCCCGACGAGGGGAGTAGCGCTAAATTCGACATGGCTATGTCGAATTAGGCTAGGTGTGGATGCAAATTGAACTTACTAGCTCCGGGAGCTATCCCACACTGCACCACTCTGTTGACGCTCTGGACAGCAGTCCAAGCTTGGATTCTCTGACCAGCCACACAGGAAACGACCTGGGAAAATTTGAATTCCTTTTCCTGTCTGGCCAGTTTGAATCTCAATTCCTGGTTGGACATCGGGGCGAGCTCAGCAGCACCTGCAACGATGCAGAGCTCTCCAGCAGAGGAGTCCATGCAATCCCAGAATAGAAAGAGGTCCCCAGCATGGACAGACCAGGAAGTCCTGGATCTGATCGCTGTGTGGGGCGATGAGTCTGTGCTTTCGGAGCTGCGCTCCAACAAACGGAATGCAAAGACCTACGAGAAGGTCTCCAAAGCCATGGCACTCAGAGGATACAGCCGGGATACAACGCAGTGCGACGTGAAAATCAAGGACCTGAGACAAGGCTACCAAAAAGTCAGAGCGGCAAACGGACGCTCCGGAGCCCAGCCCCAGACATGCCGCTTCTATGAGGCACTGCATGCTATTCTAGGTGGGTCTGCCACCACTGCCCCACCAGTGACCGTGGACTCTGAGGATGGGATAGTGTCGAGGGGCAGTTCCTCGGCGATGTTCGCCGATGGGGAAGATGAGGAAGGGTTTGTGGAGGACGACGCAGGCGACAGCGCTTACAAGACCGCTTTCCCCGACAGCCAGGATCTCTTCATCACCCTCACAGAGATCCCCTACCAACCCTCCCCGGCCGTTAACACGGACTCAGAATCAGGGGAAGGATCAGTTGGTAAGTGTTATAAACATGGAAACATTTATTTCTTAAAAAACAGGAATATATACTATCTAAAAACTAGCTAAAAAGTTGTCCATATAAAACTATATAAAAAGAAGGTACACACATATAGGGATTGAATAGAAATCCTCTTCGGTCACTTCCACGAAGGTCTCGTAGAGGTGCTCGAAAAGCCTCCGCAGGAGGTTCCTGGGGAGAGGTGCCTTATTTGGTGCCCCGTGGAAGCACACTCTTCCGCGCCAGGCCATCCTCACATAAAGCGGAACCATTGCCTCCACCAGCATGGCTGCATACGGTCCTGGTCTGTGCAGGGATTCCCGCAGCATCCTCTCTCTCTCTCTCTCTCTCTCTCTCTTTCTCTCTCTCTCTCCGAGTGACCCGCCTCAGGGTAATGTCGTTCGGCGACTGCTGCATCTAAGTAGGGCAATTAGTGTACTGTTACTATTGTGAATGCTTGACTTTTACTTTGCATAGCAAAGACCTTCGTTCAACAGGCACGTGTTGGAGGCCGCAGAGGAAAAGCATACAGTGATCTTTCCCGGGCCCAGCCGCGAGGGGCTGGAACAGGGTCGGACTTTATGCTTTCCAGATTGCCTTCTGCGGGAGGGCACAGCTACCCATTAACTGTTAAGCAGCCTATCGTGCTATACCGCCCACTTGTCCGATCTCCGGTGCAAGACCGCAGCCACTGAAAGCGTCTTCTGAAATCTCGAACTTGTCCTGAGAGCTCGTGAGACTAGGTTCCCTGTATGGTCTTGTTCACAGAAACTGAGTAGACTGTGTTCACTGTTCGCAAACATGTATCTTTTCAAGGAAATCACTTCCTTTTTCCCATCACACAGCTGCGGCTCTTTCCCGAACTGCCCCGGTATCCCCCTCACAGAGGCTGGCGCAGATTAGGCGGCAAAAGAAAAAGACTAGGGACGACATGTTCTCGGAACTGATGGCCTGCTCCACAGCCGAGGCGGCCGAGCAGAGACAGAGGGAGGGAGACCCTATGTCAGCACCAGCGCTCACACATCGAACGGGAGGACAGGTGGCGGCAGGAAGACCAGCAGGCGACTCAAACGCTGCTTGGGCTAATGAGGGAGCAAACGGACACGCTCCAGCGCCTTGTAGATGTTCTGCAGGACCGCAGGCAGGAGGAGAGAGCCCCCCTGCACTGTATCTGCAACCGCAATCCCCCGCCACAAAGTCCTGTCCCCCCCTCACCCAAAATAACAAGAAGGAGGGGCGCTAGGGGCCGTGAAAACTGGCACAGTACCCCAGCAGAGCGCTCATGTACCACACAGCTCTGATGCCATAAACTTTGAGAAGTGCTGCCCTTCCTGCATCACCCAGTCCCAAATCTAAGTTTCATCCCCCCACTGTGTAGTTGAGTATTAAAAGTAGTTTGTTGTTGTTCACTGTTTCTGTCCCGTTTTTCTTGTCAGAAGGCTTTGTCTGAAGGGGGGGGAGGGGTTTTTTAATCGCATAGGACAGCCTCCATTACCAGGGTACAGACTTGGGGGCAGGATCAACAGCAGGACACACACAGACTGCAGTCACTAGGCACCAGGGTCAGTCTGGGAGGTGTATGCTGCCCCGGGTCAGTCTGTGAGGTGTATGCTGCCCCAGAGTCCTAGCGCCTGCCATCCACAAATGGCAAGGCAGGCTGCCCTTACCATGCCCTTCCACCCTAGCCACGAGCCTCTCCGATGCCCTGAGCCCCATCCACAGACACATACTCACCCTTCCCACACACCCCTCACCCCTTCCTACACCCCAACCCCCAGCCCAGAGCCTGCATCCAAACTCCGTCCCATCGCGGCGAAGCCATCTCTGACGACCTGGACGTTTCCTAGAGTCACTACCTTTGAGAGCAGTTGCTCAACGATTGCATGGGCTAATTGAATCACAGCAAGCCCTACGGTAGATTTGCCGATGCCAAAGTGGTTCGCTACTGACCGATAGCTGTCTGGCGTTGCAAGTTTCCAGAGGGCTATGGCCACTCGCTTCTGCACAGTCAGGGCTGCTCGCATTCGGGTGTCCTGGCGCTTCAGGGCAGGGGCCAGCAAGTCACAGAGTTCAAGGAAAGTGCTCTTACGCATCCTGAAGTTTTGCAGCCACTGTGATTCATCCCAGACCTGCAGCACTATGCGGTCCCACCAGTCCGTGCTTGTTTCCCGGGCCCAGAATCGCCGTTCCACACCATGAACTTGACCCATTGCCACCATGATCTCCACTGCACGGCGTACCCTGCTTTGTGAGAGGTCTGTGCCACTCTGACACTTCATGTCCTCACCGCGCTGCTGGAGCCTCCTCGCCTGATTTCTCAGCAGCTGACTGTGGAAGAGGTGGACGATAAAGTGCGAGGAGTTGACAACGGCCATAAGTGCAGCGATGATCGCAGCGGGCTCCATGCTCGCAGTGCTGTGGCGTCCGCGCTGTAACCGACCAGAGAAGGGCGTGAACAGATTTCCCGCCGGCGCTTTCAAGGAGGGAGGGCGTGATTGACGGTTCAATGACGACAGTTACCCAAAACCACCCTCGACACATTTTTTTTCCCCAGCAGGCATTGGGGACTGCGGGAACTGTGGGATAGCTTCCCACAGTGCAACGCTTCCAAAGTCGACGCTGGCCCCGTTAGTGTGGACTCACAAAGTCGAATTAGTGTCCTTAGTGTGGATACACAAATTCGACTTCATAAGGTCGATTCCACAAATTCGAATTAAGTTAATTCGAAATAGTCTTGTAGTGTAGACGTACCCTAAGTAATAAATTGTTAGAGTCAATAAACATGGTGCTAAAGCAGAAATTCCTTCTGATTATTAGAAACAGAAGCAAGAAATAAAACATTATTAGTAATGGAAAAGTTCCATTGACTGAGACACCATTACAGTATATGGCATAGCTTGTCTACCTCTGTATTTCTATTAAGACTTATGAGACCAGGCCCAAATTTTCAAATCCAGGCACCTAAACCAGATACCTAAAGCAATTTAGATTGCTACAATCTCTTTGGAGCAGGGTACTATCTTTTTTTTGTTCTGTGTTTGAACGGCGCCTAGCACAATGGAGTCTGTGACCAGGTGCTATGGTAATATGACTAACACAGCATATAGGCATCTGGATAAGTGTCTGGATTTCCAGAGGTGCTCACTACCTTTATCTTCCATTGACCTGCTGTTGATGTGTAGCCCTACTTACCTCCAGAGTAATTTTGTATGAATTAGTATGTTCCTTGTTGTATCTCTAATCCAGTCCTTGTGGCTTTTTTTCCCCTTTGCTGTATATTTAATTTATTATACTCAAAGTACACTGAAAAGGCCATTTATGCTACATGGATGATGGAAACATATGATGCTGGGTTCCTTTTCCTCTGTTGGAGTAAATGCCAATAAGATTCTCAAGGATATAAGCAGATATTTTTAATTGTGCTTTACAAATAAGAAAAAAAACATATTCTAACAGTTGCAGATATTACTGTATTTCATAAACTATTTATCCAGCCCACATTTGAAATGAGAAAAGGATTTATTAGCCCAAACTAGGATTAAGAAAGCAATAATACTCTTTAAAGATAACACTGTTCATTTTTTTTTTATTTTTGTGCCCCAGTGACCACAACATTCAACCTTCATCCAGATGGAGAGTTTACAACTCAATATTGCAGCCTGATGAGAGTCAGACCTTTACTACTGCTTAAAAAACCAAGCAATAGTTTACAAATTGCAGGCAACACACTCAAGATGCATCATATTTTTTCATACACAGAACAAACAAACCAAAAATTGGAAAGAGTAATATAACATACTGATTGTTGTTTTATTTTCTTAGTGTATTTAGGCCTTGAAAAAGGTGGCTGGCTGACTACTTTAGAGACAGACTCTTCTATTTCTCCAGGTGCAGCATGGACCGGGGTTGTGCAACCTTCCCCAGATTCTCCCATAAAAAGGAGTTTCTGAGAGGTCAAGGAAACCAGATCCTACTTGAGTAGGACACAGAAGAAGGAAGCATGTCTGTGACTTAGATAAAGGGAGAAGAAAGGAAGTACTGTGTGTGGGGGGGTGAAGTTGTCCAGATTTTCAGTGTGGGGGAAAAAAAGGACACTGCAGGGGTTCATGCAGGATGATGGGCAAGGAAGTGTGTATGGGAGGGTTTTGGCAGTTGTTGGAGAACAGCAAAAAGGATTCCCACTCCGCTCATCCCTTTCACTCAGCTCCTCATATATTCATTCTTTCTCCATCATATCTGCTGTCAGTTTCTAGCCTGAATTTATATTCTACACTTAGCAGCATGGCTTCTAAATTTTGCTCCCTTTTGTTTACTGCAATCCCATGCCTTGCCAGAATCCTGTGCTTGCCTGTGGTACAGGAGAGATTGAGCACAGATAAAGGAACATGCTGGGTCAGGTCAGTAGCTGCTTGCATATTGTGGTACTGTAGCTGACTCTCTATAGCACATCACTTGAAGCAATGCTTTGTATGGGGCAAGACTGCTCTGTTTCTAGGTGTCATAGAAGGCGGGGTGGTAACAGGTGGCAGACCTCATGGTGGGAAGTGGTCCTTGAAATAAATATGCATTCACCCATCCTGCTCTCAGTTTTACTGTCTCAGGTAGGTGGTGGCTCCTTCAGTTTGCAAAAGCCAAGGCAAAACAGTAGCCACACACATGGCCTGAAAATGGACATTCCCCTCATTTAGGTACACAGAACCATCCTGTTGGGATGTGTTGAGAGGAAGGAGGAGGGAAGCCAGCCTTAGGAAATAATGGGAAGGATGGGAGTGTGAGAGGAAAGGTTAGAGACCAGGGAGAAGAAAAGGAGACTCAAAACAGCTTGGCTTGTTTAGCCTAACCAAAAGACAGCTGAGAGGAGATATGATTGCTCTAATACATATATCAGAAGGAAGGGAAGGAGTTATTTAATTTTAAATACCAGCAGTGAAACAAGAGCAAATGGATATAAACTGGCAATCAATTAATTTAGGTTTGAAATTAGAGGAAGGTTTCTAACTATCAGAGGAGTGAAGTTCTAAAACAGCTTTCCAAGAGGAGCAGTGGGTGCAAAAAACCTGACTGGCTTCAAGATTGAGCTTGATAAGTTTATGGAGAGGATGATATGATGAGACTGCCCACAATGGCATGTAGCCGGTCTCTGACTGCTAGTAGCAAATATCTCCAGCGACTGGAGATGGGACGCTAGCTGTGGAGAGCTCTGAGTGACTACAGAGAATTCTTTCCCAGGTGTCTGACTGCTGTCTCTTGCCCACATGCTCAGGGTCTAACTGATCGCAATATTTGGGGTTGGGAAGGAATTTTCCTCGTCAGATTGACAGATCCTGGGGGGTTTTCACCTTTGTCTGCAGCATGGGGCATGGGTCACTTGCAGGTTTAAGCTAGTGTACAAGGTGGATTCTCTGTAACTTGAGGTTTTTAAATCATTATATGAGGACTTCAGTAACACAGTAAAAAGTTAGGATCTATTACAGGAGTGGGTGGGTGAGCTTCTGTGGCCTGCAACATGCAGGACGTCTGACTAGATGACCACAATGGTCCCTTCTAGCCTTAAAGTATATGATGGCTAAGAAAAGGTAGCCTGCAGACTCTGAGAGGAGATGAGTGAGTGGCAGTTGTGCAAAATGGTATCTTCAGTAATGAAAAATTGCAGGCAAGTAATTCCTCTCCTTTCCTAAAAATATCACTTGTGCAGCATTCTCACTCTCTGAGAGTCAGACTCGCAAGGGAGTCCCCAAAATAAAACTACCATCAAGTTGCAATGAGAATCAACAAAGTTAATGCCAAGTAGGAACAGTGAGGTGTCAAGATCAAAGATTCTGAGATAAAAGGCATGTAGCTACCTAACGGATGTTGGTGCCAGACCATCTAGATTGTCCTCAGCACACCGATACACAAATGTAAGAATGCTGATGAGAAATAGGGGTTGGAGTGCCAAAATTAAGCCAAAGACTAGTGGTGCCTGAGCACTGAGGAGTATGTAAAAAAAAAACAAGAAGAAGAAACAGGTGCAAAAACACTGCAACAGTGTGCCAAAATGACTGAGGCAAAGGTCTCAATTATTTAAGATAACTGACTGGAAGACAAGGTGTAGAAGCAGACACCCAGCAAGCCACTGATGGGATCCAGGGAAAACTCCAGGTCTGCAGCAATAGTCAATGAAAGTGTGACCTACAGGGAAGAAGAAACTGATTGACTGGAATGTTCAGACAGCAGCATTTATGTTTGGCAGGGAGTATTATACAGTGGCAAATGGGACACCTGACTCATGTGCTTCCCCTAGTCTGGAAATCTAAAGAGCTACAGGTGTGCAAAAGTGTTAAGACCCAAAGAGTGAGTATTCTGCACAGGCATTACTTTTAGAGAAAAATATTTTATAATACCTGGCTAAATACAATACACGATACGATGGGATGTTAAATATTTATTAATATGCTTTGACGCAAACTAGATGGAGTCTATCACAGATGCAAATGTGACATTCAAAGAAATATAGTTACCTCTAACTTGGGGTTCAATCATTTTAATTTTTATGTGCTGTTTTTTCATGTAGATCAATCACACTTTCCTTTTGTTATCCTTCAGTATTTGCTGCTAGTTCCATTGATGGTACAGGCAGAGCAGTGACATCCTGTGTTTCACAGCAGCATCAGGCTTACGCTTGTGATGACTTGCAAGTCCAGAATCAGTCTGATACTGAGATGATGTAAAGTGAACTTTTATTAAACTTGCATACTAGTTTCATAAACTATCACATGAGCACTCATAACTCTAAACTTCATTTAGCAGACTGACTTCCTTGCTCTGACATTCATGACTCTCTTAGCTGTGAACAAATATATCAACTTCCACCATCGAGTTTAAGTCTTGTACAAAAAACATAGACCTGTTTTACAAGTTGATGCTATTTCACTCAGAGGACACTGACATAACCCACTGGGGTTCCATATTAAATTTCTGATGTATCCAATAAATATTTCTGGAAATGCAATTCTTGATGAAATCATCAGATGGCAAATGCAACTTTCTCAAACCTTCATTGTATATTTGATAACAATCAAATAAAAAGGCGTTTAAGAAACAAACTTTTTAAATTTTCATCCTTAATTTAATTTTTGTTCAGAATAATAAACTTGAGGATAAACTTGAGCAAACAGCAAATCTGTCATTTTCATTGTGTGTATGTGTATGTGATGGAGAATGATAAAGAATAACTTGGGGTGAAATTTACATCACCTACATGGTATTGGTAGGGGTGGAAATTTAGACCAAGGTGGCAGAGCTCAAACCCAGTCAGAGTAGCAGGCAGCGGATGTTTGAATCCTGGAAGCTTCATTTGGAGCCAGCGGATGTACATTGTAAGAGGATTCTTGCCACTTGCTCAGCTTCATGACATATAGAAGATTACAGAAAATCCTTCATGGAACTTCCAGTGTCTAGTGGTTCAGACCCTGCATGTCCATGGATGGTGGTGGAAAGTTTTCATCCTTCGAGGTCAATAGATCAAGGTCACTATATTCAGTTTTCAAGTCCTATATGTAAAAATTCCTTGAAAATTTTGACCAGGAAGCTACATAATATTTTATTTCTGGCCAACATTTTGTACATAAAATATATGACACTGACTAGAGTGCTAGGATTCCAGGCCAAATTCATCCTTGGGGAAATCTTTGGAGTTATACCAGGAAGAATGTGGTTCAGTTTGTCTACCACTTAGCTTTGTGATTTGCAGGAAAGTAAACCTCATAGTGTTTTCCCAAAGGTTATTAATGGGTTGACAAAACTGTAGCCTGTTTATATGTGTAGTAGCACTGTATGTGTCCGAAAGCAGCCAAGCAGTTCTCTTTGTATCTGATATGAAATAGTACACCTGACACCAATTAGAGTAATTGAACATGTACCTTAATTAACTCCTGATCCTCCTGTTTATTCACAGAAAAAGGTAATTAATCAGCAGGAATTTGGATCTCTTAATTTAAACAGATGTTTGATAAGACCCTTGGTGTCAATGTATGACAGTTCCAGTCCAAGAAACGTACTGCTGTTAACAGTACAGACAGTGATTGGAATGGGCTGTGCTTATTGAGAATGTCATTGAATCATAACAAATTGGTCCCTCTAACCATATGGACCCTGACAGAAAAATGGGAAGAAATCAGATGCAGAAATCAAGGACAGCAGATAAAGCTAGCTTGACAGAACAGTTGCTGCAAAGAAGTTCTGAAAGTCCTTCATTAATGATAACTTTATTGCACATGAAAGGCTAATTATTTAGGAGTGATAGAAGAAAATTATAGGTAATTATTTCTTGACAGATTGTTTTTAACTGTTGTTGATGTTCTATTTTTTTTTTCTGGAATAGAATTAGAATGATTTGTTCTATGCAGGTCTCTTCAGCTCCAAATTAAAGTGACTATTCTAATGGTGCTAATAAAAGAAGCCTTGTGGAACTATTTTTAAAATTGAATTTGCAGAAGTGCAGTATAGGTTTGAAATTTATATGAACTGTGATCCTGGCAGAATCCTTATCAAAATACTGTCTACATGCCATTTTACTTATTTCACATTATCCTGTTTTCTTTTCCCTCTCTGAATAAAATACAACTTCATTTTCGTGTGTGTGTGTGTGAGAGAGAGAGAGATCATGTTAAAGGTGCTATGCTGTAATTATTATTCAGCATCATTTTCCAAGTCACAATAATTAGCTTTTCTTCAGATTACTTCGCCTTCTGTGGCACACACATACCCCTTAATTATGGGCAAATTTGATCATTTTGTTCATGCACACTAGAAGTACTAACAGGTAGAGCAGTTGCTTTCTTCAGAATTCTGTTTGGAACAGGGAATTCCAACCTGTTGGTTACCTCAATACTGCAATATTCACTATGGGCTACATTGTGACTTGGATTACATGCCCATGCAAAGAAGCAAGGGGAATAAGAATTCCCCTTTGCAGCCTTATGTGGATACACGGAGCATGGGTTTAGACCTGCAGGAATAAGTTGAACTACTTGTCTGGTTGTACCCTCCCTGGGAGTGAGTGAACAAGAAGGAATGGGGAATGGATGGAGCCTTGCCTCTATCCCTATTGCTTATTGGCCAGACCCACTACGCCACCGTGGGACTGGCAGCGCTGTTAATACAGACAGGGGCGGCTCTAGACGTTTTGCCACCCCAAGCACGGTGGCATGCCGCGGGGGGCGCTCTGCTGGTCGCCGGTCCTGCGGCTTCGGCGGACCTCCCGCAGGCGTGCCTGCGGAGGGTCCACTGGTCCCGCGGCTCCGGCGGACCTCCCGCAGGCGTGCCTACGGAGGGTCCGCTGGTCCCGCGGCTTCGGTGGACCTCTCGCAGGCGTGCCTGCGGACGGTCCGCTGGTCCCGCGGCTCCACCGAAGCCACGGGACCAGCGGACCCTCCGCAGGCATGTCGCCAAAGGCAGCCTGCCTGCCGCCCTCCTGGCGACCGGCAGAGTGCCCCCCGCGGCATGCCACCCCAAGCACGCGCTTGGCGTGCTGGGGCCTGGAGCTGCCCCTTAATACAGAATTGCTATAACTCAGTACCTCTCAAGAGCCAGAAGGAAGTGGGAGGAATTGTGAGCCTGAAGTTTGTCTGATTTCCAATGCCTCTGTACTCAACTCCTGTGGTGGTGTAATCCGGGAGCTAAGGCCACACCGTAGCCTCATTAACATACCCTGTGGGAAGATGCAGAAGCACTAATTTGTGGACAGGGGTAATAATCCAGGAAGACATGAGTTGTAAAAGCAGCTGCTGAAGGAAAAGGTGGGACTTTGTAACCAGGGCTGTGGAAACGGGTTTAAAATAGATCTGGTTGGAAAATTTATTTTTTTCCATAGAAAATTTCATTAACAATGTTTAAAAACAAAACAAAAAAACCAACAGTTTTTTGTTGATGTTTTCCTTGGACAACAAAACTGAAAAGACTTCAGCTAAAATCCAAAACTTTTTTGGTTTTGGCTTTTTCAATTAAAAAGTCTACGTTTTCTGTGCAAAGCAACTAATTTCTGTGGACATTTTTCATTTAATCAAAAACCCAATTCTCCATCCAAAAAAACAGTTTTGGTGAAAAATTTTCAACCAGCCCTGGTTTAAAAACTGGGGAAGATAATTTGTCACATTTCTGAGATTTTGCAAACTGTTGTTCTTTGCCTAATGTACCTGAAGGTTTCTTTGAGAACAGCAGTTGCACCACTCAGGGCCTCTATAAAGACCTGTAGGATGAAATCTCGTCACCTGCATAAAGAATTATTATTAGTATTATTAAGCTTTTATTTGGGTGAAGGTTTGGGGAGGCACAGTTCACCTTCAAATATGCATTTCAATAAGTATGGAGTTTCACTGCAGCCCTTCCACTCCCCTTTCTCTGCCTGAGATGAATTGCCTCTTAGCCCCAGTGCACTATGGCTAAGGCATTGATTGCCTTCATTGCCACCCTCTGTACTGGTCTATGTGGACCTCTATAATGTGGGAACCATGTCAATGCCTCCACTGCACCACACACATTCATGGCACTTAGGGCCCTGATTCTGCAGACACTTCTGCACATGCTTAGTTTTATAGTGATGAAAAAAATCTGAAGTCAGTGGGAATACTTGCATGCATGAAGTAGAAGACACTTTGAGACATGTGTCCAGGACCGGGGTCTTAGCTGGGCCCTGCACTAAATTTTCAATCATTTTATTTTAATCACTCAATCATAAGTTTCAATCATTATGTGTAATAAATACAATTACTCATCAAAATACTTCCCTATTTTTTCAAAGGCCCATCATTTGTCCAATCTTGCCTTCTTTGTGTCCTCAGAGTATCCATTGTCTATAATGGGAATTCTGAGTGTCTGGGAAATACAGCAATCGAACCTGTGAGAAGAAATTTGAGATTCCAGTCATATCTAGGAATTCTTGGAGTTCAGACATTTGGTGACAATGTAATAGCTACTTTGTATGTCACTTATGTCAATGTACGCATAAAGCATCTTGGAAAAAAATGTGCTACTCCAATATTTTCAGCAAAATGTGAAACACCTTTCAAAGTATCCTCCATTTTACTTTTTCATTTATTCTTTACAGCTTAACAAGTAAAGTTAAAGTAGCATCATACTATAGAAACAATTATAAACAAACCCAGCCTTTGAACTGAGACAAAGCAGAAGCTTAAATCAATAAAAAAAATCTGTGCTGTGATAATGTATAGCTATTAAAAATTAGAAGAAAACTAAGAATAATGTATTCCTAAACCATTTAAAATGTTTACACAGTTTAAAAGGCCTTTTAAATTGTGATTCCACCCCCAGACATATTTGGGACTTATTTGCAGCCCACACTGCTTCCAACAGCTCCCATTGGCTGGGAACGGTGAACCGAGGCCACTGGGAGCTGCGGGTGGCTGTGCCAATGTAAACAAACTGTTGGGCAGCCCATCAGCGGATTACCCTGACTGACCGCATGTGGGCCACAGGTTGCCCACCACTGGTCTATGATGTCCTTAAGTGTGGTATTATTAGCCTTATGGGGCAGGCTGGTATGCTAGGCCCAGAGGTGTCTGATAAATTTATTTTGGGAAAATGTCGCCAGAGAGAAGTCTTACCTTGTGGAAGTTGGACATGTTTGGAGACAAATGAGAATTTTAGTTTCGTCTCAGAGGGATTGAAGGAAGGGAACTACAGTAGAGTGTACTGGGAGCACACTTATATCACTTCAGTATCTTTTTCAGGAACTATTTCTAAACCCTCTAAATGTTTACTAGTGTCAGAAGAAGATATTTTTAACACTTTACATAAAATTCTTATTTGGGAGAATCTGTGGCACCTCTCTCTCGCTGAACTGGAATCAGTTCTCCCTCACCATTTCTTCAGCTGACTGATGGATTTGGAGGATTTGTGGAATTAATCACATGGGGGGGGGTTCTTTATCACAGAGAATTAATTATCCTCCTGAGCTCATTTGTCTGGGGCTGAAAAAAAAGTAAAGTTTCCTTAGCGCGCTTTACAAAATATTGTTTCAAACAGCGCTATGTGCATCTAAAGTGCACAGCCAAGTCTACACAGACCAATTGATATGCAACGTTAGTGCACTTTAGAAATCACACTTCTGTAGAATGCATTAGACATGCCCTAAGTCTCACTGGGATTTAGGCTCCTTAGTCATTTTGAAAATACAACTTAGGTTCCTAAGTCACTGGGGCACTTTGGTAAATTTCAAACAGAACTTAAAAAAACCCAGAGATCTTGTCTGCTCTGTGGGAAACTAAAGATTCTGTGATGCTTATATAAGAATGGGAGTTGCCCAGATGACCTTACCCAAAATTACTTCTTGCTCCCAAATATTGTGCTATGTACTGTGTATAACTGGTTGTTGTCCTCCAGAGATAACTATATTTCAGTAGTGGTGTATGCGTATATTGTTTATAAAGCACCTTAGGGTCCTTTTGGGATGAAAAGGTATTATCTGTGATCTGTTGATGTAATTCTTATATACATTCTGTTTTATTCTCTATATATTGTACTATCTCAGTGTATTTGTATTTTTAGGATATTGCTTCCAAGCAAACAGCTTATATGAAACCAGGAATACAAATACAGAAATATTGCGAAAAGGATATAGTTTCCTGTCTGAAATTTGGCTGCTGAAAATACCTGCTATAAATTTGATGATCCAACTTCCCCACCACCATAATTGAATATAAACTGACCATTAATAAATTTAGACTTGAAATTAGACAAAAGTTTCTAACCATCGAGGAGTGAAGTTCTGGACCAGCTTTCCAAGGCGAGTAGTGGGAGGCAAAAAACCTAACTTGTTTTAAGACTGTGCTCAATATGTTTCTGTAGGGGACGGTATGATGATATTGCCTACAATAGCATGTGGACCATCTGTGACTCCTTTTAGCAAATCTACAATGGCTGGAGATGGGACCCTAGAGAGGGAAGGATCTTTATACAGAGAACTCTTTCCCAGGTGTCTGTCTGGTGGGTTTTGCCCACATGCTCAGAGTTTAACTAATCACCATATTTGGATCGGGAAGAAATTTTCTCCCAGGTCAGATTGGCAGAGACCTTGGGGGTGTTTTTTTCTGTTCCTCTGCAGTGTGGGGTATTGGTCACTTGCTGGTTTGAACTAGAGTAAACCGTAGATTTTCTCAATGTCTTTTTAAATCAAGATTTGAGGACTTCAGTAACTCAGCCAGAGGTTAGAAGTCTATTTCAGGAGTGGGTGGATGAAGTTTTGTGGCCTGCAATTGGCAGGAGGTCAGACTAGATAATCATGATGGTCTCTTCTGGCCTTAAAGTCTGAGTCTATGAGTAGTAAAAATCCTCAGATGAATTTATAATAGAGGAAACAGCACTGTAAAGTGTATATCATGGACTGATGTTTCTGACAATGACATCACTGCCTGCAGTGAGAAGACTGGAAAAATGTTCCAAGCTTAGGTGGGTTGTTGTAGATAATATTTCTAGAAACAAAATTTCAGGTAAGAAATTACCCCTTTTCATGATTCTGTCAGTTATTTTTTTTAAAATGTTTTTTCAAGCAATTGCCTTTATTTATTCTCTCTCACTTTCTCTGCCATTCAAGCTAACATTTCCGTGGTTCCTAAAATGGCACATTAGAGAGATGTCAGCCTCTTGACTGAGAGCTATTATTCAGCTGGATCATTATTTGAAAGTAGTTTTGCAGCAGTGTGGCTATTGGAATGATTCCTCCTATATAACTGCAGAGTCATTAGTGCGAAACGTGAGAAGACTCCAGCGATACATCAACCATGAAGATTTAAAACTTGATTGAAAGCGCTGATTTCATTTAAAAAAAGGGGGGGGAGGGAAAGTGGCCAGGAAATGGTATAAAAATATGACTTGACTTTAAAAATTGGGGATGAACCAAAACCAAAACTGAGATCCAGATATGATCTAGGAAAATGATCTTTGCAGCAGCATTGTGAATGTATATGAGCAGGGAAAGATTGCATTTATCAAGGCCATAGAAAAGGATGTTGCGGTATTAATTGAGATGTACAAAGATGAGAGCCTGGATGAGAGTTTTAGCTGTGTGGATAGGTAGGAAAGGGAACTGTATCTTAGAGATGTTAAGCAGAAAGAATTTGCAAGATTTAGAAACAAAGAGTACATTTTAATATGGTGCAAAACAAAAAAATTATCTTACTCTTTTGTACACTGCCGGTCCACTTGAGATGATACCGTGTAATCGAAAAAGTCTAGGAACTGTTTATGTCCACAATAGCATTCACCTAGAGTTATAACAAGACTGTGATCCTGTAAGTCCTCAGTGTGCAGACCTCCTATTGATTTATATGTGAGCCACAATACAGAGAGCTTGCAGGATTAGGCTCCTATTCTATAACCATTTGTAGAGATGCCTGGGTAACTACAATCAAGATTTGTCAGATTGTGCAATCATTTCTTATGCTGAAGTGTATGCATGTGCTCGTTACTGCATACTTTTATGGTTTTGTTTTTTTTTTAAAGTCTTGTTCCCGGAGCCAGCAGGGGGCTGGGAGCATGGCAGAGGTTTCAGAAAATAAGGTATGAACATTCCTGAGGAGGTATTTATTGATTTATCTGGTATGAAAGTGTTGAAGCTGAAAGCATGTGCAAATTTTCTTTTAGAAGAGATTCCCAACCATTGTTCCTTCTACTTAACTGAAAATAAAAACTGTCTAATATGCATTTTGGTGAAGAGATTGTAACTTGGTATTTTAGTCCAGCAGTACATTTTGCACAGTGTAAAATGTACTATACACTAGGCGCGATAAATCGATCCCCGATAGATCGATTGCTACCTGCTGGATTGGCAGGTAGTGTAGACGTACCTTTAGAGTATCCTATACTAATTTATCCATTCTTCAAGAAAGACATTTTTGGTTAATCTTTTTCTTTTTGTGTCTGTTCAGCACAAGTTCCAAATCCCCACCACTAATTCAACCCCTGCCTCTGATGTTGCATAGAGAATTTCAAGACAAATAGACCTATGCATGTGCATTTTGGAGTACTTTGAAAAATCAGCTCCTAAACAGTAAATTCTGCTGAGCCTGAATCAAGCAAGTTGCTGTTCCTCCTCCATAATATGGGCCAGATCCTCAGCTGGTGTAAATCAGTGTAAATATAGCAGTTTACACTGAACTGATGATCTGGCCCACTGTTGTCAGGTAGCTAAACTTGTTCATCATGTCACTGACCCGGGTGGCTTCTTCAGCTATCCAATGAGCAGCACAGCCTAGCCTGGTTTTGGGGTCAGTCACAAACAAATAGGACAGGACATAATGCAGGCACACAGCACCTCTCCTACACCCAGCCTGTCTTCTAAGCTTTCCCCTGCTTCCTGTTCCTTCAGAATATGGATCTTCCCAGTTACTGAGCCAGTGACCTCATTAGCCCAACAATTACCATCAAGCGTCCGCAATCCCTGCAACAAACTGGCTACTGTTAAGTCTGCAGCCTTCTCTGGGCTGCAGCAACCTCAGTGACCAGGGTGCTACAGCTAAACACTCTGTCACATACTTCTGTCCCCACCCCCTTATTTCAACTAAGGTCTTCTCTGGCCTCCTGGGGAAGCCTTCTTCCCCATCTGAGCCCTGCCTTCTTTATGGGGTTAGGGTTTCCTGGGCCCTTTCAGACTGGCCTGGCATGAGGGTCTCCTGCCTTCCAATGACAGAAAGTACACTTAGAGTGTGGAGGTTTTCCTACAGTTCCATCTTGGTCCATACATCATCACACCAATCTTATCCCCTGGACTTTTTCTCTTTTGTCCCTGGCTTGTATCTACTCAAATAAGTTGACCCTCCAGACCCTCAATATCAGGATCCCTTTCTTCCACTGACTTATCTTGCCCTGGGTTTAGGATTATCTGGGTAACTTCCCCTGTCCTGGCCTCATTATCGGGACCATTCTCTCTCTCTCTCCTCTGTATGTCTTTCAGGCTTTGGCCAGGGTTTGCTCTTCCTGGGAGTTGATGGAGCCTCTGCCCCTCTTCTTTGATAGGTGTCTCTGATCTATCACTCCCAGATCCATTGCCCCCTTCACGAATTTTACTTTCCCTCCCAAGTCCTCAAGCATGTCAGTTCTTTCCAAGCTTGTTAGGGCATGTCTCGAGTTATTAAACACTGCACCCAGAGGGCTACCTGGAGGGCCTACCTCTGAGATTTCTTTACGCTGACCCCACTGTTGTGGTCTTCCTCTCTGTCTTCTGCACTTTTTATGTAAGGGAAATGGAGTCCAGTCAGCTCCTGTTATCACTACATGGGACAATGACTTCATCACACCTACCCTCTACCACTTAAACTTTCCTCCCGCTTCCGATTGGACAACAGCCACATGGTAAGTGGTTTTTTTCCCCCCCATGTACACAGTCAGTTGTTATCACCCCTTTCTGTTGCCACTGCAGTTTAACCAAAGTGCTCCATGCAAGGAAATACACAGCTACTGAATCTACAGTGGCCCTTGTGGTTCTCCAGCCTACTTGGACAGGAACGGTCTTTATCACATTCCCTCCTTTTATGCCTGCCACCCATAGAACTCTGTGAGCCTGTAGTCTATGCTGTCTTTTTTTATATGTCCTTTGCTACAGCACTGGTAACAAACCACCGAACACCCTTGTGTGCCTCTTGCATCCCTTTCCAGGGCTTTGATAAAAGCTGTTCCTTAATCTTCCTTCTCTCTGCCCTCATTGTAGAGAGATGGCCTCTAGTGATTCTGGCTGATGCCTCTGGACCCAGACTCTCACAGCCTCAGTGAAAACTGCTGTAGAATAACTGAGTCCATAATAGCCTCTCTCTCCTGTCTATCTGGTCTCGAGAATTGAGTGGCACAATCCGACAGTTTCTGTGCAAATGCCCTGGGACGTATCCTGCCATTTAATCTGGCTGTTCTAAATTTTTGATGATATTTCTCTGTTGACAGGCTCCAGAATAGCAGCTTTCAGGGTATCGTAGTCTTTGGCTTGGGGCTCACTCAAGACCATATAAACCACCTGAGTTGTGCCTGTCAGGTAAGGGGCTAGCTGTAGCACCCAGCAACCTTGTCTCATCTGGCACTGGTAACTATCCACTCAAAAATCAGCAAAAAGGCATCTGGGTCATCTTTTGGAGCCATCTTACAAAGACCCAGACACACTGCCCTATTTCAGTTCCCACACTGGAACTCACCAGCCTCTCTGCAGGATTGTTGCTGTACCTAAAACTATTCCTTAATAAACTCCTGCAATGCCCACTGTTACTTCTCCTGCCAACCCAAAAGTACTTATCTTTCCACCTGCTGCATCTTCTGCATGTTTTTCTGTTGCTTGATAGGCCTCCGCAGCATCTCATCCATTGCGTTTGGATATGCTGGCCTCATACAGGTCACTTGTCTAGCCACCTTCTCTCAACCAAGAGGGTTAAGATCCCAGAAAAGCCCCCACATGTCACAGGACACTTCTTCAGCTACCTGATGAGCAGTACTGACTAGCCAGTTTTTGTGGTTTCTCAGTCCATAAACACACACTTTTTCTTTTCCACCATCTGCACCTTTAATCTTCTGTTTCTAAACAGGACAGGACAGGACGCAGGTATATAGCACGAAGTTCCTCTCAAGTATGTATCCTCCCAGTTACTGAGCCAATTATCTCATTAGCACAACATTTACCACAAAGAGTCAGCAATCTCCACTAGAAACAAGTTAATGGGCTCCTTTTAAGCCTGCAACTTTCTCTGTGCTGCAGCAACCTCAGTGACCAGGGTGCTACAGCTAACACTCTGTCACAATTGCATTCTAAAGCTTAGGAAAGATGTGTCACTGGTTTTGAACAGAGTTAGAGATTTGGAGTTAATTCTACCAGCGAGAAAGAGGCGAATTCAGTTTCTGGATCTTCATAGCCTTAAGAGTTTTTTAACTTGAATATACTAATATTGATTAAAGAATTACAGAGTATCTGAAAAATACTGAACAGAAATAATACATGTCCTTCATAAAGCATGCAACAGCTAGCAGATATTTATAACAAAATTTATATTTTCCCTATTAGTCAATGCTTCCCATAAGGTTGTATTGGTTCTTCAATAACATATATGCTTTCAAGAGTAATGAGACTATAAAATTAGTTATAAAAATGTGGTATCATCCTTAAAAATGACAAGCTTTTAGCTTATTCAACTCTAATGGCCTCCAAGTTCATATGAATTTCTTATTATAATTAAACAAACACACTTGAAAACTGAGAGCACTCTCTGTTATGATTGCAGTAAATACTGCTGTTCCCTGGATTTATAAAACTGAAATACCTTTCTGTACAAGTGAGAAGCACAGCTAGGGTACTGAGAGAGCATTTTCAACTGATTAGATAAATATAAAAAAATAATTGACTAGATTAATGCTATTAATGAATGCTTGTTTGGAAAAGATGTATCAATCACCTGGAATTGGAAATTCTAACTTTTTTTTATACTTTCAGATGAAAAAAGAGAGTGCCCAAAACACACAAATTATGGATTCAAATCTGTCCACCTCAAAAGAGCAAAGCTATACAAGTGTTTAGAAAGACAAAGTGGGTGAGGTAATATTTTTTTATTGGACCAACCTATGCTGGTGAGAGATACAAGCTTTCGAGCCACAACTACACTGCATACAAATGGTTGGCACAGAAGTATAAAAATCTTCACACTGACTTTCCTGCAGTGATATGGCAATACTCATCTTCATATGTTGCATTAACATGTTAGACAAATGCATAATAGTCTATAGTATCATAAATAATCAGTGATCTGACAACAACGTTGTTTTCCTTGCATCCTGACATATTGGCAGATAGTTTTTCATATCATATAAGCTGTAAACTTTCTTGGGGGTTTACAGGACTGTGAGTCACCATGTTCCCTCCCCACCTCAGTCAGAGAGAAAGACTTGCTGGTGCTTAACTGAGTGTCAGCTCCCTGACACCCACGCCAAATAATATCCTCAGCCCTTTCTTTGCCTTGCAGGTTAACACATGTTGTACCCCCATCCCTGAGCTCCTCTGAAGTGTCTCCCTGTAGTATCTAGCCTCTGTCACTGGACTCACAGTAACTACCAGATTCACTATTATCCAGGGAACAGTATGCACACAGCTTGATTGGTGCAACTCAGGATCAAGTCCTTCATAACACCACAGCATGGAGATATAGTTATAGTGAAACAATCATAAGTTTATTATCAAAAATTAAGATTTAAGAGGTGCTGAGTAAGCATGATGGAAGCAGAAATGGATATAAATAAAACAAAAGGTATAACATGCTTCTTAGAATTTAAACTTAACGTTAACAGGCTAAAATCCTTGTCTAAAGTAGTGTCCCCCCTACAGCTTGCTTCCAATGTCAGCACCCAACATAGCTGGGATCCACTGTTCACAGATGCAAAAAATGCTGTCCTATTTTACCCCTTAGTGATGGACACCAGGGTACCGTCTCTGTCCCCTAGTTATGGTCCAATAAACCTTTGCAGTGCATCCTCAAACTCCTGTTCTTCTCTGCCTGTTAAATCTTACAGTTCTCCATCCACATTTAGCTCAGACTGGTGATTGTGAATGAGACAATACGCATCTTACATTTCAACAGGTAAACATCTCTGCTCTGGCAGGAAGCTGTTTTTTCACCTCTGCTGGGGAGTAACATGTTGATACAAACTACACAGAAATATTTTCAATATATAGACATCAGTGTGTACGTTTCATAGCAATATTAATGACCAGCATGATCCTGGCTTTCATTTACGACCTCACACAACATTCTTTATAGAGAAATACTATGACATCAGAGTGCTAGGGGTAATGAATTTCTCAGGCCTGTAGGAGTTGCTGATGCAGGGTAGTGAATCCTTTGCCATCTGGCACCAATGGGCCTCTGTGTCACATAAGTATAAAAAGTGAAAGCATCTGTCATATTAATAACAAGTACTTCCATAGTAGCTTAAGAAAAAATTGGTTTTCCAGTATTTCCTTTGTGCCAGAGCCTGCTTATATGGTTACCTTTCTAATCAGCTGCTGGAGGGAAGAGTCAAAATGTGGAGTGTGATCCAAAGCCCGGTGAAGTCAATGGAAGTCTCTTTGATTTGCCAGATGTGCAAAGGTATTTAGGCACCTAAAGATGCAGATGGCACTTAATGGGATTTTCAAACCTGCCTATGCAGATAGGTGCCTAACTCCCAATGAAATAAATGGGCAATAGGCACTTAATTCACTTAAGACTTTTGAAAATCACATTAGGTATCTTTCTGTATCTTTGTACATCTGGCCCTCAGAACTTGAGCATAGATTGATTTCTGACACCCTTACTTTGGTCTGAAAGCTTTTCTGGAGGTAAGATGGATTTAAATGTTAGGCAGAATATTAACACTCACTATGGCCAATCATCCATCATCATCTATCATTTATATTACCATCGTACATAAAGACCTCAGTCATATTAGGTCCTATTGTGCTAAGCATTGTACAAACAAAATAAATTATTATCAGTGCCCCAAAGAGCTTACAGTCAGAAATGGAGTGTGCAGGGAAACCATCTACTAAAAATAAAAAATGCTTCTGTCAGAAAATTCCCCTATTTCTTTTAGTAGAGTCCTTGGCACGTGAAGTAACTAAAGGGTAGTTCAGGATCAGGGTGGAGCCTGAAGTCTGAGACCCCACACGGGAGGAAGGTCCCAGAGCCCAGGCTCCAACCGAAGCCCAAATGACTATACTGCAATTTTACAGCCCCGCACTCTGAGTGCCATTAGCTCATCAGCAGACCTGGGCCAGCCGGGGGGTTAATCCTGTGTAGACATAACCACAAACATCCGCGGTTTGTTTAATACTCTGGCAAACACCATTACATTTTAAAAAAAATCTTTTATTCAAGATACAGAAAAGAAGAGAAAAAACAAAGCATCTGAAATGTTAGGTATTAAATAAGACTTTCATTTTAACAACATCCCTTGTTTCCTGTCCCTTCAGCTGGAGAGAGTCTTTAGAAGGAAAACCCCCTTCTCTGACAGTCTCTTGGATGGTATCAAAGATGGTAATAACTGTCTTTTTGGAGAAAAGAGAATAAGTTAGTAGAGATGGGCTGGAGCTGTAATTGTTGCTATTCTTAAAGTCTGATCCTGTTTCCTAAGAAGACCAAAAAAGACAAACACACCCAATAGGTTGAATAAGGTTGATTAGGACACTGCTTTTATATGCCCTTCGCTGGTCCCAGGCTTACAACAGTGTTGCAAAACATGCAGACTTGGCTGGCCAAGCCTGACTATTTTAGTAAACAGATGGCAAAAGAAGAGAGAGGAAAGGAAAGAAACAAGGTGCGGGGAGAAAATGACACATTGGGGCAGAGAGGGAAGGAGATGAAGTCTTACGTCCCAGGTGCTGTTTAGGATTTAGCTGGAGGTGGTGATGTCATCTGGGTCCCACTGAGGCCCAGTCTGTTCAGGACATCTTTCAGGATTAGGATAAAGGAGGACCAGGGTCCCAGGAGAAGTAGGTGGAAGCCATGATGGTGAAGCTTGCTCCAGTGGCCAATTTTTCTCCCAAAGTCTCTTTCTTTAAGAACCCCAAAAGAGAGAGAGAAGTGGAATAGCCTATCCATTCATTATTTTTTCCACCAATTAGCCTAATATCTGATACATCAATTTTGGTTGATTTATTTCTGGTCCCACGTTTTCTTGTTTACCAAGTATGATCTTAACACAGTCTTGGAGGTACATCAGTAAGCCCTTTTGTTTCAACTAATTCAGTCTATCTTGCTTGCTTTTGCACCTTTTCACATAAACATTTATTGTTATAGGTTATTGTGACACTTTATAAATTTTTATCCACTTTCACACACTTTGCTCACAATTACAGTATATCTGTAGGCCCATTTATCATAACAGAGCTTTAACTATACTCCTCCTGCCTCCTCTTGAATGCCGGTTAGTAGAGCTGAGCCAGCATGATGGGAGAAGTAAATTACACTTGTAAGGGGCTGCAGTTACTTTTCCCTTTATTCTCGCAACCCAACCCTGGAGCAAGAGGATAGTAGGGAAGGAACTGTGGTAACATCTGATAACCTAAACGGTTATGCCTAACTGTGTTACTATCATAGTTTGGTAACCTATTTCATATTAAGGTTCAACTTGTAAATAGCTTAGCAGATGTTTAATTGAATAATTAATCTATTGTTATAGAATACAACAGGCCAAATAGATCCTTTACACTGTCCACTGATGTACGTATAAGCACCTACAATATGTACTGTTCAGATCTGTAAAATGTTTATAATATCTATTAATTTATTAACCACTTATTAATTTTATCTTAATATAAAATGTGTCCATATTTTCCAGTGGAAATCCCAAGTTTAAAGGTCTGGCATCCTCAAGTATCTCCTTCTTGTGGCAAAGTGTCACATAATATATTCTCACACACACAGAACCTGGAACCTAGCAGCTGGGTTCACCACACTCAGAACTGACACAGAAGCAGGGCCAATTAAACACTTGTTAATTTGAACGGGCTTGCCATGCTTTTATCAACTGTGACATTGCACAAAAGCTAGATTTTTCCTCAATAATTAGTGCATTTGTACAGAAAAAGGCTAGAAAAGCATTTGTTAAATAAAAAAAAAATTCAAATTATGTCTCACTTTTTTTGGTGCCTTATTTTGTTTTCATGTGTTGTCATTTTTTATTTTTATTATGGCTAGTGGTCTCAAACGCTGGAAGTGGCCCAGGCCTCTCTGGACCTCTGAGACGGCCTGCATAGAAGGAGCTATGGTCTAGAAGACTTGGTGCCTTCCAGGCACTGGGAAATGTGACTAAGCCCCAATCTGCTGCTTCTGTGCCACAGTGAGGAGCCCTTCACAGCAGCAAGAGTATCCAGGCTACTAAATTTGGACTGTACTTGGCAGACCTATTTTCCCTACTGTATAGCTTGTTTCTCCCCTCCCCTCCCCTCTTTAACAGCAGTCTATACTCAGGTCATTTCCCATGGGGTTAATGGTGCTTTCTGAATTCTCTAGTGAAGGTAAGGTGTGCTACCCAAAAATGGCAGAGGACTGGGCTCCTTTGTTGAAGGTCATTGCTAAACAATGAGGTCCCTTTAGGGATACTGAGTGACAGGCTTAAAGATGGCCTTTCACAGAACACTGCCGTTATTGCTGGAGGTCAGAAACCAGTCACATCCCTGCAGAGCATGAAACTATGTCTAGCATGGAAGTGGATAAAGGTAGGGCCTATGGAGCACCCAACTTGGCTCTGAGCAACAAGGAGTAACCCCACACCTATGAACCTGCTGGCTCTGCAGTGAAGACCTGATGAATATCACAAGTCACAATAAGCAAAATACACGATGAGGAAATCTCTGCAGGGTTTCAGTTCTTTCCTGCTTTCCCTGGGTTGGAGAAATTCCCTCATATTAATACTGCCATTTGCCTGAGCCCAGGATGTTCATTAGTTTGCTAGGAGCTCACTTGTTTGTCTCACTGAAACTCCAAATTGATGCTTTTTGGGAGGAGGATTGCAAGTGGAGCTTGCTGGTGTGAAGAATGTGGGAGATATCTGCATCATTTTAATCAAAATTATTATTATGGAGTTGTTTGCTAAAGGACAACTAAGGTTTAAGTCATTTTTGGTGGTTTTGGCCAGGGGCAGCTCTAGCCATTTCGCCGCCCCAAGCGCAGCGGCATGCCGTGGGGGGCGCTCTGCCGGTCGCCGGTCCCGTGGCTCTGGTGGACTTTCCGCAGACGTGCCTGCAGAGGGTCCGCTGGTCCCGCGGCTCCAATGGACCTCCCGCAGGCGTGCCTGCGGATGCTCCACTGAAGCCGTGGGACTAGCGGACCCTCCACAGGCACGCTTGCGGGAGGTCCACCGGAGCCGCCTGCCGCCCTCCCGGCGACCGGCAGAGCGCCCCCTGCGGCATGCCGCCCCAAGCACGCACTTGGCGTGCTGGGGCCTGGAGCCACCCCTAGTTTTGGCTATTTGGAAGAACCAAAATCAGTGGCTCATCCAGAAGTTAGAGGGGTGGAGTCGTGCATGCTGTCTCTAGGGAACAGAGTTGTGTTTGGCAATCAGAGCTGTGACAGTCACATTCCTGGGTGCAATCCAGACTAGTGAGGGGTTTTGTCACCATCTGCCCTGCAACCTGGGGTGACTCTCAATGCTTTGCTACCTTAGCTCCCAACCTGAGTCCCTCACAAACAGCATGCAGTCACACCCTGAGTGAGTAGAGCTGCAGCCTGCTGCAAGCAACATTGCAGTCAACACTCTGGCTTCTACTAACCATGGTTGCCACTTGCAGGGTGATTCCCAACATGCTCCCAGTCCCGAATTTTCCCCCAAAATGTGTGTTCTGCACTGTTCTTTCCAGGAGAGTTCGGATATTTTAGATCTGTTGCCCTATAAGGGCATAATATTTAACAGTTTTTGCTATTTTAAATGGAGTTACCCAAACAATTCAGTTTGAATGCAGTACTGGATTAGTTGTGATTGAAGAATAAACCAGTGAGTACAAATATGGGATGTTAAAGTCAGAAGTGGTTATAAGAGAAATAATGATAAAATGCTTTCTAGTAACTAAAACTTAAGAAACTAGGCTTGGCTCAAGGTGAAATCCTTACCACATGCTCCCAGCAACAGGGCATACCAAATTTAAGGTTAGGATCTCTTCCAAACTCAGATGGCTGCTTCTTTTGTCATCTTAGGCGAAAGAGAGAGAAACAGGGAGAGATACCTTGGAGTGGTTTTGCCCCTCACTTAGTCGTTACTCATTGAAATGCTTTTTCTTGAGGGTTACTCCTAAATAAAGAGCATTCCTGCTGTGAGGTTGGAGTCATGGAGTCTTGTGGTGAAAGAGGATTCATGCTGATGTTTCCTAAAATGTAGATCAATCTGTTTCTGCCCCCTACCCTGTCTTTGCCAGAGAATGGCCACTTGAGAGGTGATTGCCCATCAGCTTTGATAAGCCATCAGCTTGTCTTCTGTCTTGGAGGAACAGGTTTATCCCACTCCCCAAACTCATCTGATGGTAGAGTTGCCAATTTTGGTTGGATGTATTCCTGGAGGCTTCATCATATGACAATATATTATTAAAGATTACTCTTAAATTCCTGGAGACTCCAGGACAATCCTGGAGGGTAACCCTATTTGGTGGCCCCATTTCAGTCATAATTTCAGCTTATGTTCATAACTTTACATGGAATGTTGCTACACACATTTCATCATTGGATTATTGGCCAATGAATTATTATTTTTCAGATGATACCTCACAAGTCATACTTTGTACAAAGCTTACAACAGTAGTTTGTAGAGTGTGAATGCAGGGGTACATTGAGTCAGACATGTCAGACATGAATGGGGGTTTCCCCTCTCGAGATATTCTGAGAGTTCCATGGCTATAAATCCTGAAGGCAGGATTTGGCCACTAAAGTTATTGTGTTTTATGACCATTATTTTTGACTCTCTGAACGTTGTTAGCCTAGAAGATGAAGGTGCACCTTTTGAAAAATTGACTTTGGATTTACTTTAGCAGAGCTACATTTATTTGAGGCACTAAATCTGTATTGTAAAGGGCAGTGCAAATGAAATGAGTTTACTTAAAGCACATTCTAGACCGTGGTTTAGTGTTCATTGTGTTGTTGAGCATTGATGTCGCCGCCCGTACCCGGCCCAGGGAAGCTAATGATCCAACCAGTGGACCAAATTCCATGATGAATCATGGTCTCATGCCACCTGAGGCATGTTGTGCATAAGCTAAGAAGAAGATTGTGTGGTTTAAGCAATAACAAAAATGATCAGATTTGAAGGTAGGCTTAATGCTCTACTTTATAAAAGTCTTTTTCAGCTAAAAAGAAATTGTAAACGAACCAAGTGTAGTGCTTTTTGTATTTAACAGTGTTGACTATTAACTAGGAATAATTTTATCATTTGAAACTAATGATTTTTTTAAAGAGCAAGTCTGTCTTTTCAAATATGATGCTAAATAATAAGTGAAGGAGGAGATGAGCAGATGATGAGTCTGCTCCATCTGATGTAGTAGTGTTAAACAATCTCAGTTAGTTAGGACATCCTAATTTATATTTATTTGTCAGATAAGCTTGCACAGGGAATGGTCTTTTATTGGCCTGTCATATATTATATGGAAGGAACTTGAAAGCAACATTAGAATTATGTAGAAGCAACTGAAACTTTGGTGCCATCCTTTGTATTTTAATTATAGAATCATAGAATATTAGGGTTGGAAGAAACCTCAGGAGGTCATCTAGTCCAATTCCCTGCTCAAAGTAGGACCAACACCGACTAAATCATCCCAGCCAAGACTTTGTCAAGCCAGGCCTTAGACTTTTTAAGGATGGAGAGTCCACCACCTCCCTAGGTAACCCATTCCAGTGCTTCACCACCCTCCTAGTGAAATAGTGTTTCCTAATATCGAACCTAGACCTCCCCACTGCAACTTGAGACCATTGCTTCTTGTTCTGTCATCTACAACCACTGAGAACAGCCTTGCTCCATCCTCTTTGGAACCCCCCCCCTTCAGATAGTTGAAGGCCGCTATCAAATCCCCCCTCACTCTTCTCTTCTGCAGACTAAATAACCCGAGTTCCCTCAGCCTTGTAAGTCATGTGCCCCAGCCCCCTAATCATTTTCATTGCCCTCTGCTGGACTCTCTCCAATTTGTCCACATTCCTTCTGTAGTGGGGGGACCAAAACTGTAGTGGGGGTACCAAAAAATAATATCTTGACTCATTTATCTCTTATTTGCCTTGGAAGGGGCATGCTTCTTAAATAAAATGAACTTAGTGATAAAAGAGAGGCCCCACATTGACAGTATTGCAAAACAAAGCCCTGTATTTACCCACAGAGCAGGTACAGCGTCACTGCAGGTTTCCAGAGACTGCTCCACAAATCTGACTTGTTTTGTAGGGACCACATCTAGGGACTATTTTTGTTTTGTTTTGTTTTTGTATGGGTCCTAGAATGGTGGGGTCTTGGTCCATAACTGGGCTTCTAGGTGCTATACAATACAAATAATAATAATGAGGATGTGAGGTTGGTTAGTTCTCTAGGCTCATTCAGTCCTGGGCCTCTCTTTGGAGACTGCCAATGTGTTAGCAATTGGTGCAGTTGTGAAGGTCTTTTTTGTGAAGTGGACTGGAATGAAATCACTAAGTGGCTTCACCTGAGTCATCAAACAATTGACAAGAAGCAAAGTGTAATTAGTGCTAACTGGTCTTGAATTTGAACCAGTGACCTTAAGCTTGAATGGTTTAGTTCCTTGGTGCTTCAGAGACAGCTTTTTCTCCCCTTCATGTAATACTGCAATACTTGAGATCAGCAGAGGTGCTCACGAGAGCAGCCCTCTACTTAAATTGTAAGGAGGCTGGATGTTTTCAGGAATGGTTTGCAATTCTGTAACTCACTTGGTCTACTGGAACCCAACTTTGTTGAATTTCAGATCATGCTACAGAGCTCACCTTTTCTGTGGCTTTTGCTGGGAAAGTAGCATGAGTGGGTTTTAGTGGGTAGTAGGAGAATCCTAGTTTGGAAGGGCTGGGTATATATGTCTTATTGGTGGTGGTGGTGGAGGTGGATCACTGCTAAACAGGATGTGTCCAGGCTTTGCATGAGTGCATTTATTAAAATAATCTGCACTTACTAAATGCTCAAGTCTCTTTAATAGCAAAAAACTCTGGTTTAACATGGGTATGAAAGCAATATGTTCAGATTGTACCACTACATATTCTTCATTAGAAATGAAAGTAAAAATACAAAATGTGTTAAACTACAACACGTAATGCCCCAATTCAGCAAGCATGTGCCACTTAAGCACAAGCCTAACTTGAAGCACATAAATACTCCCATTGAAGTCAATGCAGCTATTTAAGTGCTTAAGTATGTTACTGAATGGGGCATAAAACTGTAACAGTGGAAATTTTGTTTCTAAGTTATACTGTTTTTTCTAATATCTGTCATGGTTTAATTTGACTAAATCTACAAAATTCCTGCTGAAGCTTGACTTTCTGGATAGTCCAATGTGACCAGGCATGTAACATTTATGCATCTAAGTCCATTTTTGATGTATTGCTTATTCCATCATTGTTGCCTGCCTTAAGTCTTTTATCTGTAGTTTGAATTTCAAAGCAGATTTTCCTCTTATGCTTCAGTGTGATTCTTCATCTTATATGGAGATATACCTATCTCATAGAACTGGAATCAACGCTGAAAGGTCATCAAGTCCAGCCCCCTGCCTTCACTAGCAAGACCAAGTACTGATTTTTGCTCCAGATCCCTAAGTGGCCCCCTCGAGGATTGAGCTCATAACCCTGGGTTTAGTAGGTCAATGCTCAAACCACTGAGCTATCCCTCCCCCATTAGCTTGCCTGTGATAATGTTGATGATGCAAAATAGTTTATATCATGCTTGTCAGTAAGTAAATTCAGAATATTTATTGCACATGTAAATGCTGAACTACTCTTTACAATATCTAGCAATACTTTTATGATGATTTGCCAATGTTCTTGTATGTTTGGGACTCACATATTGTAGGCATAATCCAAAGCCATTAGAAGTCAATTGTAGTCTTTCCATTGACTTAAATGGGGTTTGAACCAGTTCCTAAATGCGTAAGTGATCCTACTTAACTGTTGCACTTAAGGTACATTTTTTATATAACTGACTTCAACTTGAAGAGTTTCATGTATGCTTGCTGAAATAGCTTATATTATATTATGTTTAGTATTACAAAACTGTTTTTAAACTCATAGAATCATAGAATCTCAGGGTTGGAAGGGACCTCAGGAGGTCATCTAGTCCAACCCCCTGCTCAAAGCAGGACCAAACCCAAATAAATCATCCCAGCCAGGGCTTTGTCAAGCCGGGCCTTAAAAACCTCTAAGGAAGGAGATTCCACCACCTCCCCAGGTAACCCATTCCAGTTCTTCACCAGCCTACTAGTGAAAAAGTTTTTCCTAATGTCCAACCTAAACCTCCCCCTCAGAGCATATTGTCTGTGATGTTCATTGTTAGTTTCACTATATAGATCCTGTTCCCATTTGTTTTTATTGGATAAGTACATTTAGGTTTTTAAATAAATATTTGAAGTCATGTATTCTTTATTTTAATTTCTGTTTTGATATATTTGTTAGTATCATTCTTTAATCAAAAATGGATGCATATTTTTTTAAATAAATCTCATTTATCCAGACCTTTTGACAGTAGAGGTTTAACTTTCATGGTATAGTCCTTTTCTGAAAGTTAATATGTATGGAATGTTGGGCGTATGTTAAACAGAGATACATTTAAAAAACAATTTCTGTATCTTGTCATGGAGAAACCACTTCTGCACAGATTAATTAGGGGCAAGTTAAATTCCTCATGGCATGTTTACAAAAAAGGATTCTGAAAATGGTGAGACACTGAGGTACAGACTCTGTTAAACAGAAAATTCTGACAGAATTATGGCCTCACTAGTGTGAGAATATAATGTATTTATAAGGTGTCATGGTGTCAAATCCGGTTTGTCTTGTATGAGTAGTCCCACTGACTCCATGATAGCTGTACTGTGCATTCAATTCCTGGAAACCTACAAACAGTTACCATAGAATTATGAATAGATAATTTTGAAGGATGAGTTGGTATAAGGGTAGGGAAAGAGGAACTTCATTTTCAGTGAAAAAGTTAAAAAAATATAACCCAATATAATAGGCTTATCTTCAATATAAGCAGTGGACCAAATCCAAGCTGACCTTTCTTACATATAATACCATTGCTTCCACACCATTCATTTATTTTCTGCTTGAACCAGGTACAAAATAGGTAGGCAGGTGTAGCAAGACTGAGCACTCACTGCACAGTGATAATAGAGCTTAGTGCTACTATTGTAGTATTATCGCAGTATGGAAAGTGCTCATTCTTTTTAGCTGGCTACAATACATTGTTTTCACTAGGGTTTATTTTAGACTACAAGTTGGGCCCAGAATTAAAGTACCTTTTCAAATACCCTTTTTCATCTGTTGAGAGCACTGGTTGGTGCTAGTTAAATCTTGTGTATTTACATATCTTTAAAGAGAGACCATATTTAAATTTAAACACCTCTTCCTATCAATTTACATTTGTAGCTTTACAAACTCTGCCTTTTATTTTTTTCCATATCAATCTGTCTCTCACATTTGATTTTTTTTTCTATACATAAGGCCAGATTTTGAAAACTGGTTAATTAATGGAACCTACCAAATTTACATGGGCAACTCTTGCATATGCACATTTTCTCAAACTGCATTTAATAAAATTCCTGGTGGCACATATCACCAGGTCACTAAGGAGATGGGAAAGGTGGTATATGTCTATCTAAGGTACTTTTATGACCCTACTGCCTAGTATCTGAGAACCTCACAGTCTTTAATGTATGTATGCTCACAGCACCCTGGGAGATAAAGAAGTACTATTATTCCTGTTTTACAGATGGGGAACTGAGGCATAGAGAAGCTAAATGACTTGCCCAAGGTCACCCAGCAAGTCTGTAGTGGAGCAGGGAATTGAACCTTGGGCTATGGCTATACTAGAGAGCTTGCAGAGGCACAGCTGCATTGGTGCAGCTGCACTGCTGTAAGCTCTCCATGTAGCCGGTCTAAGCTGATGGGAGAGAGCTCTTCCATTGGCTTAATTACTCCAGCTCTGGCAAGTGGCGGTAGCTATGTTGGCAGGAGAAGCTCTCCCACCGACGTTGTGCTGTCCATACCGGCATTTAAGTCGGCCTAAGTTATGTGGCTCAGGGGGCAGCTAATTCACACCCCTGAATGACATAACTTATGTTGACTTAAGCTGTAGTGTAGCCATAGCATGTCTTCAAAGTCCTAGACTAGTGCCCTCACCATAGACCCAGCTTTCCTTTCCAGGGGATCACCTCACATCCCTCTCTCTGTATCTCATCCCTCACTCTGTGGAACTAGGCAAAGGCTGCTGCTGCTGCTACTGCTGGTGGTGATCCATTGATAGCACAGAGGAAAGTGGGAAGACCTCACCAGCCAGGCTCTTGCTTTTAGACCCCAGTGATGGAATGCCTGTCATAGACCTTGGGATACTGGCTGAGTCTATGCACTCACCTTGAGTATCTAAAACCAGGCAAAATGGGATATTGCCAGCTCTGCATGGAGTTTTAGTTCTTTAACCACTTGCAGTAAGTATAGTGTGCATTGCTCTCACACCATTCATTTATTTTCTGTTTCAACAAACTGCATAATGTGTAGATAGCAAGAAAAAAAAACACCTCTTGCTGCACCAGGATATTAGTGTCTGGCGTTCTGATCACAGTATCATTACAGTGCAGTGAGTGCTCGTCCTTGTTAGCTGTCTCCATATTTTGCAGTTTGCTCAAACAGAAAATAAATGAACGGTCTTGAAACAATGCAAAATACACTTCCTTTGAAAGATTAAGGGATTGTAGCTCCCATGGAAAACATGCTGATTTTCAAACTCTCCTAAAATGCAGACCATTCAGCACTGTCTCAGTACATCTCCTTTAACATTCTGAAGCAATCTTGTCTTGCATTTTTAAATGTAAACAACCGATACACAAATCAAACTTTTAAATAAAATTCCTTAGCTTCTGTATTTCACTCCAGAGCTCAAGCAACTATAGTCAAATTAAAAGTAAAAGATGACTCTAAACTTTGATTTACACCTCCAAATTACTAAATGTTTAATGAGCCATGGGCTGGCTCAGCAAAACTTAGACTCTTCAGCTTCAACCCCTGTGGTATGCTAAAATATCATTTAGTCAGGGACCATTTGTCACACAACATTTCAAAATTTCCTGGAGACAAAGATGTAAATTTAGAAGAGCAAGGTAAAGGATATCTTCGCATGCCATTGCCGTCTAGTGTATTTCATCGGGAAATCCTATAACTTCTTTAAAAGTATGTTCCACAGAAAATTGGGCTTTTAAAAATATATCTATTTTGTCTTTTTTTTTTAAATGGCTTAGTAGCAATGTTAGGAGTATAGCCATATATTGAGAGGGAGTGCATTATAGGGTTGCCAGGTGTCCAGTTTTTGACTGGAGAGTCTGGTTGAAAATGGGACGTGAGATCTACTGACCGGACACCCAAAGTCTGGTTACTGAAGGTGGGAGAGGTGCCAAGTCATCACCCGTACAAGTCCCTACTCAGCCAGGGCCACCTCTTACCTGCATTTGGAGGCTGCAGCTCCCTGCTCTGGCTCCACAGTCCCTCCTGACCAACTCAGGGATGGTGGGAGAGGGGAAAAGCAGTAAGCGATGGATGGAGGGGGAAAGAGAAGTGAATGGGGGGTGGGGCCTCAGGGGGAAGAGGCAGGGCAGGAGTGGCGCCTCAGGGGAAGAGGTGGGGAAGGGAAGGTTCCAACACTTCTGCTGGAGTGTCCGTTTTTTAAATATTACAAAGTTATCAACCCTAAGTGCATAAAGTTAGGTCTCAAAGTGCTGCTTCAAGGTGGCATGACTAGATTAGCTATTTCTAAACTATGTACAGAAATAACCTGAAACAAGCAGGTGACTTCCTTGTACTCCGATATTAATGGCTATTGTTAAGTTATCTCAGTCAGCCTGACTGAGATACTGACTGAGATAAGAAAACACAAATGAAATCATTATTGGTACTGCTTTGTGTATGTAGGGTTGGTAGTTCCCCTGAACAGGCTCTCAAAAGGCAAAATATTCTGAATTCGTGGCATTAGTTGAAGCTTCTAGTAAATGACTTATTAAAGGAGAAATTGCCCAAAAGATTCTGAGTGCCATCAACTGCCATGGAAGTAATTGTGCTCGTGCCCGGTATTGCTAGCTCTCAGCTGAGATGGGGGATGGGAGAGAATTCCAGAGGTCTCTTGCACAAAGCTCATTACTCAGGCTATGTACAAGAGATGTGATTTTTCACCCTAATGGAACTGCTGAAAAATGTAACTGGAAAAACTCTTCCGCTGTAGCTGATTAAAAAATTATTTGGGCCCCATGAGACAAGAAAAATATAGTTTTAAACAGAGAAGAATAATTGATAAAATGTGGTTGGCAATGTTTGATGATGGCATATTAACTAGTGCATAGCTTCATTAGAAAATGCCAATTATTTATCATGATGTTAATTCTGCTCTTTTTAAAGTTGGGCAAGAGAGCAGTGATTTTTAGTGCTTATCTGATCAAAATACCAAGGGATCAAGGTGTAGAATTAATACAAATGCTACTAAGGCTGTGGCTACCACACAAATTAGTTCTAGCAGCTGTGGTAATGAGCAGGACACTTTCTGAACTCCAGTAAAAGCGGCAGCAGGTGGGTTTGGGGAGGCATTTTGGGGAAAATGGAAAAATCAGAAATCACAGTATGTAAACTCCCCCGTTTTACTGAGCCAGCAAGCTGAGTCATATGCATTTCAGGATGCTTGCTGGGGAGAGAAAATAAAACAAAAAACAACCGTCTGTGGGTATCAGAGATCACGAATACTATTAGGTACCACCAGACACAGATACTGACTAGCTGACAAAGGAAAGGAAGCTTGAGGAAATTACATGATGAAGGAAAGGGAATGGATTTTAAGTAACAAAATGCAAAATCACATTTCATCTTTAATGGGTAATACATTTCTGAATTGCTTTTGTGAATAAATCTTGCTTCAGCAATATTTTACATTTGACTTGCTTAACATTTCTACAAAGAGTGACTGATAAAGTAACCATGATAAGTTTTCTCTTTGGCCCAATATCAAGCTTTGATTTTATTTTGTTATCCCCGGGAGACTGTATTTTAGCTATGAAAAATTTCTACCAGCAGTTATAGTCTTGCTTGATAGGTAGGTTTATACATTACTGCAATATAAAGCTATGGTAAATTAGTCACTACAGACAATTAAAACTATAAAATTGGTTCTTACAGTGATTTGCCATTTAGAAAGGAAGACAGATTACTGTAATTTCCTGTGCGACCTGGATACAGAGCAAGCCCAGGATTCCAAGACAAGTTTAAGATATATGATATGAACCATGCTTCCCAAATGAAAACTTTCTTTCTGAATCTTTGGTCTTCACTTTGCATTTTAAGATTTATTTAATATAAAATGTTACTGATGGGAATATAAAATTGACAAATGGGGAAAATCATGAGTGCCAGAATGTTCATTCAGAGTTTTAAGTGTAAATTCTTTAGGGCTTCATAATGCTGTGAACCAACATCTGCTTACTGAGGCTGATTTACTCAAAATAACTACTGGGGAATAAAATCTATGGGAATTATTTACACCTTAGTTCGATGTAAATGTTATGATCACCTTTATCGCTCTGTGTCTCAACCCCTAGTCTTGCTCCAACATATGATACAGCTTTTGCTGTTATTGGAAAATAATTCTGTTGTGTGTATTTTGCGTGTATTGCCCTGGGACATACAAGAGAAAAATAACCATTAATCCTATTGTTCTGTCTATGGTAAAGTGCCACTTAACAAGATCAAGTAGAAACAGAAGAGCACTGCTCTACCTGCCAAAGCCTGGCCCCAGCTGAGCCTGATTAACAGACTCAGTCACGTTTACTTAGGAGGAAAGACTGCCTCAAATGAAAGAGCTGCCCTAGTGTTCCCCAAGTGATATGGTCTAAAGTATTGTTTACCTCATGCTGTGCCTCCCCATGCATACCCTGTGACTTTAGTTTTTAAAATAATTTACCTAATGTGATTGTGAGCATCTTTATACCACATTACAATGGCCTTTGTTTCTCTCTCCAACACTATATTCTTTTCCTTCTTTGTGTAACACCTGCTTGTAACATAATTATAGGCTTCTGAACCACAAAACACAGTAATCAGATATGGAGCTTAATATATGCGTGCAGCTCTGTTGTTGTCACTAACTGAGGATCTGTCTCATAGGCTCTAGTTTTTATGCTTGAAATTAGCAAATGGAGTTTGGGGTTGGGATCTATATAAAATACCCTCACATAAAAAGCTTTGCTGGGGTGAAGTTAAGGTTGCTAGTATACATCAATGGTTTGAGTGTTTATTTCCTTTCAAGAACACTGCAAAAGTTAAAAGGAAAATAAAATAGAAACCCAGAAATTCAGACTTCAGGTTCAATTTACAGGAAATCTAAACATTTTAAAGTATGGGAACGAACAGTTAAGTTGCCCAAAATCTCCTAGCAAGAGGACAGGAGCGATGGGTGGAAGGTGTCAGTCTCCAGGAAGCCTTTAACAAACGTATTGGTCAATGAAGGCACATGGGGGCAGAAAGGGACCCGCACAGACTAAATAATTCAAACATCTCTGTTGCCTCACTGTGACATGAGAGTCATTGGGCCTTATGCTATCGAATGGCTATCATTTTCCATAATGCAGAATTCTAGTCCCCCTTTGATCCTATCTGTTGAAAGGAAAACAATTGTCTTAAATTGGCTTAAATAAGATTTGTGGAAGTACATGGAACAGATCTTAACAAACAATGAGTGTATCTGGTGAATTAACTAGATTAGCTATGATAGTTACAATATATTTTGATCAGATAGAGTCACTGGGGAAGGGGATAAAAATGGAGGGAATGCACTGACAAGATATTTATTCAGAACCGAAACAGAGGAATACACCATAATAGTCAGTTAGAATTAGAAATATTACTCTAATTTCCTATGTACAAGAAAATAAAAGGCCCATTCACACATGTGAACTATTTTCTTCCATTAGTATTTGACTGATGCCTGAACTAAATTAGTTTTCCAGCCAAAGACTCTATATTGATGAATTGAGGGCTCACATCTTTGTTATTTGTGACATTAGAATGTGTTGCTGTAAAAATACTGATATTATGAAATATGGTAATACAATGTTTTCAAAAGTCAGGCAGTGGAACGCAGAGTTATAGGAAAGGGTTTTGTTGAGCAAAAGTGCTGAAGATATAAAAGCAAACTGTATCCAATATCTTTTCCAGATTGAAATACTTCACTAGTTAAAATAAATAATACATAGAAGAGTGTGATAATGTATCATCAGGTCTTTTATGACTTGTCCAGTCTATTACAGGTTTATGCATATCTCAGAAGGTATGGAAAGAAAAATGAAGTAAGTTGACCTTAAGCATGTCATCTTCTTTCCATAATGATAGCTTTGGGAATCTAGCATATCAGAAGTTAAATTTTCACATTTTTCAAAAACGTAAACGTGTATCTGCTCTACACTTAAAAGTTTTGCCAGCATAGTTTTGTCAGTAAAGAGTGTGTGTGTGTGTGGGGGGGAAATCACACCCCTAACCAATATAGCTGTGCTGGCAAAAGTATTAATGTAGATGTAGTTATACCAGCAAAAGCATTCTTTTAACGGTATAGTCAGAAAACTAGTATAACTTATTTTGCCCAAATAACTCATTTGCCAGTATAAGCCAGTCTGTGTCCTCAGAAGATTTGCCAACATAGTTATATTGACAAACCCTTCTAATGTAGACAAGCTATGCCCCAATCCTTCAACAAAGTATTATACTACATATTGTTCTTATTACTGCAAGTAGGGGAAAATGGGTTTAAAATAATAGCAGTAAGCAATATCACACTCAGTAGTGAAGCCAAATTTAGGAAAGTACTTAAGCACATAGCTAACTTTAAGCAAGTTTAGTGTCTCGAAAACAATGGGACTACACTCATGGTTAAAGGTCGGCATGTGCTTTAATATCTTGCTGAACTGGGGCCTTGGTGATTGCAGAATTGGACCCTTGCTGTATTCTAAGGATACCAGTGAGCTTTATAACAGATTTACTCTACTTTTTTTAGTAATGTGCATTATTTCAACAATTGTAATTTTTTTTATAATGATCAAGACATATGCTTTCCATCTTCTTAGAAGCATTTGTCTCCATATCCTCCAAGTAGAGACGTGGGTTCAAATCCCACCACTGATGCCATGTTCAGTGTTCAAGCATAAAAATGCAACATTCAGGCTTTATACCTTCTACATATACTGTTCTCTCTCCCCTTAAGCACTTCTTGAAAATAGAATTCCTAGATATAATCATGATATAGTGCCCCCTACTTGAAGCTTTTTATCATAACACATTTTCTTTAGGACAAATTCTGAACTAAAATCTACTTGCAGATTTATTGTTTATCTTAATGGAAGCCCTTCATGCAAATCTGAGGGAAGAATTTGGCCTTTTTTGATTTAAAGAAAATGATTTTGAATATCAAATAAATGGGAAATTCCCTTATCGTTTTTTAGATGTATTTTAATAAAATTATATAAGGCAACACACATACAAACAGGAAAGAAAGAAAAAAAATAAATAGAATAATGTACCTGATTACTGCTATACTCATGTGGTAAGATACTAGTAGGGTCTGATGGCTTATGTTTAAAAAGTATACAAAGTAGTTAGACTTTTACTTAAATATATCATATAGTATATTTATTTAACTCATCTGTCAGAGGAAGGAGAGAGTTATTGGGGAAAACAGAAAGAAGAAGTCATCTAGGGAAGTTTAGAAAGATGGTCCCATGGTTAGGGTGCTAGCTGGGCTTTAGGAGACCCACATTCAATTGCCCGCTCTACAACAGACTTTATGTGTGATCTTGGGCAGATCCCCTAGTCTCTCTGTGCTCCGGTTCCCTGTATGGAAAATGGGGTGTTGGGAGGATAAATACATTCAGGATGGTGAGGTGCTCAGAGACTATGATTGCAAAGGCTGTAGAAGTACTTTATCTAGATATATAAAACATTTTAGGGTGCTGATGGAGTTTTGCTGTTCTTCAACAGTACAAAGCAAGTCTACCTCTTACATATATTTTTGACTCAATTTAAAAAAAATGAAGAAATAACTAAGTGCATAGTATGACATTTATATTGAAACACCATGTATAGGAAAGAAGAATGCTTTTCTAATCAAAGCACAGAACTGGGAGTCAGGAGACATCTGGGTCCTGCTCCCAGGTATGCCACAGACGTCTCATGTGGCCTGAGGAGCTGTGTGCTGGTGCCTAAGGTGGGGTAAGTGTTCTATAAAGAGCCTTCTTCCCCTTCCATGCCCACACAGAGGTTAGACACCAAGGCAGTCTTTGCAATCAGGGTCTGCTCCAACGTAGTGCCCTTTCTGGTGTAGGCTCCCCAGAGCATGTAGGGCTGGACCTGAATTCTAGGCAATGGCTCATCAAAATTCATAGTGGTATTGTGCCTCAGGCAGACAGTAACCCCATACTGACACTTCCCTCCCTACAGTGGGATGTGGCATAACCAAGTCTTTCATGTCTCTCTGTAAAAGAGGAATAATATCCAGGAGGTCCCTCTCAGTGAGTTAGTGAGGCTTAGTTCATTAATGCCTGGAAAGTGCATTGAGAGTCTCTGATGAGAAGGGCTATAGAAGTGCAAAGTACATCATTATTATTCCAAATAAAGGCAATTAAGATCAAGTCTACCAAACAGAGTTATAACAGTGAGAGAGAGAGAGAGAGAGAGAGAGAGAGAGAGTTAGTTATTTTTTTTGTATGCACAGGTAAATTGATCTATTGATAGAGAGGAAGTCAGGAAAAAATGATAGGCCAAGGGCTTTGTTGTAGAAATTCCAATGTATTTCACATATTTACCTGAAGCTTTAATGCAACTCCTCTGTGAGGCTTTTAGAACCACATTTAAAAAGCTGGTGTATCTTTTGAATTGATTTTGAATGATTGATAGATCATTTGAGTGCTGCAGGGTTATATATTTGATGATTGCTAGAGATTCCCGTTGGACTGTTTTGATGCTTTCAATTCAAGTATACATTGAAAAATAATGGCTATTGCCCTTTTGATGCAAAAGATCACAAGGAGCAGCTGATTTGGATGTACAGCATGTCTGGATGGAAGGAAACAATATTGGTCACTAAAAAACCCTTGTTGAGAGATGTCAACAATTATTAAAACAAGTGGGATCTTGCATGTCACTTTTAGGGTATTGTGGATGCTATTAGTCCTAGTGGTTTGTCAGCCAGGCTATTGCTGACAGCTTTCTGACAACAGCTTGCAGAGGGTACTTGTTGAGCTGAGAGCAGTTGTTGTATGAAGATATTTTTTTCAAGAAGGCCTACAAAATAAAATATATTAAATGGATTGAAGAGGATAAGGATGGTGTTATACTTGGTTGTGTTTTTGTACAACCCGAGACTTCATTCATACTGGAACGCAAACCAATGCCTTTTCAGAAAATGATTAATTATTTTCAAAAAGTGGATTTTATCTGCCACTGTTAAACTACTGTTTGGAAGCAAGATATGTGAGCCCTGCAAATTGGATAATAAATCTCTTGCATTGCATTTCAAAATGCTCCATTGATTTATGTGGTTTAAAGTGTAAGACCTTGGTTCCCTACCAGCCAGAATGTTAGAATTGCACCTTTGTGCATTGCTGCATAATTCAAGAATGCTGTTTCTTCGGGTCAGTGAGTGACCTCTTGGGAGTTGTGACAGGCAGCGGTGACCAAAATCATCATGAAGATTTAAACGATAATGAATGGCACCAATACCAGAGGTTATGCAACTGTGAAAAAGTGAATATGGAAGGCCTGAAATAAATTGGAAGGCTTTTAAATTTTAGAAACGTAGTTACATAATTCACTACGCAGCTGAGATCCATGCCAAATGCTAGTATCCAAGACATTTGTATCTTGGCAGATATAAGCATGATTATGGTAGTTTGGAGTCTGGCAAGTTGACATAGGATAATAATAACTATAACTAGAGATCTGTTTTTTGTTCCAAAAAATGTTGCGCAAAATCATGGCTTCCCTAGACAATGGAGGTCAGGGAAGAGGTGGGATAACCTTATGAGGTATTTTAGGATGTGAGGCAAATTTAGAAGCATGGGGTGACTGACGTAGCTCCTGAAATGTTCACCTGTTGCTTAGTACTGTTTGTCTCTGATGCCTGTTGAATCATTTTGGGACAATTGCTTGGTGCAGGACTCCCCATGTGCTTGTTATGGTTTCAATACCACATTCCCATCACGTCTAAGGAGGACACCTTATGTACCTCATATACCTGCTGTGTCAGGGAAAAAATTGAGTTGCTCTGCCTTACCTTAAAAATCAAAGCCCAAGAGAAGAGAATCTGAGTGGTGTCAGGCTTTGGGCATTTCAATACTTAAATGAATGAGATTTATTTAAAACAACAACAAAACAAAACAAAAAAACAAAAACAAAAAACACCCAAACAGTATAATGGTGAAGCTTTAAATGTCTCATTAAACCAGCAAAACCCATCATTAGAGAGAGAAGCTTTGCAAATACTGCAGGACTCAGCATGCATGTGTTTTGAAAATTTAGAGCCTGCAGGTCTGTCCACAGATGTTGGAAATGAAGCATAATCTTCTCGTTCTTTGGAAGGGTGCAAGCCCTCACCTAACATAAGCACCAGGAACTGGGGTGTGCTAGTACTTCAGAGCAGTGTGGAGTAATTTATAACACCCTGCCCCAGTGCAGCCCCTGACCAAAGCCCTGTCAAACCAGACAATGAAACAATGCCATAGGGATTTGGAATTAAATCCCAGCTGTGGTCTAAAGTAGGATTTTAGAGTTCCATATGGGAGTGTCTGTTGTAGCTGTGAGTAATGAGGGGGAAATTATGCATTGTACTTGCCCCTGAGTAATTGAATACAGCTGAGCCTAAGTAAGATGAGAGCCTTAGCAAATACATTGGGTGCTGTCTAGGTAACCTCTGAATATGAATTGTTTTTCTGATACAAGTCATGATAAGAAGCTCTGGTGATAATGCTGCTTGTAGAAATCTCCATAGGTAAGGTTTCCATTTTATCCTTTGTTTTCACTTGTTTATGTACCTCAATGCCCCCCCCCCCTTGATTAACCAATATCCTAGTGGTTAGGGCATTCACCAGGAATGTGGGAGACCTGGGTTAGAGTCCCCGACCAGATCAGGCATAGCAGAGACTCAAACACTGGTCTCCCACAGCCTGGGTAAGCATCCCACAGCAGGGCTATTGGTTATTCTGGGGTCAGTGTCTCTAGTTTTGAACAGAAATTCCATCCTGCACCTGAGAACCCTTCCAGAAGAAAGTCTTGTTGAAACTGATCCTTTCATGCAAAAAGATTGTGTTGGTGTACTGGCATTTTTTGAGGTGCATTTGGGGGTGGGGAGGGGGAACTCCCACCAGCTCTCCATATGCATATATTACCTTTCTCCCTATTCTTTAGCGTTAGTTATTTGTCTCCTCTACACTATCCCCAATATTAAAGATTACTAAAACAAATACAACCAGGAGGGGTATTATGATGTATTGGGATTTTTCTGCAACATGTTTATGAATCATATGTGTGCCCCAGTTTCCACTATGTTTTTCTTGGCTAGCCAGTGTGGGAGGGGAAAAGGACTATGGCCTGGTCTACACTAAAAAGTTAGGTCAACCCAGCTATGTCACTCAGGGGTATGAAAAATCTAACTCCCTGAGGGCTGGTCCACACTAAGAAGCGGGGTCGAACTAGGGTACGCAAATTCAGCTACGTGAATAGCGTAGCTGAATTCGAAGTACCCTAGTTCGAACTACTCACCCGTCCAGATGCCGCGGAATCGAAGTCCGCGGCTCCAAGGTCGACTCCGCCACCACCGTTTGCAGTGGTGGAGTACCGGAGTCGACCGCGGCGCTTCCGGAGTTCGAACTATCGTGTCCAGATTAGACGCGATCGTTCGAACTCCGAGAAGTCGAACTCACCGCGTCGACTCGGCTGGTAAGTGTAGACTAGCCCTGAGTGATGTAGTTAAGCCCACCTAATTCCAGGTATAGACAGCACTAGGTTGATGGAAGAATTCTTCCATTGGCAGAGCATCCACCTCCTGGGGAGATGGATGATCTATGCCGATGGGAGAACCCCTCCTGTCAGTATAGGTAGTGCTGAAGTGCTACAGTGGTGCACAGCTGCTCCGCTCTAGTGTTTCAAATATAGACAAGCCTTAAATTTGCTCTCAGAGCAGGCTAAGAGACATAGCCATTGTGTGTCTGAGAGAGAGAGAGACCTAGCTCGCTGAGCCCAAATGGGTCATTAAAAGGACTGATCAAGGCCAACCTTATATCGATGGAAAATCTGAGGAGACAATGGAAAACCCAATCAGCAGGATACTGAAACCTAGCAACCAACCACCCAGAGAGAGATAGAGGCAGGGAAATCTAAGCAAAGAAGCTGAGCAGAAACTTAAGAGAAAAGGACTAGCAAGGTGAAGGATAGAGTGTTGGCTTCTTGAGGAAGGGAGAGCCAGGCTCTCCCCCTGGGAACTGACTAAGGAGGTGGGGCTGAGGGAGACAGAGCCTGCTAACCTAATGACTATAAGACTCTGTGTGCCAGACAGAGATGAAAGTAAGCTGGTCCGGTCCGGTCCGGCGTACCGGCAAGAGCCAGTACACCATGCCAGACCGCACCGGCTTCTGCGGTGGGGATTTAAAGGGCTCTGGGCTCCCCGCTGCAGCTTTGAATCCCGCCTGCGGCTCCAGCGGCTGGGCTGGGGCCGGGATTTAAAGGGCTCAGAGCTCCCACAGCTGCGGCCAGCCCAGAGCCCTTTAAATCCCGCCCATGGCTCTGGCAGCCGGAGCTGCGGTGGGGATTTAAAGGGCCTGGAGCTCCATGGTGGCCTGAGCCTCGGGCCCTTTAATTTGCCCCTTAGCCCCGGTGGCTCCCAGCCACCTCTGCAGCTGGGAGCCCCAGGTTGATTTAAAGGCCCTGGGGCTCCCAGCCACAGCTGGTGCCCCAGGGCCTTTAAATCTTGAGAGGCCACGCCTCTTCCGAAAGAGGCCACGCCTCTTCTGGGTGAGGCCACGCCCCCTCAGGACTCCGGCAGTACCGGTAAGTCCTGTAAATTACTTTCACCCCTGGTGCCAGGTGACTAATAAATGGTTACCTTGTTTTGAAAAGGCTGTCTGTGTCACTGTAAATACTACCTGAGAGCATTGTGCCCTGAAGGGGCACAGAAAAGCCTCTCACAGGAGTCTGGCTTGGCTGCATTCGCTGCATGCAGGCACGGAGAGGCATTGCTGTTGCTGAAGGCCCAGTCATGGAGGCGACAGGCCTGCCCCTGTGGTTCTTGGCTGGGGGGGGGGTGGGTGGGCAGAACAGTAAATGGATCACTCCCAAGAAACTGATTACAGACTGGGGCATAGACCAGCACCTGGGACTCCCATGTAAGTACATTGCATGTAGTGATGTGAAGACTAGACTACTAAACACACACTCACCTTCTAATGCCATTGAGACTGCTTCTCTTCATACTCTGCCTATAATGATCACCCATGAACAGAGATGAGCATGGATGAAAGGAATTTCAAAAGCAGCATAGAGTAACTCTCCTCCCGTCCCCACCAGCCAAAAAAATGCTCTCTGTGAGGCATGTCACATTGTGAAGATGCTTTCATTAGCTGGGGCTTCACACATATGTACTCTGATGTTTTAAAAATGGTGTCACTGATCATTTAGACATGAAGCGAAGCACATTTCATCACACAAACTTTCCAAATGCTGTGCTGAGCTAAAGGGAGTCCACTTTCTATTAAGCAAATGATTTCTGGCTTGTAATATGGCAGAAGAGCAATGTAATCAAAACACACTTTCGATGGTTACAATTGGATTTATCAAGCATGGAGATCTAATGCCTCAAACCACAATAAAAACTTCCCCTTTTTTTAATATATTGTGTCTTGAAGCACACAAAACAAACAAGCTGAGGGGTGGATTCAATTTTCCTGGTTAATTATCTTTTACTGAAAAGAAGCCTTCTTTTTTTTTTATTCCTGTTGAGTGTCTTACTAAATTAAGAATATTTCCTCAGCCTCTCCTGTTTCCAATTCAGTGTGTGAATTATTCAGCTCTCCAATTTTATTTTTGCTTGTCATGTCTTTTGTCTCTAGCTGCCACTAATCAGTTTGTCCTTCTGACACTGTTCAGATCACAGAACCTTTTTAACAGTAGCTGCCATTGTTGCTGTTTGCCTAGCAGGTAGGCAAAGCTCATGAAGTAGCCAGCAACTCCAACTCCAGCCATAACTTTCATGACACATACAGGCCATGTTACCTTATAGCTTGAAATCTCGACTCTATTTCCTCATCCAATCTGAGAGTTAAGAAACCTTTTTGTAGGAATGTTACACTTCTCAAGTGGCTGAAGTGGTTCCCACACCCCCACACTCCCAATCAGGAGACTCACTGATAAGGCGCTGACCAGGTTCATATTACTGAAATACACAGAATATGAGGCACCAATCAGGGGAGGGGGCGAAGTAGTTGGATTATGTTAGCACATGCGCATAATAGTATGATTTATGTAACCACTTATAATAAACCACTGGGATAGACTGACGGACTTGGCTTGATTCATTACTACACCTTTTTAAACTGAACTTTTGGGATTCAAGCTCTAGCTCTATCTTGTTCACAGTGTCAGGGCTGGCTCCAGGCACCAGCAAAGGAAGCAGGTGCGTGGGGCGGCAAATGGAAAGGGGCGGCACGTCCGGGTCTTCGGCAGCGGGTCCCTCAGTCCCTCTCAGAGAGAAGGACCCACCACCGAATTGCCACAGAAGAATGAAGCAGCACGGTACAGCTGCCGCTAAAGTGCCACCAATCACGGCTTTCTCTTTTTTTTTTCCATTTTGCCACTTGGGGCGGCAAAAAAGCTGGAGCCGGCCCTGCACAGTGTCAAATAAATCATAGCAAACTAATATCACAACTGACAACATGGGTGGCCCCAACTTTGTCTGTAACCAAGACCACTGTAAAATATTGTGTGTGTATAGTTTTATGGAGCTGCTCAATCTTTTCTCAATTACTCTTAAAATGTTTACAAATTCAAATGCAATGGGTGAATCTATCTTTGGAGTTACTGCATGATGGAAATTGGCCTGATTTGTTTAACTAGCACAGAAAGTGTAGCATACAATTGTGGGATTCTAAATGTGGCAGATGTAAATTCTTTCTTTGAGTTTAGTCTTTCGTTCCTTCTTCCCAGACATGGAATAACCTTTCTACTCCTGTGTATCAGGCTCTTACTCTCATTATTTTAAGATATTTCCCTTTGATGTACTATCACCTCTACCATGTCCTATCATAAGGGGTAATAGCTAATAGATTTTCCATTCATGATCTAATTTTTAAAATGATATCTCTGCCATGTTTGTTTAAACAACAACTTAATTTCTAAGTTCTCCTCTTCCTTTGGATCTCTTACTTCTAGTCATTGAGTTCCTTGGGGTCAGGGCTCTTGGCTGACTGTCTTATATAGTGCTGAATACTTTGTTAGTGCTAAATCAAAGTAAGACAAAGAATTTCCAATTTTAAATGTTGACATTTTCAGAAATAGTATAGCTTGTAATTTAACTAATCTTGACATGAAAAAATTGAGATTTTGATAACTTGTTTAAAATCATGCAAACAAAGTTGGCAAAAAGAACAGGAGTACTTGTGGCACCTTAGAGACTAACACATTTATTTGAGCATAAGCTTTCGTGGGCTACAGCCCACTTCATCGGATGCATGCTTCTCATGCTTGTTTCATGTTCTCTGTGTGTGTGTGTGTGTGTGTGTGTATCTCTTCCTATTGTATTTTCCACTGCATGCATCCGATGAAGTGGGCTGTAGCCCACGAAAGCTTATACTCAAATACATTTGTTAGTCTCTAAGGTGCCACAAGTACTTCTGTTCTTTTTGCAGATACAGATTAACACAGTTGCTACTCTGAAAGTTGGCAAAGTTATTCTATGGATTTATTTAATAGCTATGAGCTGGAAAGAAATCATTGGTATGCATTAGCTGGTCAAAATAGAAAATCTATGTTTAAGTCGAAGAGGCAACCTAGCAATGACTCTCATAAGGGAACTTAGAGTATGTGTGTGCATATGAGAAATTGCTTGATATCTACAACCAGCATTAGCGCTTTCTCTTGACATCGTTACCTCACTTATCCATATTATACACTTCTCTGCTATTTAATAATTTGAATGAACCCATTATCAATGAGAAACCAAACAAACTTTACCAGAAAAAACATTTTATATTAAAGTTATCAATGTTGTACAAAACTAGTTGTGAAGAGAAGATACATATATTAATTTTTAAGAAGCCTTGAGCAGTGGATTATACCTATCTGTTAAGATCTGAATCTTGTTAAATTACAGAAAGCACTGGGGAATTATATTGCTCATAAAAAGAAGCTTCCTGCATATTGTTGCCAAGCTTACTATCAGTTCTGACTAGATCAGAATAAGATAAAGCAAGCAATTGGCCCTTAGTAAAGACTAAAAAGAAGTTAAGGGTTAGCTGTGCCACCCTTGCAGCAACAGGAATGATAATGGGACTTGAGAGTTTATTTTTCTACAGTGAACAGTTAGTACAACCTCCCACACACCCCGCAACACACGTCTAATTGCTGGGCAGCAAAAGGAATACAATATATTTTTTGTATACCTGTTTTATGTAAATAATTTACTATGGATTATGTATGTGTGTGTCTGTTTTTGTGTGTGTCCTTTTTTGGATATCCCTTTTGTCCTGGGCCAACCAAAAATACGTTTTGTGGGCTGTGCAAGCTGCGCAACGGCCGCCTTGCAACTACGTTGTAGGTGGGAATAAAGACAATTGCCACTTATACTGCCCTCATGTATGAGGTAGCCATGGAACCTACATTTTGAGAGCACAAGCCTCTGCTACCTGAATTTAAAGAAAAATTGCCATGAGGTACCAGTGCTAGTGATGATAGTACCTAGCTCCTATGTATCACTCTTCATCAGTAGGTTTCAAAGTGCTCTACAAAGGAGGCATAGTTGTCCCCATTTTACGGCTAGGAAAACTGAGGTCATGTGACTTAGCCAACAGGCCAGTGGGCGATCTGGGATTAAAACTCAGGTTGCCTGAGCCTCCGTCCAGTATTCTAGCCATTAGGCAACAGTAATGAGGGCTTTTTGTCCTTTTTGGAAGATACAGCCAACAACTACAGGATGACAGTCTCACTCATTCACTAAGGGAAATGGTCAACTAGAGGCAGATACCCCAAATTATATCAACTCTTTCCAGATAGTGTCAGAACTTCTTTGGGGGAGAACAGTTCATTTAGAGGAACTGTCTCCCATGTACTAAAGATATCTATGTTCAGAGTCAACCTTTGGGGCCAAGTTTTTGAATGCTACAAAAAATAAGGTTAATTTCCACTCCTCTAACCGTATTCAAGAAAGAGAAATTCAAACTGCAGCAGGTAGGAGGATGGGGTGTTAGGATGACCAAGGGAACAGAGGGCCTATTTTATGATGAGACAATTGGAGCTTGGCTTGTTTAGCCTTGCAAAGCGAAGGCAGAGAGGGAATATGATTGATCTCTATAATTCGGAGGGCGGTAGAGGGGCACAACAAGAATGGAGAAGAGCTCTTTAAGCTCAAGGACAATTTTGGCCCAAGAGAACAAACTGGTATAAACTGACCATGAATAAATTTAGGCTGGAAATCAGAAGTTTTATAACCACCGGAGAGGAATTCTGAAACAGCCTGGAGTAAAGTTCTGGAACAGCCTTCTAATGAGAGTAGTGTAGGCAAACAACCTAACCAGTCTTAAAATGGAGCTTAATAAATTTAAGAACAAGATTATATGAAGGGAGTTGCTTGTGATAGCAGGTGGCTGGATTCTGTGATCCAGGAAATGTCTTCCAGGATGTATTTATGATGAGAAGATGCATTTTTTGACTCTCATTAAAACAAAGACAAAAATTCAGATGCAGATGAAAGAACAGAGCTACAAAATTCTACAATAGGACTATGTGGGGTGGGGGGGGGAAGGGGAGAGGGGAGGATTATAAAACCATATAATTACTGCCTACATGTGTGTTTCAGTTTTGAGGCTGACTCCTCCTTTCATGTTCGGCTGTTTAGAATATACTTTTGATTTTAATTGACTTTGCTTTGTTCAGCGGTGTGCACAGCTGTACTTCTGCAGCTGCACGGTTGTAAAATCTCCCGCGTAACCACTCTATGCCAATGAGAGAGAGTTCTCCCATCAACATAATTATATCACCTCCAATGGGCAGCAGTAGCTATGTTGGCGAGTGAGTGTCTCCTGATGACATAGCGCTGCCCACACTGATGCTTCTGTCAGTTTTCAGAGAGGTAGCCATGTCAGTGTAACTTATGTTGCTCAGGGGTGTGTTTTCACATCCTTGAGTGACATAAGTTTTACTGACAAAAGTGCTAGTGTAGACATTGCCTTAGTTATAGTACAAAACTACACACTGAAGCGATATTCAACAGCTACTTTAGCCAGCTACTTTCAACAGCTAACTGTAGCATCCCCTCCCCCAAATTAAAAAATTGTCTATGTCTTTGGAAGATGTCTGTTCCTTTTCCACTGTAAGCACCACCTGACACAACAAAACTGGAACCACCTGTCTGAGTTAATGGGAAATGTTAGGCAATGTCTCCACTAAAAAGTGTGTATTTTTAGCATGTGTTGGCTGAGGGGTTAAAATCCTAGTGTTCACAAAGGAAGCTGAAGTTCTATGACATTAGCAAGTCAAGGAAAACCCCTTTTTCTAAAGAAGACAAGACTTGTTTGAGCTGCTCTCTTCCTACCCTTTTCTGACACTATAGGAAGTTCTTTGAGCAGTGCACTGGAGAGGTGGTTTACCATAGTGCATTGGAAGGTGAAGCCCCAATAAGAGCATTAGATATTCAGAGGAAAGGGATACAATCCGGTTAACTGGGGTGCAGGAGAGGAAAGGAAGAATTCAGGATTTAAACAAGGCAAACTGAGATTAGGGAGGAAAAATGGTCTGAGACAGAATAGAAAAAGGGTAGAATGGGCAGGGGGAGAAGTCAAAGTGAAAATACTGAAAGGCAAAATGGAGAGGGAAACCATGTCAAGGGAAGCCAGAAGACAATAAGGGTGGGGATGGGAATTTATGATGTGGGAAGGCTGTAGTGAAAAGCTTCAGATTTAAAAATTCTGAAGAGAAAATGAGGGAAGAAACAATTTTTTTTAAACTATTGAAAATAATTGATAAAGATGGGTAGTGACTATAAAAGAATGGTATTAAATACATAGGCACTTGTGTCTCTTATTTAAATGGACTAAAATTTTGTCAAATACAGGAAACCTAACCTGGCATTCCATATCTTTCCCAGGGGAAGATGCCTCCAGCCCCTACACTTTGTATTACTTTTCTCCCTTCTGTACACCCAACTCATGTTTGTTCTGAATAATTGTACCTATGCACAAGTTACATTCTTGGATAACACTTTAGGTATATTTTGCAGAATTCTATCTATGCTGGGTTCTTTTATTACTTCAAAAAATTGTCCTCCTCTAATTACTCATTCACGGCATTATTCATCTTTTTTTTTTAACTTCAGTATTGAATTGTTCAAACCCAGAAGTATGCTTAAAAGCATACAGTATCTGAAAGAGCAAGAGAGAGGATTGTTCTTTTATGGTTTAAACAAATATGAAAGATACTCATATATTTTATTTAATGGAATGGCTGTTTAAAGAATCTAATTGTTATTAAATAGATTGGGAGAGTGCACTCTTCTGTACTTCATCTTTTATACATGATTGTTCTACTTTGGCAAAAAAGACTTCCAGATTATTGAATTGGAAAAAAAATATTGTCAGATTTTAGTTTTATTGTAAGATCTGAATCTAAATCCTAAGGATTTTTCTAGGCCAGATTTCTCCCTACTTGTCCTAGCTTGCAATGGCTGAGTTGCCTAGCTGAGAAACCTGCACTCTCTTATGCAGCTGTCCAGTCCTAGCCTTTTACAAATACAAAATTACATACTTTGTTCACCTTGATTTATTTTCTGTGGGTCCTGGGAATGATGTTGAAGAGTCTCAGTATGCCCCTAATTTTATCACACTGAAATAGTTCCATCTTGGTGGACAAAAATCATTCAGCAAAGAAACGTTAAAGGGGCCACTTGGTTCAAAAATTGCTCCTAGGCTTCAGTCTGATGGATCCTCTTTTCTCCCAGTCTGAATTTCATTCTCTGAGGTGCTTCTTTCTCCTCAGTAGAATATGTGAAGGCAAGTGCATAAAGTCTCTCACTCCTGACTGGTAATAGGAATGCAAGATTTGCTTTTCTGTAGGTCCAGGTGAGGTGAGAGGTGTTCCCAAGACGTAACAGGTAACTTTTTTGTGTTGTTTTTAATAGCCATTACCAGTCCTTCTCTCACTGTAGCAGTCATGGAAGGGGTTAGAACAGGCCTGAGTCAGGAGTACCTTCAGCAGCCTCCATGGGCCCAGGAGAGGAGTACAGGAATTGCCAGAGTGGATCAGACCAGCAGTTCTTCTAGTCTAATATCCTGACCACAGTCTTTAAAAGTACTAGATGCTTCAGAGCATGATGTAAGAACACTGCAGTAGGCATATGTGGAATAATCTGTCCTCCTCCCAGGCTAGGTGATCAGAATGGTTCCTCCAGAATTTATATTAATCTATTAATCTCTTCGTAGGTTTTTCCAGGGCTTTGATCATTCTTGTTGCTCTTGTCCAAACCGCTTCTAGTGCTGCAATATTCTTTTTTGAGATTGGGCAACCAGGACTGCACACGGTATCCATGTGAGACTGCCCCACTGATTTATATAAAGCCATTAGAATGTTTTCGGTGGTATTCCAAATCTCATTACGTATGCATCCTAACATCTAGTTGGATTTTTTTTTAACCAGAGCTATGTGTTATTCTGAAGGTTTTAATTGAGCTGTCTATAGTGCCACCCAGGTCCCTGTCTTGGTTTGATTCAGTTAATTTAGAACCCTGTAAGGTGTTCAGGTACTTTAAATCTCTTCTCCAATATGCATTACTTTAATTTCTATTGACACTGTTATTATGATGCCCATAGGACCTACCTTGTTTAGGTTTCTTTGAAGTTTCTCACAGTCCCCTTTTGGTCCTGACCAACCAAAATAACCTTATATGTGAATTTTACTCCTTTGATCACTCCCACGTTCCAAATAATTAATAAATATATTAACACAGGACCTAGTACTGAATCTTGAGGCAACCTGCTGCTAACATTTTCCCAGGATCAAAATGGACCATTTAATCATATCTTCTGTTTCCTGTCTCCTCGCCAGTTTTTAGTCCAAGAAAATTAACCATTACTCTTTCTGTTGGATCTATTTGACATCTCAGCTCCCCAATTTTATAGCTTTCTATTTTTCTGAGTCCTGTTTGCAAAAGTGCAAATTGCATGCATCAGTCTGTCCTAAATGAGCTGGCAAAATTTTCCCAAGATTCTGTATTTTTTCAAGTATCAGAGGGGTAGCCGTGTTAGTCTGGATCTGTAAAAGCAGCAAAGAGTCCTGTGGCACCTTATAGACTAACAGAAGTTTTGGAGCATGAGCTTTCGTGGGTGAATACCCACTTCGTCGGATGCATGACGACGAAGTGGGTATTCACCCACGAAAGCTCATGCTCCAAAACTTCTGTTAGTCTATAAGGTGCCACAGGACTCTTCGCTGTTTTTTTTCAATTACACTCTTCATGAAAACTTTAAATTTGACACACACTCACACACATAAAAATAAGAAGTCAACATTTTGGAGAGATTGTTCATGGTTTTCCAGCCAGCTTTGACTCTGAACAAAGTGACATCTTGTGTAGAACCCTAAAGAATATTTCAGAAATGAAGAACAGCTTTAAAGAAAAAGCAGTTAGGTTCTTCTTCGAGTGCTTGCTCATATTGATTCCAATTAGGTGTGCATGTGCCACGTGCATGGCCATCGGCAAGTTTTTCCCCTAGCAGCATCTGTCAGGTCAGCTGTGGAGCCCCCTGGAGTGGAGCCTGCATGGCGCTCAATATATGACCCTGATGACCCGGCGCTTCCTCAGTTCCTTACCACCCATGACTGTCATTGGAACTGTGCTGTCTTGCTCTGCAAGTTCTTCACGTTTCCCTAGCTTTGGTAGATAGTTGTTTGTTTGTGTTGGTACAGTAGTTCTTGTTTTTGATTTTAGTTAGTGGCAGTAGGATTGGGGGGTTACCCTCCACCCCGACTATTTTTCTTTGGGGCTTTATGCCCAAGTCTCTGGGATTCAAGCCCTGCAGGTCCTGCTCCAAGCCCATGCCAACGGGCGACCTCCATGACTCTTGTCTAAAGTGTCTGGGGGAGGCTCACCAAGCAGAGAAGTGCAGGATATGCAAGGGATTTCGTCCTCGGACTAAAAAGGAACATGACTCTCGCCTGAAGCAGCTCCTTATTGAGGTGGCACTTAATCCCCAGCCTCCTTCGGCGCAGCAGGACCTGGCACTGAGTTCTTCCATGCACAGCGCACCGGTGGTGATAGTGGAGGCGGGACTGCGGTTGGACTCTGACTGAGACCTACGGCACCGCCACTCTCTGACACCGCAGTCAGTGACATCGGCTTGGCACCGCTCCCACTCCCTGGGACTGAAGCGGCATCGAAAGCCGGAGAAGGGTGGCTCTCCCTCGCAGAGACCTGCTTCCCTGGAGCCAGCCACTGTTGCACATCAAGGAGGGGAGCGCCCTGAAGCAAAGGTCGTGGCTGTGGCACCGTGGACTTCAGCCCCGTTGGGGGAACTATTGAGTCCAGTGCCATTAGACTCCCTAACCCCCAGCGTTGTGGAAGTCCAGCTGCCATCTACCCCAGACACCTTTGCGGCGGCGAGGGACCTCATTGCCATGATGGCATCTGGGTCTCCTCTGATCCACGCCAAGCCTCTGGTGCTCCAGTGGATGACACCATCTCGGGGCAAGCCGGCGTTGCTCCTAGAACCGCTCTGGTTTGCGTCAGCACTCCCGATTGCGGCACCGCTCTGCCCACTGGTCACCGTTGCAGAGCAGATCCTGGACCTGGCACTAGTCTCGGCACAGCTCCACGCCACGATACTGCTCCAGGCTCTGGCACTGCTCCCCAGCCTTGCAGCATCTCTCCTTGATGCTGCTCACCAGCGCAGATTTGCTCAGCGCCTTCCTGGCCTTCATGGTCCAGGTCTTGTTCCTCAGGTTCGGAGACAGGATCACGGTTTTTGGACCAGGATCACCGCCAGTCAGACCGTGGCTGTTCTGGACTCTATGGGTGTACCACCAGGCCCAGGGTGCACCATCTGGTGTTTCCTGATTGGCCATCTCTGAACCACGGATGCTGGAAGCCTCTGCCAGCCAGCCCACTCCTGGAAGTGTGGAAGATGTCATGCCCCCTTCCCACCTCGGGACCCCCTCTGACTCCAGTTCCCAAGCCTTGCTCTGTGGTCAGCAATGCAGGACATCGGGCCCCCATGGCACAGGGGGGTCAGGATGACCCTCTCCCCCCGTGACCTCTTTGTCCTCCTCTCCAGATGAGGCTGTGGCAGGCACCTCTATCTCTGGGCCACCCTTCATAGAGATACCTGCCCATCAGGACCTCCTGAACAGGGTGGCATGCAACATGAACCTGCAGGTCAAGGAGGTGGTGGAATCGGAGGACCCGGTGGTGGACATTTTGGCCCCGGGCGGTCTGTAGAGGGTGGCCCTACCCCTCAAGACCATCCAGACCAATGCTAAAACCATCTGGCAGACCCCGGCCTCCATTCCCCCTATGGCCAAGGGGATAGAACATAAATACTTTGTTCCCTCGAAGGGGTACGACTATTTGTTCATGCACACACAGCCCTGCTTGCTTGCGGTTGCAGCTGTGAACAATGAGAGGCATGGACAGTCAGCCCCTCCGCCCAAGTCGAAGGATGCCAAGCGGATGGACTTGTTTGGCTGCAAGGACTACTCTACGGGAGGGCTCCAGCTCCGGATTGCCAATCATCAGGTACTCCTGAGCTGTTACAACTTTAACTCCTGGAACTCCATGCTGAAGTTCAAGGAGCTTGTGCCTCCTGAGTCCAGGGAGGAGTTTGGGCCCTTGTTGATGAGGGCAAGACATTGGCATGGACCTCTTTGTAGTTCTCACTGGACATTGCCTTGTCCTCCAGGATTGCCATGAGGCACACCTTCTGGCTGCAAGCCTCTGGCCTGCCCCCCTGAGGTTTAGCAGACACCGTAGGACCTACCCTTTGATGGGGAGGGCCTATTTGCAGAGCAGACTGACTCTAGGCTGCATAGCCTTAAGGACTCAAGAGCGACCATGAAGTCCCTGGGTATGCACACCCTGGCAACTCAGTGGAAGCACTTCAAGCCGCAGCAGCACTCCTATCCTCCTTAGCCGAGGCAGAACTTTTACAGGCAGTGGGGGTGGAATAGCAGGAGGAAGCCCTCCAACCCCGCATCTGAGCCGGGCCAGAGCCCAACCAAACCATCATTGGGTTCCAAGAAGGCCTTTTGAAGGGACGCCCAAGGATAGCGTACCAGACTTGCCCCAGGATCCTTCCCCACCTTTTTTGAATCGTTTATCCAATTTCCACCGTGCTTGGTTTCAAATAACCTTGGACTGTTGGGTCCTTTGCACAGTGGAAGCAGGATACTCTCTCCAATTGTGTTCCTTTCTGCCCTCCCACTCCCTTCCCCATCCCTCTTCAGGAACTCCTCTCACAAGCACTCCTTATTCAGGAGAGTCAGGCACTCCTCGCCATGGGGGCGGTAGAGGAGGTTCCACAGGAAGTAAGGGGCAAGGGGTTTTACTCCCGATTATTTCCTAATCCCCAAGGCCAAAGGGCCTCCAGTCCATTCTGGACCTACATGGGCTCAACAAATTTGTGGTCAAGTTGAAGTTCCGCATGGTCTCTCTGGGCATGATTATCCCTTTCTCTGGATCCTGGAGACTGGTACACTGCCCTCAATATGAAGGATGTGTACTTCCACATAGCAATTCATCCAGTGCACAGGCGCTTCCTGCACTTTGTGGTCAACCGCGAACATTACCAGTTTGTGGCCCTTCCATTTGGCCTTTCCACAGCACCCCAGGTGTTCACCAAGTGTATGTTCGTCATGGCTGCTTTCCTCTGTCGATGGCGGGTGCAATTGTATCCTTACCTTGATAACTGGCTGCTTTGGGGACGCACCAGAGAGCAGGTGCAGTCCCACCTCCACCTGGTCAGGTGTACGTTCCAACGGCTGGGTCTCCTCTTCAGTGTACCAAAGTCGACCCTGGAACTGACCCAGAGGCTAAAGTTCATTGGGGTGGTCCTGGACTCCGTTCAGGCATGGGCCCCCCTACTGGACTCCCATTTCCAAGCTATCGCAGGCATCATTGGGGCCTTCTGAGCTTCCTGACCTTGGCAGCAAGAGAATGCCTGATTCTCCTCGGCCACATGGCTTCATGTACGTACATGACCCGGCATGCCAGGCTCCAGCTTCAACCATTACAAGCCTGAATTTGGTGGTCACGGTCCCAAAGCAGGTCCTCGCCTCCCTCCACTGGTGGCTCGACCTCTGGGTGGTGTGCGAGGGAGTCCCCTTTCACAGCCCCCAGCCTTCCTTGTCCCTAGTCGCAGATGTGTCAGCATTGGGGTGGGGGACTCATCTGGGGAACCTTCGGACTCGGGGTCTGTGGTCTCTGTCCGAGCTCTCCCTCCATATCAATGTCAGGGAGCTGATGGCAGTGCGCCTTCCTTGGCAAGCCTTCCAGGCATGCCTGCACAGTTGTTGTGTGACGGTTCTCATGGACAACACCATGGCCACGTTTTACATCAACAAGCAAGGGGGGCGCTGTTCCTCCCCTCTCTGCCAGGAAGCCATTTGGCTGTGGGAATTTTACATAGCCCGTTCCATTCACCTGGTTGCATCCATTCTTCCTAGGATCCGGAACACGCTAGCAGACCACGTTAACAGGTCCTGCCCCTTGCTCAAGTGGTCTCTCTGACCGGATGTCATCCACCCCATCTTCCAAAGGTGAGGGTTTCCCCAGGTCGACCTGTGTGCCACCTGCCGCAACAGGAAGTGTCCAGTGTTCTGCTCCTCTAAGGTCAGAGCCCAGGCTCCCTCATGGGCGTGTTCCTGCTTCCCTGGACAGGTCGCCTGCTCTACGCCTTTCCTCCATTCCCCCTCATGCACAAGGTCCTGCTCAAGATCCACAGGGTCAGGGCAAGGGTGATTCTGGTAGCTCCAACGTGGCCTCGCCAGCTTTGGTACACCACGCTGTTAGAACTGTCAGTGGACATTCCAGTCCCGTTGCCTCTCCTTCCCGATCTGCTCACTCAGGACCACGGTCGCCTCTGTCATCCAGACCTGTGGTCTCTCCACTTCATGGCATGGATGCTGCAGGGCCGAAACCCATGGAGCTTCTGTGTTTGGACCCTGTAAGGCAGGTCCTGCTGGGTAGCAGGAAGCCCTCCACTCGAGCCACATATCTGGCAAGGTGGAAATGGTTTTTGTGTCGGTGTGACCAGCGCTGCACACACCCACCCCAGGCGCCGGTGCCCCTCATTTTGGAGTACCTCTTGCACCTGAAACAGCAAGGTGTGGTGGCGTCCTCCAGGAGGGGTCACCTAGCTGCCATCTTGGCCTTCCACCCGGGTGCGTCTGGCCACTCTGTCTTCACCAACCCAATGGTTGGTTGCTTTCTCAAAGATTTGGATTGTCTCTATCCTCAGATCTGGCAGCCTGTCCCTGCATGGGACCTTAACCTGGTCCTTTCGTGACTCATGGGGGCCCCCATTCAAACCACTGGCAATGTACTCCCTCCTGTATCTTTTCCTGGAAGACGGCTTTCCTGGTTGCCATTACGTCAGCGAGATGCTTCTCTGAGCTGAAGGCCCTCACCTTGGAACTGCCTTACATGGTCTTCCACAAGGATAAGGTACAACTCAGACTGCACCTGCCCTTTCTCCCCAAGGTAGTGTCAGCTTTTCATGCCAGCCAGGATAGTTTCCTACTCATTTTTTACCTGAAACCTCATGCTGGTCCCTAGGAACAGAGGCTGCATTTCCTCGATGTCCGCAGGGCCCTAGCTTTCTAGATCAACCGCACTAAGCCGTTCAGGAAATCGACCCAGCTCTTCATTGCTATGATGGACTGGATGAAGGGCCTCCCAGTCTCCTCTCAAAGAATTTCCTCCTGGATCACGTCCTGCATCTGTGCTTGCTATGAGCTGGCTGGCATGCCAACCCCAGGTCTTACTGCACACTCCACTAGGGCCCAGACCTTGTCAGTGGCGTTCCTGGCCCAGGTACTGATCCAAGAAATCTGCAGGGCAGTGACTTGTGCATAGCTTTGCCTCACACTACGCCATCGTTCTGCACACCAGAGATGATGCGGCTTTCGATAGAGTGGTACTGCAGTCAATGTTCCTTCACTCTGACCCCACCTCCTAGGTAAGGCTTCGAAGTCACCTAATTGGAATCAATATGAGCAAGCACTCGAAGAAGAAAAAATGGTTACTCACCTTTGTAACTGTTGTTCTTCAAGATGTGTTGCTCAAATCCATTCCAAACCCACCCCCTCCCCTCTGTTGGAGTAGCTGGCAAGAAGGAACTGAGGAGGCACTGGGCTGGCAGGATCATGTATTGAGCGCCATGCAGGCGCCACTCGAGGGGGCTCCACAGCCGACCCCACAGATGCTGCTAAGGGAAAAAAATTTCCGACAGCCATGCACTTGGTGCACGCACACCTAATTGGAATGGATATGAGCAACACATCTCAAAGAACAACCATTACAAAGGTGAGTAACCATTTTTTCGCTAAGTGACAACCGTTGATTGCTTATCTCGTCATTTACAAAACTGTTGAACTCCAGGCCGGGAAATTCAGAGGTAAGGACATCATAAATCTTATCATGTATCTCCAGGCTGTTCCACCAAACCTGCTTTCATGTGAGCATTGCTCACAGTGAATGTATGCTTAGGCTATGTCCACACTACATAGCCTATGTTGGAATAATCCCTAGTATAGATGCAGAGCATGCCATGATAAGGAGTTTTTCTGTTGGTGTAGGAACACCACATCCCTGAACAATGTTAGCTGTGCCAACAGAAGCACTCTTTGTTTTATACATTGGGTCAGCATACCTGTGTCTACACTGGAGGTTTGTTGGCAGAGATACATCACTAGGAAATGAAGATTTGTCACATTTCTGACTGACCTAGCTATGCTGATGTAGGGTTTAAGTGTAGAACAAGCCTTAGTTAGGAAATAGGAAGCATCACAACTATTTCAGTTCCATCTAACCACAAATAACTTTGTTTTAACCAACTTGTTCTCTTTGTATTTTAATAGTTTTGTCAGGTATACATCCTGAGAGATGGTGTTGATGTTGGATTACATGGGGTTTAGGGAAGAAGACTACAAATGTCTAGTGAACAGATTTTAAAACGTCCTCATGCTTTTCACTCAGATATAATTGTGGACTTCAGAGCAGAATATGCAAGAAGAAACTGAATAATTTGACTTGAGATTGTTTACTTTGAACGGTAGTGTTCTCTTGAATCTGAAACTAAACCAGCGTGTTATGCTCTGTAGACAAGCGGACTCACCTGCGGTGCTCCTGCTGGTGACTCCTGGGAATTAGCTCCCAGCTCTGGATCGCCTCTGCAGGCCGGGTGATCTGCCTGTCTTCTGGCGCTGTCCCTCTCGGGTGAGGAGGTGCTGGGGTGCGAGGCTGGGGCCAGCTGGGTTGGCTACGGGGCAGGGAGTCCTGGGGATATTCAGGGCCCAGAGTGGGGGCGGAGGTTGGGGGGGCAGTCAGGGGCAGGGAATGGGGTTAGATTGTGGGTGTTCCGGTGGGGTCTGTCAGGACTCGGCAAGGGGGTGATAGGGGTTGTGGCAGTCAGGGGACAGGGAGCAGGGGTGGGGTCCCAGGGTGGTGGGGGTCTCTGGGGGATGGTGAGGGGACAAGGAGCAGGATGGGTCGGGGATTCTGAGGGGGGCGGGCAGTTGGTGGGGCAGGAAGTGGGTGGGGGTCAGATAGGGGGCAGGGCTCCCACTAATTCTGCATTATGGTCAGTTGTATAATTATTTCATTATATATTACAATAATAATAGAAATAAAAGTACAAAAATAAATGTAATGCGCTTGAATCATCCCAAAACCATCCCACAGGTCCGCGGAAATTTTTTTTTCTACGAAACCGGTCCCTGGTGCCAAAAAGGTTGGGGACCGCTGGTCTAGTGAACAGATTTTAAAACTTGAACAAATTTATAATTAATAAACAATGAAGCATTTTAACTAGCTGGAGAGATTGTCCTCATGCTTTTCACTCAGATATAATTGTGGACTTCAGAGCAGAATATGCAAGAAGAAACTGAATAATTTGACTTGAGATTGTTTACTTTGAACAAATATGGTAGTGTTCTCTTGAATCTGAAACTAAACCAGGTGTTATGCTCTGTAGACAAGTGGACTCACCCCTGCGGTGCCTCCTGCTGGTGACTCCTGGGAATTAGCTCGTTCCAGCTCTGGATCGCTCTCTGCAGGCCAGTGATCTGCCTGTCTTCTGGTTCCCGTGTCCCTCTCTGGACCCGGTGCCCTTTTACATGGGGTGCTGCCCCCTGGCAGTAACCCCTTTCTCTCAGGGTCTCCCCTTCCCAGGAAACCCCCACCCTCTATCCCCACCTTGCCTCAGTATATGGCTACTGCCAGTCATTGTCTAGCCCCACATCCTGGGGCAGACTGCAGTCTCAGCCTACTCATCACAGGCAAGGAGGGTTTGGACCTGCTGCCTTGGCCTACCCCTGGGCTGCCCTCTGCAACCCCCAGTACCTGTTAGCCCAATGCTAGGCCGCAGCCTGGGGCTTTCCAGGCTGGAGCTCCCCAGCTCCTCTGCCTTTCCCCAGCGCTGCCCCATTCAGGTACCCTGTGTCCAGCTCCCTGCAGCCAGGCCCATCTCCCTCTATAGCTAGAGAGAGACTGTCTTGGCTTCTGGCTCACAGCCTCTTATAGGGGCAAGCTGGACCTGATTGGGGCATTGCCACAGCTGAGCCTACTTTCCCCAATCAGCCCAGGCTTCTTGCCCCAGCCACAGCCCTCTCCTGGGCTGTTTTAAGCCCTTCAGGGCAGGAGCAGGGGACCGCCCTGCTACATGCTCCAAATACAATTTTTGATGGATGTAAAACCAAATCTTTTCAGTCCTAATATTCTCAGCCTTTGTAGCAACCCTACTGAGACCATAGAGGCTAACATCCCCTGGCAAGGCTATAGATTTGGAAACATCAAAAATATCGGTAAAGGGGATATGACCAATAGGTCCTCAAAAGCACATTCCTCCTCTTATTTCAAATTCACATGGGGGCTGGAAGGAGTAATTTATATTTGTTTATACTCTTACCCCTCAAATTTGCCTTCATCATATAATCCACTAATCTGCCATTTTAGGAGATGAGAAAAGATATAGTCTGATTCTTTTGTGTCTAGCTCTATTGTCTCTAGCATCTTGTGGGTGAGCCAAAGAAGGCAGGTTATCTGGGCTTTGATCTCTTTTCAGAATAAATCACTTCATTAAATCTGTGTCCAAGCAAATTCACCTAGCATCAACGCCCACATTTATCCTCTGTAATCAAAAGTTTGGTTGATTATTTCAGGAATAAAAGAGCTCTGAAGAAATAAATGTCTGTAACAGTAAAAGAACATTGGTCTGGGTTCTCAGCAGATTAATGTAATATCCCATTGTCCCAGACAGAGTCCACCTTTTAGAATGCTGCTATCTGGCCACAGCACAAGTAGACTCCCGCCAAGGACGTGGGTATTCATATTTTACCCCATCTCTTTCAGTAGTTATTGGACAGTTAACACCCCAAAGTGTGTGAACTACTTCTGACATACAGGAAGATGGGTCCCCTGCTTAGATTACTTATTTGTACTGTAAGTAAAGGTTTTTAGGGTGGGCTATGTTCTTGCTTAATTAAAAAAAAAAAAGAACAAAAATAAAGATAGTAAACATGTTGAAGTATGCTTGGTTCATGAAACTGCAGAGCATAATATTTGGTATTGGAATTCCATTAATATGGGCTTTATATTACAGTGGTGATAACATTCAAATGTTATAAGATTGTCTTAAGGAACCCTTTTTATGTCGGTAGTACATATCACCCTTTGGGGTGTCACATGACCAAGGAGGACTATGAAATATGGGGTGCAGTGTGAATATCCATGTTCTGGGGGTTATCTGGGAACTGGTAAAACTGTAAGGAGTGGGCTTTGGCCAGGTTAAAGGCCATACTGCTGCTGAAAGGTGAGGAGGCGGAGGGAGAGGTGTTTTATAAATGAATAAGAAAAACCCGTATCTTTCACTCCCAAAGGATCTGGTGTCAAAGGCCTCACTTTCTTTTCTCACCTGCATCATAATGCATTGTACTTATTACTCTGGTGGTGAGAAAATTCAAGTGTTACATAGCTTTGAAGACACTTTAAAGAAAAGTGTACTTTTATTTTTATCAAGGTGATAAAGAAGTATACTGCATTACGGTGCAGATGGGCAAAGAAAATGAGGATTTTTGACATCAGATCCTCTGAAGGATAAGGTAAGAGAGTTCATAAACGAACTTAAAACAAAACAAAAAAACCCCACCCACAATACAAAGCCCAAATGTACATGCTTTCAGCATCAGCATGGCCTTTAACAAAGTTATCTTCCTCTGTAGCCCCTAAAGCCCTTTTGTTGCAATGTATTACCATATTATAATGGAGTAGTAGGGCAGAGAACATTTTACATTTCCAGTATTGGCTTTCTGTACAGAAACTGATTGTTTTAATAACAGATTTAATTTTATTTATGTATCACAAGGAAATAAAGTAGCATCCTTTCCAGGACCACTGGTAACTATGTTACTGTCACCATGTAAAATAACAATCAAAAGCATTGTGAATGCTGGTGTTTTGGGGGTTTGTTTATTTATTTATTTAAAATTGCTTTTTTTCTAGCCGGCTGGGATTTGATTATGTAAACTAATCGATAACTTTTAGCTGTTTAAATAAATGCATAGTCTGGAATTAATATTGAAATGTTTGTTCTAACTTGTCCTTGGACCTAATCCTGTGCTGGTTGCTTGGAAAACGTAAATGAAGTTATCAGGAGTTATGTGCATGTAGGTCCTGTTTAAAATCCATTGAAGTAAACGGAAAGCCTGTCACTGACTTCATTGTGCTTTGGCCCAAACCTTAGGATATGTCAACATTGCAGTTGAGCAAGGCAATTCCTGGCTCAGGTAGTTGTACATGCACTAGCTTTGCTCAAGCTAGCCCCTAAAGGTATGTATACACTGCAATTAAAAACCAGCAGCTGGCCCATGCCCGCTGACTTGAGGCTCATAGGGCTTGGGCTAAGGGGCTGTTTAATTGCAGTGTAGATGTTCAGGCTCAGGCTGGAGTCTGGATTTTGGGACCCATCCACCTCACAGGGTTAGGGTCCCAGAGCCTGGGTTCTAGCTTGAGCCCGATTGTCTACCCCTCCATTAAACAGCCCCGAGAGCCTGAGTCAGCTGGCACAGGCCGGTTGCAAGTGTCTCACTTCAGTGTAGACATACTCTAAAAATAGCAGTGTGGCTGTGGCACCTCGAGCTAGCCAGGGACTCAAGCAGCTAGCCTGAGCTGCCAGCCGTGCCACTGTGGCTCAGTGCTATTTTTAGGCACTAGCTTGAGAGCTAGTGCATGTATACTGACCTGATCTGGGAATTACATCGCTCAGCTGCAATGTAGATGTACCCTTAGAGATGGGAAGACTGGTTTTCCTAAGTAACTCTATCAGAATCAAGTACACATTTATGGGCTGCCATCCTGCAAATGCTTATGCAGGTGAGTAGTCCCATTAAGATAACTCATCTGCTCACAAAGTTCAGAAATTCAGTACAGTCCATTTATATCACCAGTTCCCTCTGCTTTTACTGAGTTTCTAGCTGCACAGGTCTCGAATCCCCTCCTTCCCTATATTTTGCTTTTGGGGACACACAATCCCCTTTAAATTAATACCTTTTCCTATTCAGATTACAGTAGTTATGCTAAATGTTGTATGCTAGATAGCTTTGTAGTTATAAATGTCAAGCAGTATTTAATACAAATATGGGAGTATATGCTTAGATTTATTAGCTACAGTCCTTTTTTCTTTAATCAGACTGTTTCTTTAAATTAGGCGACTTCACTATTAACCTCATCTGTTTTCTTTCTTGGTAAAGACTTTAAAGTTGGTGTGGTCTCTCATAATTTCTCAGCAGATCATTTTAACTGAGATTAATGAAGCTAAGAAGTATCAAATGATATATATATATATATAATGTGTGTGTGTGTGTGTGCGTGTGTAAATAATAAGGGTGTTTTGTTATGTGTTTAGCTAACAAAATTGTAAAGTTTTCTTTTAAGTAGATGATACTAAGAGTCTGTTGTTAAGAACTTTGGGACACAGGAAAAGGAGCCTAATTACACTGGGTTGTCAGGCAAAATGTCAGAATTGCCCCTATTACTCCTGTTTTAGACTGGTGTAACTCCATTGATTTTTAAATGGGCCTGGTTGCTATTAATGTGGGCACATGCACTCTGTATCTCTTGCCAACACACTTTTGATTTATAATACCTCTCCTATTCCTTTTGTGGTCGTTTCTGAAGATGAAGTGGACAAAAGCAATTCCATCCCTCATGGAGGTGGAGAGAATGAGACTGCAGATCTACATTTTTGACAAACTTCCAAACATGACATGAGGAGCCTGGTTAGATGAGGCTTTTAGTTAAGTGTAATTTCAGCTTTACAAACTGCCTCAAAATAATTATATTTTTGTTTGGCTGACACTGAAATTAAAAGTTGAATGTTTGATCCCTGACGATTTGCTGCTTTCAAATTCTACCAAGGTAAAGTACAAGATTCAGCCCATACCCCTCCCCCAACTCCCACCCCATCCTGTAAATAGGGTGACCAGACAGCAAATGTGAAAAATCAGGACGGGGTGGGGGGTAATAGTAGCCTATATAAGAAAAAGACCCCAAAAATCAGGACTGTCCCTATAAAATCGAGACATCTGGTCACTCTACCTGTAAATAGCATAGATTCAAGGACAGTTTTCTGTGGTTTACACAAAGTATGCCTTCTTTAGAAGAGGTGTCAAACTTAACCAGTGGAGAGGGACAAATTATACTTTTAATCGTGGCAAAGTTAGGGTTATATATATACTACCTCAGTTCATACTGAATCTCCCCCTGATGACAATGACTGTGGTTAAAATATGGTCTTTATGAAGCAATAAAATCTTACTTTAGCAAATATAATTTCATTCAGCTTCATTCTACTGGGGGTAGGGGAATGAATCAAGGAACTTAAAACTCCACCACAGATATTTCTGTCCTTCATTTATTGGCGTGGACAAATGGCTAATGGCCTGATTTGCATGCCAAAACTACTTTGTGCAGTTGCATACCTACATTTTGAAACTGTCATCTGTCAACCTGGTGTCCAGTAACACCCAATTAAGATGACACACCCCCTTTAGAGGTGACTCAGGTTAAGACCATGTCAGTGACTCACATTTGGAAGGCTATTTTCACAGCTACAAGTGTGAGAAACCTAAGGATTGTTAAATGAAAGTTTGTGTTCTGCGGTACTGGAATGTCACGAGGCTGGCTATATATCCTTTGCATTTGGGTTGGATGTGGCCTGGTCAATGAGTTTTAGAATCAGTTTGTCTTGATTTGAACTTTCCACAAAGTTCAAATCAAGAAGCAAGAACCGAATGTGAAATTGTGGTGGGATTTGGTTGCAACTTTAAATTTCATGGAGGTCTAGGTCATGTAGAATGAGCATAGATCGCTGCCCCTCTCTTTTGCTCCATGGGGTCCAGTTGTCACTCATCCCAGAGTCTTCAGTGGATGTTTGAGTAGAGTTATGTTAGATGACACAATGCTGACTGATGAATGCAGACCAAGCCTAATGATGATTAACCACTAGTCAGTTGACATGATGCAGAACATAGGTCGTCCTGATCTTGCCTGGCTGGCCACTCACAGTTAGCATCATGTTGAACTCTACTCCTCTCAATGGTGCTTAAATGCTGTTTACACTCAGAGTAGCTGAAGAAAGTTAGGAAGGGAGAGTAGGCTGTAGGAAAACTGATATAGGAAACTGGAGTTATTAGGGGGATTTTTTGTGATGTACTAGTTTAACTTGGTCACCATTGACTAGCTCCCTTCAGAGAATGAGTTTCTGTAACATAGTAAAGCAGACTGTATTCACAGTCTTTACTTCAGTAAATGCTCCTCAACACCTAGTCTGAAAGATCACTTTTATTGTCTGGTTAGCCTTTGAGAGTGAGATTAATTTATACTAATGTCACCATTGATTCACACTTGAACAATCAACACTTGTCACTGATCAGAGTAAACATATTTTACAGAAAAGCAAAGGAACTCTAAAGAGTAACCAGGCCCCTCTAGTGGATATAAGTATGGGACAATTGCACCTCAGGGAACTGGAAGCTCTCAGCTATGCCTTGTATAGTCTAAAGCTCCAGGGATGTGATTATTTCACACAGTACCCAACTGACTTTTTGATTGAATTATTGGATAATTTTTATTTGGTGAACCACTGCATATGCTTACATGAAAAGAATTACTGTGGCAATCAATCCTGAAGAAGTCTGAAAATATAAGGTGCTAGGGTTGAAATGTATTTTCTGACTAAGATGACATAATTAAGAGACCATTGGCATTTAGCTGCTAGTCATTGAAATATGTTCCAGCACTCCCCCACAACGGACTAGGGAGAGGGTGAATTGCAAACCGCATGCTTTCATTTCAACTTGAACCCTAAAATGGACTAATTTTACTTCTGACAAACACCATCATCCAATCTGGGGGATGAGGATGCTACTGATGCAAAAACAAACAACCCCACACGCCTGTTGAGTCTATTAATCCTTGGCTAAACGTGCCTACTGAGAGATTTTACTTCTTCTATTACTTAGAGAGTCAGATTTTCTCCACTTGGGAGGAGACGAATTTACAGTAGAAGGAAGGCAATCCCTGTCATCTTCCCCATGTCATTGTGGTGATGTGGTGTGGCCCACCCATGAAACTGATGGAAAGATTTTGACCCCCTTCCAGACACTAGAGCTATTTAAGCAAAAGCCTTCTGCACCCTTGCTAACTTCAAAATCCCTGTTCCCTATTCTGGCTCCTGAAGGGGTGGCTCTGTTGGAGCTGTGCTTCCAGGGATGAATTCGTATTGTTTTGGTTCCTGGAATCATCTCAGAGAGAGGTTCTACCATGTACTAATTCTTCAGCAGATTCCCTGCTGATCAGGAGTGGGGTGTATGTTGCACATTGTGACAAGGAGATGGTCCCATGAAGACACCTGATTGCCCTCCCTCCACACATTCAAACTGCCTAAGTACGAACCCTCCTGGGTCCCCTGGGTATGTACTTGGGTGGCTAACCTGTGCCACTACCCCTAGCTACACTGCTATTTTTAGCATGCTAGCTCGAGCAGAGCTAGTGTGTGTCTCAATGAGCGTGAAAGTATGACCCCAGCTGCAGTGTAGACATATCACACAAATTTACCCTTTCTCACATGGGGTGAGAGCCTCATCTTGTTTTTCCAAGCAGGATGATATGGTACAGAATGAATCTCTGCAGAATCTGTGTTTCGGTGGTGAAAGGGAGGAAGGGTCTAAATGACTTTATCATGACTTTGTGTTTTTTGTTTTTTAAACCTGCTCTTACAGTTGGCTGAGAATTGTAACCTATGGAATGTAAGGATATTAATATAAAAACATTGACATCCCTGTGAGTACCTCTGAAAGGCAGTACTTCTCAGCATGATAAAATAGTCACTAGGTTGGTGGGCACCATGCAGTAGCCATTCCTAGAAGCACTGTAGTAATGTATCTTTCTGAAGATGGTACTTCTGGACTCGTTTGAAACTGTTGTGTGTTGTTGTTCTGACTTCTAAGTAGTAAAGTAGTGTCGTTGCAAGCTTCCAGTAAGAGTATTTTATTTTTTTTATTTAACTTCTCTGTATGCCATGAACATATTATTCTAGTGTAAAAAGACAGCAAAAAGTTGTCTGTCAATCAAAAATGAAAGGCCAAAATATATAGCCAAGGGTCCAAAATCAATTGCTTGCAGGGGGCATGTATAATAGTAGGAGAAGGAAATATGTGAGCTGAAAAACAAGTTTCTTAATGCAGTGAAAATAACCAGCTTGTGACCATTTGTGTTATGCAACAAAAGATTTGTACCTCTTCAGTGATTATCACCAGGCTTATTTATTATTTCTAAGAAGCAGTTTCTCACGTTGTAATTCATGGCTGAAAAATGTCAAATGCATCACAGTGTGGTGTTTGAGTGATGGCTCTTTTCTTTACTACAATACAATTTCAATGATGTAATTGAATTTATATACTTCATAAATTTTATTATGCAGAATATAACTTACCCTTCTTTTGGTAGCTCCTTTTTTTTTAAGTGCATTGTAAATCAAGGAAAGTAGCTTTGAGGGTGCAGCCACTTGGTGAGGGTGTTTTCCCTCCCTTTTCCTTCCCCCAATTGCCAGGCTTACAATGAGTGCTATAAAATATGTACTGTATGCATACTTCCCCCCATCCCTTTCTGGCAACTCCTCTTTGGGCTAGATTGTGGACTGGGGAATGCAAGGCAGAGCAATGCACTACACACTAATAAGGGTTACATTCTGGCTTTGCCATTAGCCCTGAAGGGCACAGTTCAGTAAATAACGGATTTGGTCTTCACTGTTATTAAATATAGTGGGTGCAAATATTTGGGTACAGTTCAGTGGTGGTCTCTAATATTTATATTACAGTAATAGCTAGAAATCCAATTGTGTGAGGTGCTCTACATACTTGTAGATGTAATTATATCTTGCTTTTTACTAGAGTTTTTCACATAGTGCCACATGACATGACATTCTTGTATGCAAACTAAGGAAATGTGGTGTAGATGAATCTACTACTATTTCGGTGCACAACCGGTTGAAAGGAGGTACTCCAAAAGTAGTTATCAGTGGTTTGCTATCAAACTGGCAAGATGTATCTAGAGGGGTCATGCAGGAGTCTGTCCACGGTCTGGTCCTAGTCAATATTTTCGTTAACAATTTGAGTAATGGAGAGGAGAATATGCTTAAAATATTTGCGGATGGCACTAAAATAAGAGGGATTGAAAGTATTTTGGGGACAAGATTAGAATTCAAAATGACCTTTGATAAAGGCAAATACAAAGTACTGCACTAAGGGGGGAGGGAGTGGGAATCAAATGCACAAGCACAAAATAGGAAATAACTGCCTAGGCAGCAGTAGACAAATTGGCAAGAGTATGGAGGAGAAAAACAAAAGTGATTAAAAAGTTCTGAAAATATGACCTATGAGGAGGAGTTTTTAAAAACTGGGCATGCTTAGTCTTCTTAGAAAAGACGATTGAGGGGGAAATTGATAAGTCTTCAAATATATTAAGGACTATTATAAAGAGGACCGTGATTAACTTTTCTCCATGTCCGCTGAAGATAGGGCAAGAAATAATTGGCTTTTAGCAAAGGAGACTTAGGAAAAACTTTCTAATAATTATGAGGACAGTTACCTGCTGGAGTAAGTTACCAAAGGAGGTTGTAGAATCCCCATCATTGGAGGCTTTTAATAACAGGTTAGAAAAACAGATATTGTCTAGGTCTACTTGGTCCTGCCTCAGCTCAAGGGAATGATTAGATGACTTCTTGAGGTCCCTTCTAGATATTTCTGATTCTGTGATTGTCATAGTAAGAACCAGCCCCTGTCCCAAAGAGGTTTGTCTGTTTAGACTAAGGGGAGGAGTGGAACAGAGGCACAGAAAGGTGAAATGAGGAGTTGCCCAAGGCAGGCCAATGACAGAGTCAAAGATAGAGCCGCAGTCTCTTAAGCCCTTCTCTGGTCTACTCAACCAAACTGCTTCAACTTCCAATCCACTTGTCTCATCAAAATGAATAAACCCAATCCCATCAGAAGACAAAGTAATGGACTATATAAACTGAGCTATTGGTTTCAGTCAGAGTTGTGCGGGGGAGGACTGAACTGCATTGCTTTTACAATAATTATTTATTGAAATTAGTGTATAAAGGGAATTATTTATCAAGTGTCTGCAGATTCCTGCTACGTGTCACTGTTTGTACTGGTTGATATCTCCCAAATGACCTAGGGGAACACTTTATAACACAAAAGAGAGCTAAGGAGCAAGTTCTAACATTGTGTATGCATAAATGTTAAAAAAAAAAAAAAAAAAGAATGTTAAGCACACTGATCGGAAAAACACTGGGTATTTTTGTAAGAAAATTCAGAATCCATAGAGTCTGTTCTGAAAGTAGAACAATTTGTCGGCCCTAATTCTGTAAATTAGGCAGAGTAGTCTTTATATGCAGAAATAATCTCATTTTAATCAATGGTGGATGAGTAAGGGTGGTAGGATCGCCTATAACAACTTTTTTTTTAAAACTTTAAATTAGATTTATTTTCCAGATATGTGTTGTGCTAGCTGCCAGCAGCTATGATAGGACAGACCAGTAAGTGGTGAGCCTCTTTTATTTTACTTAGGCCTGGTCTATATTTAAAATTTTAGATCCTAGCTACAGTGTTCAGGTTGTAAAAACCCCTGAGTGCCATAGTTAAGCTGTCCTAATCACTGGTGTAGATGTGGCTCAGTCGACAGAAGAATTGTCCCTTTGATCTAGCTATTGCTGCTCGGAGAAATGGATTAACTACAATGATTATGGGGAGTCAGCAACCCTTCCGTTGCTGTCAGAAACATCTACACTATGGTGCTACAGCAGCACAGCTGCAATGCTATAGCTGTGTTGCCGTAGCACCCATAGTGTAGACATGGCCTTATTTTATTAGAGGGGTCCTCTGCCTTGCTAAAAAGCAGGCTTCTGTCTATTTTAATGTTGTTTGTTTATTTGTGTGGGTGTGTGGCTAGGGACCAGGGTTGTTGCTTTTCCCTTGCATCTCTGAATGGCTATATTTCAATCTGACTAGGTGCTGGATCATGATGTTCCTAAACTGGGCAGTTGTTTGACATATTGTAAGTGCCAGGAGTGTAAGAGAACACTTAGAAGAGCAGAAGTCCTTGCTGAATTATAAATCAGTAGATGAAGTTGACGAATAGGCCATAGCTCCTTGCTTTCCTAACAATTGGGGTTTCTGCAGGGAAAAAGTTAATTTCTTGTAATCTGGTTGATGGAATAAAATTAATGGTTTCCTTTAGAGAAGAAGACATTCTTGACATAATTACTTGAGAAACCTGCTAATTTTTCTGACAGCATTAGGTGTTTAACTCTCCAGTAGTTGGTACCCTGACTTAGTGACTAGCCAGACCCAGGAAGCAATTCTGAAAAATGTTTTGAGACCCATTTAATGGAAAAAGAAACACTATTTAAACAGAAACTGTAGTTCAGAGACTGAGCTCCCACAAAACATGTAGGACCTACTGTAATGCATCTATTCTCTCTCTCTCCCTCCCCCCAGACACACATACAAACTAAGCTGGGTATCCTTTCATGGCCACTCTCACTTTTGTTAAGAAGATTGACCTCCTCATGCCTTCACTAATGTGATTAGAATCACTGTGTTGTTTATCTAACTAGCGCCATAATACCACTATGTGTCAGAACAGCACAGTCATAGCAATATTTGATTGCTTTGCCCCAAACTCTTCTGCAGCAGATCATAAACTAAACAGGACAAAATGAAGGATGATTTCACCAGTAATCCTGTTCCAATTACTTTCTTTGTTGCATTGTATCAGAACTTGTTTCAATTCAGATTTATTAAAAACAAGAAGATATAAACAGTGTCTGAAGTGCCCCATAGTCTTGATTCTGGTCTCTGAAAAGTCCTAATGGAAAACCTGAGGCAAATTCTACAGCCTTTATCTGCTTTTAACAAATCTAACACTTGTAAAACAACCCTTGTTCTTCTGAGGCTGCTGCTTTAGAGAATTAAGGCTTGTGCACATATATGAGCAGTAGCATCTAGTCAGAAGGATGGTAACTTGATTTTAGGAATATCTTAAATTTGTCACCATCTTTCAAGATTAGAATTAAAAATCACGGCATAACAAAAGCGGCGATTTAAATTGCTGCTGTTGTTGTGTACTGCTTTGACTTCGAAGCACTAGAGTAAATTCAATTAGGCAAATTTTAGAACAATTTTAGGGAAAAACCTCCATTAATTATTTTTCTAACTCTTTCTCTCTCTCTCTCTCCCTATTTATTGGATTGTCTCTTATTGTCACCCACTCACTCTACTCTGATGATACAAGCCTCGATGCCCCATTTCTTCCATAACCATCTTCATGCTTTCTTCTATGCCTAGAGCACCCTTCCTAAACTGATCTGCCCTAAAGAGCCACTTCTGTCACAGTGTCAAGACTTATTCATTCTATTCAACATGTGTTCTGAGCTTGTTTGTGTTGTGCACTAGTCTTAAACATACTGGTGATGCCTCTGTCTTTCCTCCTCCTCCTTCTCCCTCTGCTGTCTTGGTACCATCTGTGATGCTGGCAGACCAGGTGCCAGCTTGTACCAAGGCTCAGCGCCTCTCTGAGCACTGACAAATGCATTGCTAGAAACCAGTCTGGCTTACCTGTGGAATAGTATAGTTAAAATGCGTGTTAGTGTTTATAAGAACATTTTAGTGTTTAGGCTTCATGGAATGCTTGTAGGATGCTGCCTGTATAATCCTATTTAAACTATCTGTATCCCATGATATAAAGTTATTGGAGTGATGGCATTGTAAGCCTCTGTAATTTTGTAACTCCCCAAACAGGAGAAAAAACCCATTAATTAAGGTAAAGTGCTTGGCCTGTGCACCAGATGGCCCATTGAAGGCAAATGAGACAGAGTCTGTTGATTGCATTCCTTACTCTCTCAGGAAGGAGAGGCCTGTGCTTGAACTCATCCCATTAGTTTGGATTCTGGGTTGAGGGGGGGATAAAAATATCAGCTCTATATGTCCTTTAAGGCAGACCCATGCCAAGTAGCATGGGGATCTCTTGCTTATGTTTAGGAATCTTTGCCCCTGAACAGTCCAAACAGCATGAAGAGACCCAGTTTCTCCTTGTCAGGAATTTTTATCCTCTTTCTCCCTGGAAACCAAGCTGAAAGGATGAGTTCATGCACTGGCCTCCCCTTCCAAGAGGGAGTGAGGAATGCAATCAACAAGGTCTCTGTCCTTTTAATGACAGGTTTCAAAGTAGCAGCCGTGTTAGTCTGTATCTGCAAAAAGAACAGGAGTACTTGTGGCACCTTAGGGACTAACAAATTTATTTGAGCATAAGCTTTCGTGGGCTACAGCCCATTTCATTGGACTGGAACATACAGCAAGAAGATATTTATACATACAGAGAACATGTAAAGGTGGAAGTAGCCATACCAACTGTAAGAGGCCAATCAATTGAGATGAGCTATCATCAGCAGGAGAAAAAAAACCTTTGAAGTGGTAATCGAGATGACCCATAGAAAGTGTGAGGATACTTAACATGGGTGAAATAGATTCAATTAGTGTAATGGCCCAACCATTCCCAGTCTCTGTTCAAACCTAAGTTAATTGTATCTAATTTGCATATTAATTCGAGTTCAGCAGTCTCTCTTTGGAGTCTGTTTTTTGAAGTTTTTTTGTTGCAAAATTGCCACCTTCAAGTCTGTCACTGAGTGGTTACAGAGGTTGAAGTGTTTTCCCACTGGTTTTTGAATGTTATGATTCCTGATGTCAGATTTGTGTCCATTTATTCTTTTGCTTAGAGACTGTCCGGTTTGACTAATGTATATGGCAGAGGGGCATTGCTGGCACATGATGGCATATATCATTTTGATAGATGTGCAGGTGAACGAGCCCCTAATGGTGTGGCTGATGTGATTAGGTCCTATGATGGTGTCACTTAAATAGATATGTGGACACAGTTGGCAACAGGCTTTGTTGCAAGGATAGGTTCCTGGGTTAGTGTTTATGTTGTATGGTGTGCGGTTGCTGGTGAGTATTTGCTTCAGGTTGCAGGGCTGTCTGTAAGTGAGGACTGGTCTTTCTCCCAAGATCTGTGAGAGTGAGGGACTGTCTTTCAGGCTAGGCTGTAGATCTTTGATGATGCGCTGGAGAGGTTTTAGTTGGGGGCTGAAGGTGACAGCTAGTGGCGTTCTGTTATTTTCTTTGTTCGGCCTGTCCTGTAGTAGGTGAGTTCTGGGTACTCTTCTGGCTCTGTCAATCTGTTTTTTCACTTCAGCAGGTGAGTATTGTAGTTTTAAGAATGCTTGATAGAGATCTTTTGGATGTTTGTCTCTGTCGGAGGGATTGGAGCAAATGCGGTTGTATCTTAGAGCTTGGCTGTAGACAATGGATCGTGTGGTGTGTCCTGGATGGAAGCTGGGGGCGTTAGGGGACGAGAGCTAAGGAAGCATTGTTCTAAGTCAGCCATAAAAATGTTGGCATACTGTGGGGCCATGCAGGTACCCATAGCAGTGCCCTTTTAATGCTACACAGTACTTCACTTACCTTCAGTGGGCCACCTTCTGTGCAGGCTGAGTACTTTACCTTAATTAATGCTACTTTTGCTGTTTGGTGAGTACCACAAATTAGAGAGACATACAATGCAAACACTCAATATAACTTTCATGCCATGGGATACATGTTATACAACCAGACTGGGGTTTCTGCCTTGCTTTTTGACAGTCTGCCCTGAGGTTTGTGCTCACAGTCATGAGCCACTCCAGACACTGTGACACCATCATTGTCATGTTCTGAAATTAGTTGGTCAGCTACTTAAGGGAGGGATAGTATCTTGCATCTGCATTGAGAGGTGTCTAGTGCACTCTGGGACACTTAAATTTTTATATTAATAATTAAACTGATTTCAACATGATGTACCTTAATCACATTCTCTATGTATTTCAGGGCCAAATTCTGCCATGGCATGAGGTGTCACCGCTCCTTTTAGTCCGTGGGAATTACTTGACTTATACCACAGCAGTATTTGGCTCAGAGTATTGTAAAATCTGGGAAGACTCTAAAACTCTGAGAAGAAATGGAAGTACAGTGCTAATAGACTATTTAGTACCACAACACATGGTACTGAAAGAACCTGAATTCTAAAAGCGACGTCTCAAATTCAAATATTTATTAATTGTGGGACAGCTAATGTTGGCTAGAAAATCTTCTAGGTTTTTCCCATGTCTACTGGGATTCTTGATAGTTTGTTCTGAATTTCTTGGATTGTGCAGCTGCTTAAGTCTCTGATGCCCAGTCCTCTGTTTGCTGATGGCAGAGGTAATAGGTGTTGAGCTGATCCATGAACATGCGGGAATTATCTCCAGAGCTATGCCAGTCTTTGTTTTCAAAGGTAAACTCTTGTGTCAATCTTAGGTCAAGTGTACCCATTTTAAAACCCAGACTGCTGTTACAAGACAGTAAACAGATTGTTTTGAATTGTTTAAATTATTGTGATCACTCAGATAATCTTCACTAGCAATGGTGTTTAAATGGGGTTTTCTGTGTTTCCACAAACTCTCTCTGTTGGTGCTACTCTAGTGTCTTCAAAGCCTGCACTCAATTATAGCCTTCTAGTCAATTGGGAACCATGTTGTTACTTAGACAAACACACATTTTAAATAGATTTTTTTTCTTAGAGACCAAAATGGACTATAATAGTGAAAACAATTGGATAGAAAAATAGTATACTAAGGAGGATTTGAGACAGCATCTCTGGTAGTATTAAAGAACTCTAGTGAGAAGGAGATACGAAGTAATGTCACAAAATGCGGGTGATCAGACATGGTAATGTATATGGTCATTTGATCCTAAGTTGTAGAACTAGAAAATAACCCTGTCCTTTGGCATCTCATCTTGGCTCTGGCCAGCAGCTAATTAAGTACCATGCTTAATTATTACTCTTTTAATATTTTTTCAAAAATAAACAAAGTAACTTTAAGTAAGTAGAGAAATCCAGAAAATAGGTTCAATGAAAATGAACCCCCCACCCCCCCTCTTTTTTTAAACTGAATTTTTTTTAATGGAAAACTTAATCAAACCCACTCAAACTTTTTAGGCTTTTCTGATGGAGAGGCGGGGAATGACATTAACATCCTGGCATGGTAGATGAGACCATAATGGGCGATATGACAGCAAACTTGCAGCTGTTGGTTTAAAAAGGTCATTGTGCAGTGGCAGGTTTGGGTTGGTGCATGCTTTCTCCAGTAACTTGCCAGTGTCAACCTCTCATCTGATATGAGGAGGAGTAATATTGCTCAGAAGTGGAAGCTATGGGAGTGGAGTCAGACGCAGCATGCCAGAGATGATACGCATGGCGGCATGTGACTGCATATCCACCAGTTTGGTGATCACTTAAAGATCCCTTTGCCAGGGAAGGAAACAAGTAGGAGGTGATGGGGTGGAGGAGGCATGGTATATGTCCCGTTCCCAACTACCTGAGAGTATAGTGTTTCTGAGGAAATCGTCATAGCAGATGCTAAACCTTGTCCTGAGCACCTCAAATTGCCAAGGGGAGAGAAAATGAAGGTCCACTTCTCCCTATTTCCAGGTGAGAGGCAGCAAATCTGCTTCATGCCAGGACTTGGAAGAAGAGACAAACAATCCATGTTTTGATTTCTCCTCTCACTCCTGAAAGCAGAGCAAAGGGAAATGGCCTAAAGGAAAACTTAGTGTTGTCGGTTGCATCAGGTATGCTCAAGGCTGGCTTAGTGCATGCTGTGAGGAGTGCTTCTGACTCCTAGCAAATGTGTGTGTTCTCTCCTTCCTAATCCCATCCTCTCTTGCCAATCCCCTTCTCCCCTGCTCTCCCATATCATTTCATACGTAGTTCTCTCCTGCCCTCCCAGGTTGTTAGATCCTTTGTAGATGCGGTTTAGGGTTCCCCTTCTCCTCCAACATGGCTGTTTGTACGGGGGCAGCAGCCACTTGCTGAATTCTATCTGCCACACCGTCTCTGTCTGCTGGCACTGCTATTTGGGGATATGCTCTTGCCAATGACAAGGCAACACTCAGCAGGGGGTGGAGAATGCAGGGCTTGAAAAATCTTAAAAATAGATAAAGACCAAGATAGATAATTCATCCACCCAAAAAGGTCAGTGGTTTCATCTCCCCTCTAACTTGTCAGAGAGAAGATACAGAGCTTTGTGTGTGAGGAAGGCCAGTCCTTACAAAGTATGGGGGAAGGTAAGACCACTAAGCTCTAATTAAAAAACAACTTTTTTGAGATGGAGCTAACAAATGATACATTATTTTTTTTTGGATTAAAATGGGCACAAATACAGACTATTTGAAGACTTATCTTTTAGGGCAAAGAAGGAGTGATGTGGGCAATGGGGTGAGTGCTGACTGAGGGGAAAGTGCCCTCTAGTGAGTGAATGTAGAAATTGAATTTGGTAATGGGGTGAGATCTTGTTATTAAATGGCAATTCAGGAAGGATGAGTCAATCATGCCACAGTGATGGATGCTTTTTAAAAATCAAGCGAATATTCCAGAATAGGGGGAAGACTAAGCAAAGTCACTTATAAAAATATACAATACTGACTTTTTGCACATAGAAGCATCTAAAATATAAATATTTATGTAACTTATTAGCATATAATCATCAATGTTACATTAACTCCAATACTCCTTTTGGATTCTAATGGTAGAGTGGGGTTTGTCTGTCCCGCACATTTCTATCAGTATACATTAAACATACAACTCGCTTCCATCTGCTAGAAATCTCTCAAAACACCATCCTCCACCATAACCTATTTTAGTTGACCAAATACCACCACTGTATGTGTAATATGAATACCAAGATCAGGGGTCCTAAAACTTTATTCCAAGGTATTGGAAGGCACTTTAAGATAATCTCAACTTCCATCTGCATCACATAGACTTCTTTCCTTTCTCCCCACAATCATGTAATAATCTTCTGTCATCTCAGTATGAATGACTGTGCCAAAGTCACTGTGGATATAAACTGGCACAACTTGACTTTAGTAGATCCCCAGACACCTATAGATCTGCTATCTTATATTTGGTCATGCAACTGAGGGGCTTCAGATAATCGCTTTGTGTAGCACAGTGGCTCGAAACCTTTCCAGACTTCTGTACCCTTATCAAAAGTTGGATTTGTCTTGTGTACCCCCCAAGTTTCACCTCAGTTAACTTACAAAATCGGACATAAAAATACAAAATTGTCACAGCTCACTATCATTGAAAAATTGAATACTTTCTCATTTTTACCATATAGTAAAATAAATCAACTGGAATATAAATATTGTGCTTATATTTCAGTGCATAGTATACAAAGCAGTGTAACAAATCATTGTCTATGAAATTTTAGTTTGTACTGACTTTGCTAGTGCTTTTTGTGTAGCCTGTTGTAAAACTAGACAAATATCTAGATGAGTTGATGTACCCCAAGAAGACCTCTGAGTACTCCCGGGAGCATGCAGACCCCTGACTGAGAGCCACTGGTGTAGCGTATGTGTCTTTGACACTGTGTGCCTCTTTGGTTTAATTTCAGAATGCTCTGCCTGTGTGCATGGAGGGTCGCAGACTTGTGCTCTCAGCTGCTGTAGGCTGTTCCTGGGAGGCAAGCAATGCTCTTTCATAATGGCTTTCTTCTTTAAATAAGTGTCTGGCTCTTTCCGTACATAAAATCATAAAACTTTGCATATAAAGGAGGCAGTCTAGTTTAGTGGCTAGGGCCCTGGAATGGGAGTCAGGAAACCTGGGCTCTAGTCCCAGCTCTGCCACTGAGCTGCTATGTGATACTGGGTAAGTCACTTCATGTCTCTGCCTTTACTTCCCCTCTATCTTTCATCTGTTCAGCTGCAAGCTCTTTAGAGTTTCTCATCATGGTTATGTATGGTACCTAGGACAGTCAGGCCCTAATTACAAATGAGAGCTCTAGGTGCTAATGCAGTGAAAATAATAATAAAAAATACAAAGAGCTGGACTAAAATTATGAACACTTCATGACATTTCTGTTAACTTTTAACACATTTTCTGTGTTGAACTTAAAAAAATAAAATTGAAGTCTCAAAATTTTTTAGCCAGCTCTCTATACATATAGAGGAAAGTGGGAGTGTTTAAATATGAATCTTGTTGATAAGTTTATTACTTAAATTAGAAATTATACTGCAGATCAGTTGTTAATCTGACATCCAATGCTTTATAATAATTATATAATCTAATTAATATAATCTAATAATGCTTTATTCCCTCAGCACTTACACAGAATATATCTGTTTGCCCTACAGCATTTGTTTTAACTGTTCTGCTGTTATGTAAAATGTCACAATGTGGTGCTAATAAAATAATGAGGTTGTTGCTTTTCAAGGGTAACTGGCTGTGCTCCGCGTGACAGAGATCACTTAAGAAAAGATTAATTATAGTGAGATGGAGGCTTTTGCTTACTAGAGGGCCTATTGCCTTCTGTTTAGACTAAACAGATTAGCAAATGATGCCTTTTACTTAAATTCCTTTTGTATCCAAAGCCCATGGTACAAAGTTCCCTAACATAAAAAGTATACATTTTAATGATATATTTCCCACATAATGTTTCTTCAAATGTTAATGGCCATATTAATCATATTTGCACATCTTTTTAATTGGATCTTAGGAGGAAAATTTATTGGTTATTCCTCCTGTTACAGTTCTCACTTTAAACAACCTATTACAACAGGTATGGTCTTGATCAGAACATGTTGAAGGTAACCTGCTTTCTTAAAAATATGCCATGCTGCTATAATGAAGTGCTTAATTATCACTGCAGTTACAAGCTAATTATTAAATACAAAATTATAGATTACATATAATTACTGGGATCAAACTGTATTTTTAAATCATGAATCCCCTTGAACTAGAATGTCTAGTAACTATTTCAGCAATGGAAGAAGTAAAGCCACATTTTCTTGGCTTTAATACAATGTGTTAATCCTTTTGTAAACTGGCTAAGATTATTAACTTGCCTGAAAAGCTAGCTTCTGTAGCTCTGTCTTTGTAGCTGAGCTGTGTGTGAGTGTTAGAGGCGCCTCCGTCCCTCCTGGGGAAAACCAACAGGAACATGATAAGGGGGAGGAACACAGCACAAAGATCCCTTCCCATCTGTTCTTCCTTATCCTCCTATTGGGTCCAGGGCCGCCCAGAGGATTCCGGGGGCCCGGGGTCTTCGGCGGCGGGGGGCCCTTCCGTTCCAGGACCCGCCGCTGAAGTGCCCCGAACACCCGCGGCGGGGCCCCCCCGCCGCCGAATTATCGCCGAAGCCGGACCTGCCGCCAAAGTGCAGCCCGGTCTTCGGCGGTAATTCGGCGGAGTGGGGCCCCCGCCGCGGTCTTCGGGCACTTCGGGCGCGGTCCCGAACGGAAGGCCCCCCCGCCGCCGAATTACCGCCGAAGACTGAGCTGAACTTCGGCGGCGGGTCCCGCTCCGTCTTCGGCGGTAATTCGCCAGTGGGGGGTCCTTCCACCCCGGAGCGGAAGGACCCCCCACCGGTGAAGACCGGGAGCAGAAGCAGCTCCTGCGCCCGGCCCCGCAAGAGTTTTCCGGGCCCCCTGGAGGGAGTGAAGGACCCCGCTCCAGGGGCCCTGAAAAACTCTGGTGGGGGTCCCTGTGGGACTCGGGGCCTGGGGCAAATTGCCCCTCTTGCCCCCCCCTCTGGGCTGCCCTGATTGGGTCAAGGATTTGACCTTGTCTCCCTCTCCCTGTAGAATGAGCCAAGGCTCTATCTCAAAGCTTGGCTAGGCAGGTGGCCAGTAGGAATTTATGTCTAGCTATAATATTTTTTCTTTAATTACATATTAAATGAAAATGTGGACTTGAAACCTGTTAATTATGCCCATTTCAGAGATTGTAGGGCCAGAAGGGACTATTGTGATCAACTGCTCAGACCTCCAGTATAAAACAACGCATAGGACTTCCTTGGAGTAATTCTTGTTGGAACCAGGATATATCTATCTTTTTGTTAAATCAAGAGTTGATGTTTTTTCTATCTCCAGTGATGGAGAATTCACCACAACGATAGGTAAGATATTCCAATGATTGGGTTTAAAAAGTTCCTCACTGTTTGGATTTAAAAAATAAAAATAAAATTTTTGTGGCTTGTCTAGATTCAATTTCCAGCTATTGACGCTTGTTATACCTTTTTGTCTGGTAGATTGAAGATCCAATAATCAAATATTTGTTTCCCATGTAGGGACTTGTAGACTATGATCAAGTCACCTCTTAACCTTCTATTTGTTAAACTAAACAGACTCCATTCCTGGAGTCTCTCACTATAAGGCATGTTTTCTAATCCTTTTCTCTTTCTCATGGCTCTTTTCTGAACCCTCTCCAATTTTTATTTACATTCTTCTTGCTTCCCTATTACTTAGCTTGGCTCTACTTCCCTCGTCCCACCAACTTTAGAACCTCTTGTTGCAGCTTGTTTTTAATTAGACAGTGATCTCTTTGGGTCAGGGCCTCTCTACTTCCTGTGTATGAGGTGCCAAGCACAATGGATTTCTAGAAAGTTAAACAATTACTCCCACAGATTCCCTCATATTATTAGGAGTATCTGCATGGTGGCCTGGTTCCTCAGGAGCCCCGGTGTTCCATGTATCCTTTCTTGTCCACCCTTGAAAGAAAGTTTCTCATTGTGGCAGAAGTTCCATAGTATGGATACTACAGCTTGGAGTTGTACTAATTTTCCTAAATCTCTGGGGTGGGTACCTAGCCAGTGCTGATTCCCCCATCCAGTTCCTGACCATACTGCCACCCCAAACACACCCACATGAATCACAACTCCTTCGACTGCCCTATCTGAGAGGGACCGGGAATGTTGTTGTAGAGATGGTTGACCCCATCTCTACATTAAATGGAAAGATTTCTATTCAGAAGATCCCATCCACATGCCTATTATGGAGGCACGATCTTTCCCCTGAGGATGGTGTGTGGGTGAGATTGTCTCTCTGACACACAATCTACTGCCCATCTAATTTGCTAACATTTTCAATGATCACCTGTTTGTGTGTGGTGTCTGAGGGAAATTAATCACTTTCTCATTAGCTAGCCTATGGTATGTCCTCTAAATGTAATTATGTCTCCCCACATACAAAAATCTGCTTACAGTCTAAAGATGCACTTTCTTGTAGAACAGTGTGTTTTATAGTGTTTTGTTGTCATTTGTTAGGTCCGGTTTTTCTTAGGGAAGAGTTGCTGGCACAGGAAACCCATTGGGAAGGCAAAATTTGTGTGTCTTAATTTAACCTTGCTACACAGATTTGAGCAATGATTCTTTTTATATAACAGAGCTATGAACTTTCATATAATGAAGATGTTTAACTATGAACATTCCTTGGAACAGAAAAACTAGGCTGATGTGTGTGACTTTTGTTTAGCATTTTTCTGGCATTGGACTTTTACTGTGTATCTTAAATATATTTATGGCCCCCTTTATCAGAGTGGGAGCACTTCATAGTCTCATGTATTTATCGTCCCAATACTCCTGTGACTTTAGAGACCTGCAATTATCGCCATCTGCATCATGGAGCTCTGAGGTGTGAAGACTAAAGGCTAGATTTTGAATGGTATTTAGGCACCTAAAGATGCAGATTGGAAAATCCTACTAGGTTCCTAAATGCCTTTAAAAATCTGGCTCTAAATGATTTTCCCACTGTTACACTGGGCATCTGTGGTAGAGCAGAAAATTTAACCTATGTATCTCAAGTCCCAGGCTACAGCACTAACCACTAGTGATCTTTTCTTTACTGCTAATCATATATATATATTGCCTTATGCTGGCCTGAGAAACCACTGATTTTTTGTTTTGTGGCATATTGACTTCCCTTCATGTATATAGATATCATAGTGTTTAAGTACTCAATTCATAAGTGGTTCCAGAACTTCCTAGCTATCTGGTATATATTTCCCCTAAGGCTTGTAATGATGTAATCCTTAAGGGGAAAACATCTCTGCCTGTTTGTTCTGTCTCAAAATAACCATTATTAAAAACATGCAGAAGTCATGTGAAATTGCAGTTATAAATTCCAGAGAGCTGCTTTATGTTTATGACATTTACAATAGTAATGTTTTTAATAGAAAATATTTTATGAAATATGCATTATGTTGGAAGCAAAAAGAAAGCAAAATGTTCTCAAATATAAAAATACTCTTATTAGTCCATAGAGAATCCAGTTAGTTTTTTATTATAGCGAAATTTCAACTACTGCAATAACTTTAAAAGGCAGAAAATCAAAGATTGGCATATGGGAGGAGGGAGGATGAAGTTCCCTATCTATAGTAGTATTTTCATGGTGGTAATTGAAATAAGAAGACAGTAAAGTTCGTTGGCATTTAAAAAGACACTGTCAACTTGGAAGCTAGTCAGTTTAAAATAAATAAATAAATAAAGTGTAGCGCCCCGTCCCTGAGTTGCTATTGCCAATTCTCGTGATGTTTTTATAAAGTGAGTTAAGCCCATTTGCTTGCTAGGACTGACAACAGTATCAATAATTTACCTCAAAAATCTGGGGGAACCTGCAGTCTATTCCTTCTCCAAAAGCCATCAGCATGTTCTCCTCACTGATACCCATGTCACCCTCATTTAAAAGGAACAGCCAATATAAAAACAGATTGGCTTGGGGGGAAAGGTTGAACCATTAGGAGTAGTCAGTAAATTGCCACATCTCCCTGAGAATGCTGACAGGATTTATCTGTCCCCTACTGGATCTGTCAGACTGTGCAGAAAATCACAGTGTAAGGACATTTTTCAAGAAGTCCTAGCTCAGGTGCTAACCAACTGAGAACTGCCCATAGTCCTTCCCCAGGGGTTGCAAAAGTGAGGGGAAGCAGGGGCACAGGGCCCCTATAATTGTTGGGAATACAGAACTCCTCCAGCCCCAGGGCCACAGTGGTGGGAGAAGGAAGAGCGAGCTCCTGCCGGGGCAGGGGGAGGGAAGAGTGAGCTTCTCCTGGGGCTGGAGTGGGAGGGGTACAGAATATGCCACCTCCTGCCCCAAAAAAGGAAGGAAAAGTTAAATTTCTGTATATGCCCCTGGTCCTTTCCATTGCCAAGCTGGCCTTCTGAATAAAAACAGGACAAGTCTTTGTGTATCTACAAATATCCTGAAAATATAGCACAGCCAGAAATATGGACTTCTCCATTTATCTTGACTGAAAAGCATTTATGTATTAAATAACTAGCTTAAATCACCACAACTTAATGATAAAACCTGTCTATTTTTTGTAGGGGGGGGAGGCGAGGAAAAGGGGGTGATTTTAGCTGTAACTGCAAACCATCCTTTCTCTCACCCACCTTGCCTTCCCTCAAAAGTAATTTCCAGCTCAGCAGACTTAAACACACTTATGTATTTTTTCTGTCACTTTTCTCTCATTTTAAAAGGTGTTCTACTTTAATTTACCTGAAATCTGACATCCAGTGATTAATTCCTTCAAGTAGGGGAAACTGTTCTTTGCTTTCAGTGAGAAATCTCTCTCTAAATCTCTTACACTGAAACAATTATAGTAATTTATTGTTCTAGTGCCTAAAGGCCCCTGTCTTGTTGTGATAGGCACTGTCAAACACATCACCAAGTTCTTTGGAGCAGGTACCGTCTCTTACAACCTTAAGTAGAAGCTGTGGAAATGGGTGGATGCAACAGAGGAAGGAGGAAGGAACAAGGTAACAAAGTGGTGATCATGATAAACAACACACCAGCTGCCTAAGCATGCTAACCATGTTTAACTTTTAAAGTGAAAGACTACTCATTATTTTACTATCTCTAAAGAAATCTTTACACCTCAGATTGAAAATTTAATCTTAATGTTAGTGATGCATCAGTTAAAAGTAAGTCAAACAGTTTTGTTCTATATATATATATATATATATATATATATATATATATATATATATATATATATATTTAAAAATATTAAATTGATGTAGTACTTGTGAAAGATGCTGGATTGACAGAATTGAGCTCCCTTATTTAGTTCCAGGAGCTGTAGAGCGCAGATGGCAGAAATCTAAACTTCCCCATGCTGCCCCATCAACATGCTCCTACTTTCACAATGTTGTGGCTGAGGGCACTGTGTTTGGTGTGCCCTGTCAACTCTTTTTATCATCGCTGAGGTTACAGTTAGGATGCATTTAGTGCAGCTAGGTTGGGTGACTTCTGGATGCAGCTCTTGCATATGGGGCTGCCCTGTAATTTTGTGATTAATTGTATGTTGGTCTGATTATTTGGGATGATGTTTACTCTATGAATATAATGGTTTAACTTGATGTGGGTCTGTCTGGAATACAGGTGGAAAGAAAAATGGCTTGAGAAAGATGACTGCTGACAGAGACCCAAGAGGAGCTAAGGGACAGTGTGAGAACTATTAGCTTTGCTCCCATAGGCTGGCTGGAAACCAGAGACAGAACTGTTTTGACCAGAAATGATCAACACCCAGTAAACACAAGAGAAAAAGGGATCTGAGAGGGATTTAAAGAAGGACACATTCACTAATGGGGAGAAATAAGACACAGAAACCCATTGGGGACAACTGGAAAAACTAGGTGTGTGGGTTACAATTGTATGTGCTCTCAGCCCTGTGGGCACAGGGCTAGTGTTTGGAAAAATTATGTAAATCAAGCAAATATATTGGCTGTAGTTACAAAATAAACAAAAATTGGAAACAGTTAAAACTAATATATGCCTTGTATGAAAATCATGGTTTTATCAATATATGGTAATTGTACTGCTACAATTTGCTGAAACATTTGCTAAAAGGAGCAATTACACAGGAAAGCATAATTATGGAATGGAATGCTGACTGTGCAGATTGCTCTGAAGCCATTGTAAATTCTACAGTGCCATGTGTGCACATTTGGCACACTGCGGATGGTGTTCTTTAAAAGCTGGAAGTAACAAATTGCTTGCAAGTCACTGTATAAAGCAGTGGAGGAGGAGGAAGTATTGTCTTGTGGTCAAAACACGTGCCAGAGATCTGGATTCTGTTCCAGGCTCTGGCACAGACGGCTATGTAACTTTTGGCAAGTCACCTGAATGGTCCTGAGTTTTTTCAGAGTTGCTGAGCACCCGCAGCTTCTCTTAATTTCAGCTGTCTGAAGATCAAGCTTGAGATGCGAGTGTTCAGCACTTCAGAAAATCAGACTTAACTTCTCTCTATGGTTTTCTAGGGCCAGATCCTCAGCTTGTGTAAATCAATGTATCCTGAGTGAAGGCAGTGGAGCTATTGCTGATTAACATTCCTCATCTATAAGAGAGGGTAAGGGACACCCACCTCACATGTCACTGGGTCAGGTCAAGGCCCCCACCATGGGCTGTCCCACCCCAACTGAACCCTTGGGAACTGGGACCTGCAAATCCAAACCCTCATCCCTCAAAAAATCCCTATTTAGTAAGACCAGTCCATCTCACTCACCAATTTCCTTCCAAGGATCAAGAAACCTCCCATCCCAAAATCCTCCAATCCACCCCAAATCCCAGGATGGAGGGACTTGAACTGCTTCCTCCCCTCCCTTCTTCTCCTCTTCCTCTTTCCTTTCCTCCCTCTAGGAGACTCTCCCCCTTCTCTTTCCCTGAGAATCCCCCTCCTCCCAAACCCAAGGAAGCAAAGACATTAAAAAAAAATAAAAAGAATAAAGAATAAAAAGAAAAAAAATGTGTCTCAAGATAGAACAATACAGGGTCTAATTAATCAAGAGGTCTGAGCTGGAGAATCCCCTTTCCCCTTCTCTCAGTGAAAGCAAAGTAAAAGCAACATAAAATAGCAAACAGGAAGAAAGCAAACACACAAAAAACAAACAGCAAAAAATAAAGAAAAGACTAAAAGACTCTTAACTAATCTAAACTAATTTAATATATTTACTAGCAGAAACTACTCCAGGAGACTGATGACCTTCTCTCTTCTTCTCTCTCTCCTGACACAACAAACAACACACACAGACAAAGGCTTCCTCCAGAGAAAATTTGAAAATGTCTCTGATGATTGGTCCTCTGTGGTCATCAGGTACTGTACTGCAATTTACTTTACAGGTAAAAGAGACCTTAACCCTGATCTGTTTATTTATGACAGAGGGATTAATAACAATCTATCTCACAGGGTGGTAGGAACTGTTAATTGTTCTGAAAGTGCTTGGAAAGGAGTTGGAAACATCTACAAACATACTAAATTTTAGGGAGAGGGGTTAAATTCCCCATAGACCTGGGATGCAGAAGGGACCCTCTGTGTGGATCCCAGCCATCCTATCTGGGTTTGTGGAATTGGCCACCTCAGGAACACTCACCCTTCCCCTCATCCCACCATTGGTCTAAGATGCATGATATGGGGAGAGGTGATCTGGGGCAAATGTGCATTGTCCCTTCGGTACCCACTGGTAACCCTACCTTTTCTGGGACTCCATTGTGCACAATGGAATTCCTGGAGGGTGCTGCAGTAGTAGCTACTATTGCAGAAAGTCCTGACAGCCAAGATACAATAGAGCCACGTAGCCTGGGAACAGGGGAACAATATTGGGGAATCATCGTGCGATGGCCCTGGCCTTTGGCATGTACCCTGACTTGCCCTCTGTTCTTCAGAGGGGTCAAACCATCCTCCCATTATATGTTTGCACAATTGGAAGGAGCTTTGTCATCCACATGAGACAATTCAGATCTATCATTACTCCATTATTCTAGATTACTAGTTATATATCACTTATCACCTCCTTTTTTGCAGATGACTTAAAGTGCTGTTGAAATTTTGTTCCCTTTTTAGAATTTAAAATATTTTACTACACAAGTTTGGAGAACATAGGCATAAGACCTCCTGATTCATCTTATTCATAACTCTGCCAACACAGGATTTTCCCTAAGAATTGTTGTGTGGTTAAAGCACTGGAATTTGTGTCAGGAGGTCAGGATGGAATTATCAGCCATGCTTCACATTTCCTGTGTGACCTTGGGCAAGTCACTTCACTTCCCCTCTCTCTCTCTCTCTCTCTCTCTCTCTCTCTATCGGCTTCTGTTCACCGCCTTTAAAATGAGGCTGTAATACTTTATCTTCTCCCATCCTTTGTCTTGTCTCTTTAGATTGTAAACTCTCCAGGGCAGGGACTCTTCCTCTCTATATGTTTGCACAGCACCTAGCTCAGTTGGGGCCTTAAGCACTATCATATTACAAATAAACAATGTTCTCTAGTACTTTGTCTAGTCTAATTTTGAAATCCAAGAGTGGGCCCTCAACATTTTTTACATGGGGAGACTATACTGCAATCTACTGGACTTTGTTGCCACAAAGAGTTGCATGTTAGTCTACCTACTTTTTTTTTAATGTGGTTTTTATCCTACCCACTTTTTATTTCTTAGTCTGTAACTTAATAGCAAGTTTTCTAAAGGTTCGCTATCCAATAGACTTTTACAAGAGAGTTGCACTTACTGTGGAAAGGCAGCTGTTAACCTTAGTTGCCTGCAGGAACTGCGGTTTAAAAAAGTTTACCTACAACCAAAAGAGGATAATCAGCACAAACTTAGATGGTGTTAGCCTTACTTCCTTTTGCCTGCCAGCTACAATTTTCCTCATCAGCAACAAATTAAACCATGGTTCACAAAACTCAAATATGAACCAGAGTTTATTGCCTCTAACAGTTTGAGGGGATCCATAATCCTTTATGTGTGCCAACAACTTGTCTATGAAGTGCAGAGAAATTCCTTTAGGCCTTGGAATTTAAGGGCAGTTTGTTGTGTCCAGTTGCCATCCTACACTTCTTACAGTTGGTAATAAACTTTGTGTATGGAATGCTTAGCTACATTAAATATGCTATGGTAGTGCCTGACTTGACAATCAGACTTGGTTTATTGATTTGGTGCTAGCTCGGAGGGAAGGCAGCTACCTACTGATCCGCCAACATCTTTCTGTGGCAGATAGGTGCAACATGAAGACCTCACACCTACAGGCATGATCCTGCAAATTTGTCCATCAGTGTGGGCCTTTACATCCCGCACAGAGCCTCCTGAAACAGAATTGATTTTGGCACTCCCTTGGGAATGCAGCAGAGGGCTGTGCCTACATGGGATGATAGAGTTCTTAGTCCAGATGGCTTAATTCATGATTATACTACTTATAAAGATGAAAGGACAATTGTCAGTCCCAGTTAAATTATACATTTCTTCCCAGTGAAAAGGATACTGATTGATGTTTTTATGAGTATTTTAAACACAGGCAATGATGAAACTATTACAATAAGAACACCTTATATTAGCTGTGTACCTTCCAGTAGGGTGCACATCTTGTAGCTGGAATATAAAGTTCTGATACCATGTTTCTGTCCCTGAGGTAGATAAATTAGAGAATCCAGAGAAGAGCAAATAATATTTCCTCAATTACTCATCCATTTAATCATGTTACCAAGTAAATTTGTATAACTTTAGCAACCATTGACTAACAGTGGGTGGGGTGCTTGGGAGGGATATAGCCATTTACAAATATTTCAAGGAGGTAAGTACTAGGAAGAAAAGGAGATTTATTTAGACTGGATTGTCGGAAGAAAACTAGAAGTAATGGAATGAACTAAGCAAATAGCATTTTGGTTAAATACCAGGGCAACCCTCAGTACCAAAGCTATTAGACTGCAGTTTATTAGACTGTGGGATACCTGTATAAGAACACGAGTGACAGTAACACTTCTTGAGTTCAGACTAGGGTGGTTATGGTTTTAGAATATATGAAATCCTTTGCAATAAGTAACATATCTGCATTGCAAGAGGAAGAACAAGATGACCAAATGCCAGAAATTGGGGAAGTAGTGTGGGAGGGTCTGGGCGGAGGGAACCTATTTAGAAACCATATTCAAACTAATGGCAATATCCCTTCTCCTGCTCCACAGTACATAGTTTACAACCCACATCTTTAGCAGCATGATAGACGATTTCAGAGTGAGGGCGTGGGGGGGTTGTGAATATTGTCACAGGAAACACCAAACACATCAAGGAATTATTAAAGTACAAACCTTCTCACTAGATTTCCATAATTGAAAAAGCTGTTTTAATATGAATCAAAAATTAAAAATACTATTCCAGCTGTGAATGAGTTATTTTATACTCTGCCAAATCCAAAAAAGGAACATATTGCTTAAGCTAAATGTCACTTTATGTCCCCATGTGGAAAGACACTGCAGAGACTAGAGCTTGAGAACTGATATGGAGAACAGTAACTGTAGGATAAACTTGTTCCTTTTCAGTAAATACTTTCCCTGGAGAATTTTACTCTTGTCTAATGTTTCTCTTTGCTGATATTTTGCATTGTGTGAATTAGTACTATATGTTTACATTCATAGTCTGAGTCCTCCTGGACAATGACACATTATTTGTAATAGATAAAACTAACGTATTTAGTGATGGGATTGGTACAGAAGTGGGTGTTGGAGCAGGAAGAGGTGGTGGCAGGCACTTACAGTTTCAGGTATGTGACTGGAATGGTAAATACACTGCTAGGATAGTTGGAAATTGGAGGTGACTTTTTAATCAGTGAGTGCATTACCACAATCCTATGTATCAGTAACTCAGTATAATGAGTATATTCTCAATTAGGGGGCCTAAGGACTGATAGATAATCTCAGCTTCTTGCCTGGTTTTACTATCAAGCCCAGAAACAATTTATTTATTTTTTAAAAGGCAGATGACTGACAATGATGATCTCTTAATTAGTGCTGTCCATCATGGTTAACTGATTAGGTTTTAGGCAGCTGCTGCACTATGAGAGTTTACTTTTTTTTTAAAAGTGAGAGAAATCAATGTTATAAATCAAGTCTGCATAATAGAGGCAATCAGAAGTTGTTTGTCACCTGAGGTCACTGTATGAGCTAGTTATAACATATGCGGTTTAGCATTCAAAGTGTATAACATGGTCTTTATTCTATAAACACTCTTTGCTAGGCATGTTGCTTGCTATTGTGAGCAGAGCCAATGAACTAGGAAGATGCATGAATCTCCTTTGAAACAGCAGCCGCAGTGAGCTTATGTGCCTAAAATTGGGCACATAAATACATTGATTGAATTTCAGTGCTCCCATAGAAAAAAATTCTGTTATTGGACACACACGTAGTACTAATATGGGCTCCAGTGTCGCCTATGAGAGGGGACAAAGTAGGTAAGGTCATCTCTTTTATTAGACCAACTTCTGTTTGGTGACAGAGACAAGCTTTTGGGCTACACAGAGCTCTTCTTCAGCTCTGTAACTCGAAAGCTTGTCTCTTTCACCACAGAAGTTAGTCTGTTAAAAGATATTATCTCACTCACCTTGTCTCTCTCATATCCTGTGATCAGTATGGCTACAGCAATACTGCAAACAACTTATGAGTGACCATCCTAATCTTTTTAGGTTGCAATTGTCCATATTAGAATAGAGAGTGTTGACATTAATTATTGTCTGTCCATTTCCCTCCCACATATCAGTTCTAAGGAATGCCAACTGGCTCATCTTCTCTGTCTTTTGTCCCCAATTGCGTTCCATATTAATATGAATTGATGTGGTCAAAACAACTTTTAATGTCAATTAGCCTCCTAAACATTTTCTCAGCCTTAGCTGTTTAATTTAACTGAATGTATGATCTGTTGCCTGCCAATAGCAGGCTTGGTTAATGCAAGATTACCTCATTTGTTCTCTGTGGACGATGGGCTGTGTACTAGGTGGTGCAAGTCTAATTAGCACTTATTACACTAATGTCCCTAATGGTTTGGATACTTCTGTAGCCTATTATTCTTTTCCCCTGAAGAAAACCAGACACAAATACAATTGCTTTGTTAAAATAAGAATGAGAAGAGTTTTATCTCTGAAGAAATGGTGTTATCATAAAAGTGTGTATCCCAGAGGCAACATTTTCCATTAAGAGTGGAAGATTTAACAGATGTCCATTGCAAAAGAATGGGATTTGTTCTGATAATAGCTAGACAATGAGTTCCAGACACTTTTTATAATCGAAAGCCTTTTGTAGCACAAATATATCAAGGTTGACTTTTATGTGACACCTGTACAAGCTCTAACATGTCCTCTATGGCATTTCTCTAAGAATCTTGTACTTCTAATCTAGAATCTATTTTAATTCACCCCCATCTTTCTTTATAGTTGAAGAGATTTTTAGCATAGCATATCTCAGGAGATCGTGTTTGGTTGTTCTTCAGAATTGTCCCAAACCCAGCATACTTTCAGAAATAAATGTCAAAGTTCAAAATGCTATTATGGTCTGTACTATTGCTGGAGAAGAGTGCTGTCCTATAGGTTTAAGTTTTGTAAATTTAAATCATTTGAGAAACAGAGGTGGAAAATGTGGGCTAACAAACTCCTTCATGTTGATGGACTTTAACCTCAGCTTTCTGCTTTTATATCTCATTGCTCTATCCCTTCCTCCAATAATGCATTCAGTTGTTTCTTACATGTATATTAGAATAATTGTCTGATGCAATTGTTCCATTATTTATAGTATTTTTTTAAAATCATGTAATTTAAATGACTATATTGAAAGGTGCCAAATTGTTGATTTCAAAGACCAAATTTATCTTTTAAATAAACCACAATCTTTCCCATGCTACCCCCTCCCCCATGTGTGTCATTGTCTCTGGGAGTGAGAGGTTAATTCATTCTTTCCATGCCTATACAGTCACTAAAATCTCTGAGATTACAGATTGGTACCACTTAAGGCACCAGTCTTAGTAGTTTAAAGACTCGAGCCCAATTGATGAACTGAAACCATCATGGCCACAAACAGAATTGATCTACTAATGATTGTGGCCATTAGTTGTAGGGGCATTGTAGGCAGGTCTGGCAGCACTGTCTAAATGAAGGTTGCCTGACACTTCCCATTGCAAGACCCCTTTTTCATTTGCTTGTAACTTTTTTTGCCAAAGTTTAACTGTTTGAACTAAAATTTTCCATGCTGAGTGTTTGGCTCAGGATGAAGTTCTTAAAATAGATTATAGATATATAGATTCAGCTGAAATAGTTCTGCCATTTTTGAGAATGAAACTAGGGAAGAAACACATTGTTTTCCCCATGATCAACATTGATCCCCTTTTCTTTCAGAAGCTCTAGTACACTTGTGCTTTGTAGCAAAGACTTGAATTTTGGCAGCAGGTCTCTTTGTGGCAGGGATGTGCTTTTTCTGCCTCAATGAAAGTCCCAAATTTGGGTACGTTATAAGCCTTGGAAAAAATCTCAGTTCACACGAGCTCACTAGAGACTTCTGAGAGATTTTCAGGCTAAATTCCGTGAAGATTCTGTCTACATTAAACATGCTTCAGCCTGGGGCTGCAGATGGCTAAGCAAGATTTCCCCTGCAACTGCTGTTCCTGGTTGTTTGGGGCCATGTTCACTCTGGGTTTAAGCCCTGGAACTGACAACAGGAATCCTGTCTCTCGTGATTTCAGCACCAGCCCAGGCCCTGTGCTGGGCCCAGGCATTATAAAGGAAGATGGCACCTAAATCAAATGCAGAAAAGATAAAAGCTGGGCCTGAGGCAGAGGTGGTGGGGGGGATGGAGAGGAAGAGATTGGGACAAGGAGTCTGAAGGGTAAGATAGGGATGGGAGGCTGACAGGAGGAGGCCCGGGGGATTGGGAGCTGGGGAGGAATGGGTGTGGAGAAAGAGCCTGAGATTGGACAAGAGAACTGGAGGGATGAGGATGGCTGATATGAGGTGGGGGAAGAACTGGGACTTGATTGTGTTGACCATAGATTCCACTTAGCAACCCCTCGGTTGCCAGCAAAAGTTGCTATTATCTGGAAGTTCCTAATAAGTGGAAGCCAGGTAGTTTTAGTGGACCTTGTGTGTTAGTGTACAATCTTCAGTTCCAAATGAATGAGGAGGTTGCCCTGTTAACCTGCTTCCTTACTTGGTCAGCTGGCCATGGTGTAGGAACACTCCTGCAAGCTCTACCCTAACCTCTCCAGCAAGGTTGAGGAAAACTGCTGCTTCACATCTATCCAATTCCACTTTCCTCTTCCCCCCCCCCCACCCCACAACCACCTCGAAGTAATGTCCTTGTCCATGATCAGATCCTGGCCTTCAAGAAGGGTGAGGAGGATAACTGGGGCAGGGAGCTTCTTCCACAACTCATGGATCCAAGGCACCAGCTAGTCCCACTACACACCTGGCCAAATGAACCACAAACTACACTCCACTCCGAGAAGCCCATCTGCACTCTGTGGACACATTACTGCCCCTTTGTATACATGTTGTTGTGGCCCATGATCCATATGGTGAGGAGAACCTGCTGTAGTTAAAGTCTGGCTCCTGAAGTGAGTAGGAATGGAGGAAAAAAGAGATGGGAGAGTGACGTCAGGGTCAGTTGTGCTAGTGTTCAGGTTCCTTGGTCTACTGATGAAAGCAGGCAGATCTTCACCTGCTGAATCTCAAGTTCCAGTCACAAGCATGTAAGCAAAACTTGCTATATACCATTGTCCAAACCGGCAGAAAGTAGCAGATGTAAAATCCATCCAAAAGAAGAAATGGAAAAAACAGTGTGACAGACCCAGACCAGTGGGGTAGAGGGAAAATATACTGGTCACTTGATGAGTAGTTTTCTGTTCCCTGAGTGACCAGAGAAGGGGCTGCACTAGAGTAATCAGGAACCTGCTAGAACCAATTAAGACAGGCAGGATAATTAAGACACCTGGAGCCAGTTAAGAAACTGCTAGAATCAATTAGGACAGGCTGGCTAATCAGGACACTTGAGTTTAAAAAGGACCTCACTGCAGTTCATGGCATGCATGTGAGGAGCTGGGAGCAAGAAGGCATATTGCTGGAAGACTGAGGAGTACAAGCATTATCACACACAAGGAGAAAGGTCCTGTGGTGAGGGTAAAGAAGGTGTTGGAAGGAGGCCATGGGGAAGTAGCCCAGGGAGTTGTAGCTGTCGCGCAGCTGTTCTAGGAGGCACAGGTGCAGTCCACAGGGCCCTGGGCTGGAACCCCAAGTAGAGGGCATGCCCAGGTTCCCCCCAAACTCCCAACTCCTGATCAGACACAGGAGGAATTGACCTGGATTGTGGCTTCTACCAGAGGGGAAGGTCTCTGGGCTGTTTCCAGACCCACATGGTGAATCTGTGAGGCGAGCAAATCCCCCAATAAGCACAGGACTCACCAAGGGAGAGGAGGAACTTTGTCACAACAGATAATGCCTCCATGCTGCATTGTGCATTTTACTTCCCACTCACTGAATGAGTGTGATATATACCTGGCTCACATGAGATTGGTTTACACCAGTGGCCATCTTTGCAGTGGCTGTGAAATTATTGTAAATTACCTACTTGAATCAGCTTGGATAAAGAGTTAGTTTTTTTTCTCCCTTGCCCCTTTTAAAATATATTCAACCTTATGTTTTCCTTAGTGCCAACCAGTGTGTTAACTGTCTCAAGCATTTAAATTAGCATCAATAGCTTAAATTCAAGTAAACGAATTGCCATATAACATAAGGAGAAAAACCCATTCTGAAAGAGGAAGTGAGCTAAATGTTGCATGGAAAATGGGGGTGAGGGCATACAATCCTGATTAGAATTAGCAATGTCAAAATATGGCATCCAATATCAAGTACCTTAATGGAGACAGCAATGAAATATTAACTGTATTGTAGGAATTTCTAGATTGTACTAGAGATGTACTCATTCATGAAGCAACAATCAATTTTTAGTTGTGGGTTGAATAATAGGACTGAAATGCTGCCTCTCATTTTAGAGATTTGGTGTAGGATTTTGACCTCAGTCACTTTTTATTAAGGAGGGTTTTTCTTCTTGCCTATCTGGCTAGGTAGCAAGCTCATTATAGATTGACATCTCAATCAAAAGGCATCCATGCTGATAAACCAAATAGCTACAACTAAACATTTTACTACATTTTAAAACAAAAAGTTTGTGCCGCTTTATCTAGCGGACTATGGGGAAGTTGAGTGAGACTGTCTTCAGAACGCTCATTCATTAAAACCTCATTTATTAGGATTTAGTGTACATGGACAAATACATGGGATGCTTGGAATATGGCACCGATCAGTAACAAACATCTGTGACTCTTTAAAGCTGTTTCAGAGTAAACAAAAACATTCCAGACATTATAAATTAGGTTTAGAAACGGAGAGAGTAATGGGTTTTCAGATTGGCAGCTAAACTGTTTTTTCATTTTTAAATTTTTATTATAGCTGACTGTGTTCCGTTATACAGTGTGACAAGATGGTCTTTTAATAGACTGAGTATAACAGATGCCCATTGGTTTCAAATAATGGAAGAACAATCGTTTAGTGTCAGTTCCTCAAAACAGGTCCCTCTTTCTTGTCTGAAAAGATTTTCAGACATTTAAGTTAAATATTTTATTATTTAAACTGTTAGGAAGCAATTGGAACTAATAACCCTAGTCAAGTTTGTTAAGAAGAGAATTGTTGAATCAGAGGTTCAAACTGGGAGTTAGTAGGATCTGTTCTTAGTTTGTCATTAAAATATCTCTTGTGTCGATTGGATGGCATCCAAATAAATGGTTTTGTCTATTAATATATGGTCAATCAGCCACTGTACATATGGAAAAAGAATTAACAATCTTTGCAAATTGAGGTTTTGACTTTTTAAGCAGTTATTAGGATATCTTTGCTTAGAAATAATTGCAGTAAGAAGAATCGGCACAAAAGAGTGAGATGATTACGAGTGACTTCAAATACACTCCATGGAAATTGTTTACTTAATATGAATTGAAGTATTATGGGAGTGGGGGTGGGGGGAACAGAGCATAATTAGGGCTGGATCATGCACATAGCTGCATTTTTGAATTCCTGGAATTCTATGGTGGGTTTTTGCTGAATTATGTGTAGCATACTTACAGCAAGGTTCGTTTCTGGGTGTTTGCCCTTTTATCATTTGCAAGTTAGATACTGTCCTCCTTGTGGCCCTGGAGCACTTGAGCCTGTTTATTTTCAACTTTCTGTTGCTGCTACATCTCCGAAAGCTGTTCCTTCTGTACTCACTGAGACAAACTCTGCCCTGAGACACTAACATTGACTTCAGTGGGAACTGAATGAGCACTGCTGAGGAGACCATTCGGCTTACTGTGATTGACAGGAGCAAATTCTTCTAGGGTACACTAGTGCTGCTTCAAGTGGGTAGAGAGCAGAACGTAAAGAGAACTGAACAACAGGAAGAAGGCACCTAGTATTGGTCTAAACTCCATTCTGGGACAGACTGGCCTTTCCTGAGTCCCGGGGAATGAAGCAGTGATGATGCACAGTATTGACAATCTGGCTCACTCTGCCGACAGCTAATAGATGTACCGGAGAGGCAAAAGTTGACCTGCATGTCCTAACAAGCACTGTTGGTGCTTACCAAATAATAAGCAGGAAAGAAGAGCAGGAATGTTGTGTTGCGAGTATTTGTAGATTTTAATAATGCAAAACTATACCTTAAAAAAACCTAAAATGACTAGGGGATATTGTCCCTGGCTTTGCATGGTTGTGTGTGTTGATTGGTTAGGATACAAGGAGACTCTCTATATCTCCCTTTTACACTGTCTTTGGCCTTTGCATAGTTTTGGGCTCAGAGATGTGCAGGAATGTATTTTTCCCCTAAGGGAGTGGGAGGAAGCAGGGCTAGTGGTTCCAACTCCATGCAGAGAGGATCCGATGCAGCAGCAGGATGTATCATCCCTCATATATTGTAGTCTGCATGCCCCTGTTTGCACCTCAATGAAGCATGATCCCCCAGTAATGATGCAGCCTGGAACTACCCCAAACACAGGCTGTCCTTCTAGCACAATGAAGACTATAACTGTCTGGAAAGGAAAATATTGGCTCATATTGAACTTGCAGCTATGCAAATTTACACCAGGAGAGAATTTGGTCCACTGCATTGAGGGTAATATAGGGGACAGATATATTTGTGATAACTTTAGATCCCAATCCTGCAAAGTCAATAGCACTGGCATTGACGTAGTGAAGCCAGGATTGTGCATACATTTAAGCATGTGCATAAGTCTTCGCAGAATTGGAGCCTTCGAATATAATAACCTCTAATTTTGAAGAGTATTTTCCAAACAGAGTACCCAAACAGTGTTAGTACACACACAGGCATTGTATCAACTACATAAGCCGTGTATGAACAGTAAATTGAGTAGACTTGTCACAATTTTATTTTTATTTTGTTATTTTGATGATAACATCACTGTTTATTTTAAAGAGTTTTTTCAATATTTATCAACTTAAATTTTGAGAGTTGCAAGACATTATGGGGGCAACAACTATTGAATGACAGACTCTGAGGTTCAAAAAGTTGAAGCTTTATATATTTTGATTTGTGATTTTGGTAATTTGTATTTTAACAGTTAAAGTAAATATCCTTAAATCAAAATCTAGTAAGTTCTCAAGCAGCGTTTTTCTGTAAATCAGATTTCTGTAAATTTCAATTATTATTGATGGAACTATTTTGTCAGTTTGTGTGTGCGGTGAAATTGACATTTACCACTACTTACTGATGATCAAATCCTTCAAAGCCTAGTTTAGAGTTTAAAATTCTAATACAAAAGATTGTAGGAAATTAAGAGAACTAGGAAAGAGAGAAATATTATTTTGCAGCGGGAAGGCCAATTTTTACATAACTTCAAAGCTGCCTAGTAAACACCTTTAAATCACTCTGCCTACCTTTATTTTTTCCCTTGTTAACACTTTTTAACTACTCTAACTAATGCCCAATTGGTGTTTTTCACAAACTTTGGCAAAGATGTTAAAATTTGCAAAGTTAGAATAAGTCTTTTCCACATCATTAAATTTTAACATTTCACATTTTCAAGTATTTGGCTACTAACACAGCATTACTTTTAATGAGAAAACTCAAAGCTGATTTCTTGCCAGCTGTCACAGTTAAATAGCTTGACATTAAAAGCTATCAGAGGAAGAGGAAAGCTGTAAAGTGACAGTAATGGCTAAATAAAATACGTTCGTTAGAAAATATATAGATATTACATGTTTATGGTTTCAAAGCCAATATATTAGATCTGAGGGCTTTTTCTTAGCATTAAATATTTCAAAATACTTGACATAATCATAGTAAAGGGATGATATTTCTATATTTGTAAAAAAAAAATTAACCACTGTTCCTGGTTTTCTTCCCTCTTGTTGCAAACCTCCTAATTATATTGTGCTTTAGTTACCAACTTCCTGGTTTTTAGGAAGCGTAGAAATGAAAAATAAGAGAATTTCAAGATGAGCATGACTAAATGCTATTTCTACTCTGACAGTTTATCAAAACCCCTAACCAAGCACATTTTAAAGAATGAAAAAGAACATTCCCACCCGCCTCTGAGGTATTGAAAACACTACCCCACCTTTCTCTTTAATTTTCTAGCGAGATCAGGTTTTAGGCATGCATTGGGATCAGGGTCTAATCTTCCAGCGAGGTGTCCTACATTACACGCTTAACCTTGTAGTGCTTCAAATCTTCTGATTTTATTATTATAAAAACACTGCTGGCTCTGACTCAGCAGTGTAATTAAGCATGTGCTTAAATCCCATTAAAATCAATGTGACTTAAGCGTGTACTTAAGTACTCTGCTGAATTAATGCCTTGTTGTTGAACACTAGCAGTACTGAGTTAGACCTTTTATGTGGCACATTTCAGATTGCATAAGGAATACTTACTTTTTGTTGCATGTTATCTTAATATCTGGTGTAATCTGTCATTTATTTTATGAAAGAAAAAATGTTACAACTGCAAAGCAGATAAGCACCCTAAGGCATTACCTTGTTATATCTGACATACACGTTTAGTTACAATTCATTGTTCAACATGAATAAAAAGATAAGAGTTCTAACACTGTTTACGGACAGTCTGATGTTACAATGTAGCTTTTTTTTCTGTGTATTTTAGCTTGGAGCATGGTTTGCCCTCTATTAAGACTTCTGTAGAAATCTTCATTTATCTTGGGCTTTAAGTTGCTGTTCTATGCCAAGCAATATTTCAATTCTGTGCTTTTAGTTATAGCTGATGGTGAATATCCTTTGTTCATCTTTAGGTGAAAATGTACTTGTTCTGAAGTAGAAATCTGAGTAAAGGCTTTGTAGTTCCTCACTCCTCCCCGTATACTGTTTTAATAGCATATCCAGGCTTATGGAGAACTAGAAGTCATTCTCATTGCTGTAGCAATGTTTCCCTTTATTTGATATAAATCTAAAGAGTGGCGAACAAGAACTGCCAGTGTACCCTCTTAAGACCCTTTGTGTCCCCATCTGCCCAGTGAGAATCACTTGCCACCCACAACAACTTTTAATCAGCTGTGCTTAAGGCATTTAATTACTAGTGCAATGCTTCCGATGGAGGAAGTGTGGACAGGGCTCCCTTTTGGAGCCACAAGCGTAAAAACATTCTCTATCCTGTCAGCATGGATTTACAATGGAAAGAAAACATCATATTAGACTGCAAGTTCTTTGGGATGGGGGATGTGTTTGTACAGTGGCCAGCACAATCGATTCTGACTGTTACCTTTTGGTGGGTCAAATTATTAAAAATAGCCAGTATAATAAATTCTGAAACATGCACCAGAGTTTTGTTGTCTATCAGCTGATCCAGACTGTTCTAACTGCATTGATGGGGGGAGTTTCCTTCTCCTCTCCCTTGCTGCCACCATTTGTCAGACCAAAGACGTACTGTTGAACTTAAAATGGTCTATCTGGAAGCATGGGTCTTTCATTGACCATTAATTCCTACTTCAAATGAAGGTCTGCATGTAAGTAAAGTAGGAGCACAACACTCTGATCTGTTTCAGGAAATTTTGAAGATCTCTCGCTATCTGCATGCTAACATGATGCTTCAATGGAGGAAGGAACAACGTTTTTAGTGAAGTACTAAAAGTAATGCAGGTGGGGACTGACTTTCTCATTAAGGAAACTATTGCTAATGACCAGAAAAAGAAACTGTCAACCCCTGTGCTTTGTATTTTTATTTTTAATTTTAAAGATATAACAGGATTAAATGTAATTATGATCTACATTAGTGGTTCTCAACCAGGGGTTTGGGGCCCCCTGGGGATCTGCAAGCAGGCTTCAGGGGGTCCGCCAAGCAGGGCAGTGTTAGACTCACTGGGGCCCAGGGCAAAAAGCTGAAGCCCCACCACATAGGTCTGAAGCCCAGGGCCCTGAACCCCATCACTCGGGGTTGAAGCCGAAGCCTGAGCAATGTAGCTTTGTGGCCCTTCCCCCCCCTCCCCCCATGGCATGGGGCCCCAGGCAACTGTCCTGTTTGCTAACCTCTAACACTGGCTCTGGCTTTTATATGCAGAAGAACAGTTTTGCGGCATAGGTGGGCTGTGGAGTTTTTATAGCATGTTGAGGGGGCCCCAGAAAGAAAAAGGTTGAGAAATCTGATCTATATGGAGCTTTTAAGCTCAGCACTGAGAATCTGGAAGCACCTTGTCAGAAGCTCCCCTTTTTCACTGGAGTGCTATGCTGTGTCACTGAGTTAGGACAACTCTGCAGGCTGGCACGTAAAGGAATGGAGCCCTGCACCCTGGCACGTAAAGGAATGGAACCCTGGCTCCACCTACCCACCCTCTCTTCCTCCCCACTTACACTCCCTCCCCTATGGAACAGGAGCATAGTCCAAGTTCTAGGTAGGGTCTGAAACTTCCTCTCCCTTCCTGGACCTGGACAGGAAATGGTTTTCCATCATGGGAACATTTTCAGGATTTCAAACTATTCTTGTTCTGCATCAGTATAAAACCAAGGACTTTTTGGGGAAAAAAAAATTGAATAATCACAGAGAGAGAGAGAGAGAGACCCACTCCAGAGTAGCCACTACGCTTGTGGTTAGGGGGTGTATCTGAGATGAGACACCTAGATTCAGTCTCCAGCAGCCTTTACCCCTTACAAATCTGTGTAGCTGCTTAAGACCAGGGCACTACCTAATCCAACAACAACACACACTTTTGTTTGGGTTTCTTATGGTCTCATGCAGTCTCACCTCACACAGATGTCAATTTTGTGTTTTGGAAATGTACTGACATTAAATTCTTTCTCAATTCTTTTCTCTGTTTTTTCAGGCACCTTTATTCTGTCACTTCTGTAGCAAAAAAGTCTCTTTTCCCACTAATTTCAGAAAAGCTAGAATTGCAATTTGAGCTCTTCAGTGGCTATCTAGGAGTTATTTTCTTAGCAGGAATGTTTTCCCATGCCATTACTGAGTAGCTGTTGAATTATAGCCCAGGAGGAGGAGGTCTACAAAGAAAAGCTTAGAGGTTGGAATGCTGAACAGTCACACTAGAATAAATTCCACTGACATTAGTGGAATTATTCTTTATTTAATCCAGTGTAACTGAAAACAGAATTAAGCCCCTTGCATTCTGAAAGTTTCACATTCATAGTCTCAGTTTTGAGAAATAAAAATTTGCCCAGCAAAATATTGGGCAATAGGGAATTCCCAACTACAAATGATGAAGCAAATGTTCTGTGTGAAAAAATGAGTGTCTTAAATAATTCTTCTCCAATTGGAGATAGAGCTCTTCTTTATGTTCCATTTGTGCTTTGATATTTTTACATGCCTCTACACCACTAGACTGCAGTATTTCTTTGAAATCTTCTGATTATGTTTCTTATTGATCAGTGTGCTCAAGACAAGTCTAGGTACAATCAATGATCTATGAACCCCGGGGAGATCTCTACTGTGCTAATTCAAAGCTCTTGGATAGTTCAAGAACAATAGCTAAACCTTGGGTAGATTTAGAATGTTTGTGATAGAATTAATGAACTTGACAGTTCAAATCTAAGGCTTTGGAAGCCTAATGTCAGTTTAGTTTTGTGTTAGTTTTTTCTTCAATATGCCACCAGAAGGCTGTGATATTACAACAGCAATTTGTACGTCAAATTCCCAAACAAAAACTTTTAGTTGTCTATTAGTAGAGACAAAAACCTAGAGCAAGTTTGTAAATAAATGGAATAAAGGCTAATAACACCAATGGCTGATCAACTGGTATTGATCTTGATGTAGTGAAATATAGTCTGTCTGTTGCAAGGTATTGTGGTATTTTTTTTCCTTGCAACTTTTTCCTTGTTAATTTTTTGCTTATAAGAACTGAATAGCATGGAATCTGAGTTTGAGAGGGAAAGGCTGGAGCTTCAGTTGTTCCAGAGACCAAAGAAAATTAGTGGGGGGGGGAAGTCTATAACTATAATATGGGTAGTGTATGCTAAAATGAAGAAGGAACAAATTCTTTATGGGTATCAATAGGGGAAGATAGGAACTATCACACATCCTGCCAGGATTGGTGTTGGCCTGTCTGTATGTAGGTGAAGTGACCTACTAACATTCTCCTGAGCAGCTGGGTCTGTTTCCTAGCAGCCCCTGGTGGGAAGACTTAGGGCTTGGCTACACTTACAAGTTGCAGCGCTGGTGGAGGCTTTCCAGCGCTGCAACAACACCCCGTCCACACTTGCAGGGCACAACCAGCGCTGCAACTCCCTGGTTGCAGCGCTGGCTGAAAACCCATCCCGGCAGGGGTATAAGGAGTGCAGCGCTGGTGATCCAGCGCTGCTCAGCAGGTGTGGACACTCACCAGCGCTTTAATTGTCCTCCAGGGAATAAGGAGTTATCCCAGAATTCCTGTTCAGCCACTCTGCTCATCAGTCTACTGCTCTTGCCTCAGGTGACCCGCCCTTTAAATGCCCCGGGAAATTTAAAAATCTCCTTCCTGTTTGCTGCAGCCAGGTGTGGAGTGCAATCAGTTAATCAGTTACAGGTGACCATGCCTCCACGCGGCAAACGAGCCCCAGCATGGAGCACTGGTGAATTGCAGGACCTCATCAGTGTTTGGGGTGAGGCATCTGTTCAGGCACAGCTGCGCTCCGGCCGTAGGAATTACGATATCTTTGAGCAGATATCAAGGGCCATGCTGGATCGGGGCCATGATCGGGACGCACTACAATGCAGGGTGAAAGTTAAAGAGCTGCGGAGTGCCTATTACAAAGCCCGAGAGGGGAATCGACGATCTGGAGCTGCTCCCACGACCTGCCGTTTTTACAGGGAGATGGACGAGATACTTGGGGGTGACCCCACTGCCAATCCCAGGATAACGATGGACACTTCTGAGCAGGCTGGGGGACAGGAGGAGGAGGCGGAGGAGGCGGCGGGGGGGGAGAGGAAACCGCGAGTGAAGCTACTGGGATGGGGGAAGACACCCCAGAGTGGGCATGCAGCCAGGAGCTCTTCTCAAGCCAGGAGGAAAGTACCCAATCGCAGCAGCCAGCAGTTGCAGAAGGACAAGCAGAGGAGCGGGTTACCGGTAAGCGGCTTTTATTTTCTGGGTGGAAATGTTTCTGGAGAGGAAGGGGGGTTATGGCTGCATGCATGCCAGCCTCTAGATGTGGAATAGCCCGTTGATGTGGTCTATCACGTCGCGGTAATCTGCTTCAGTTATCTCAGCAAAAGCTTCATCCAGAGCGTGGGCAATATGCCTGCGCAGGTTTATAGGCAGAGCCACTGTGTCCCTTGTCCCAGTGACGGTGACGCGTCCGCGCCACTCTGCTGCCAGTGGTGGGGGGACCATTTCTGAACACAGGCATGCCGCATAGGGTCCCGGGCGGAATCCACATTGCTCTAAAAGAGCCCCCCGCTGTTCCCTAGTGACTCGCAGTAGGGAAACATCTTCCAGGATTAAGTCCTGTGAAAAATGTTGGGAGACTCTTTAGTGAAGAGATAGGGAGATAAGATCACCCCTGCATCTGCATCTTCACTCAACCCCTCTAGCACTCCAGATTACCCGAAGCAACCAGCTCCCCTCTATCACTCAAGCCCCACTTCTCCCTATATAAGTAAGCACCCCTCACTCACCATTTCGTGGCTTCTGTTGCATTATGCGTGTGGGGAAAAGAATGCTAAAGTGAGAACTCCCTCAGTGTAACAATTCATGTCTGGAGATAGTGGATACAATGCTGCCCGTGTTAAATGTTGTCATTTCTGTGTTTCTACAGTGACCTTGACTACTGGACTGCCCAGATGTTCAACATCACAGAGGCTTCAAAATTTGAGAAAAAATCCCCGAAAGAGCAAAGAGGACATGCTGAAAACTGTTCTTCATCACTCTGCTCGAGAGAGTAAAGACTTGAAGGAGTGGCGAGAGAAAGAAAGCAGGATCCACAAGAGAAATGCAGTGGCCAAGAGGAAAAGCACGGAGCGGCTGCTAAGCATCCTGGAGCGCCAAGCGGACTCTATAGAGTCACTCGTTGCCATGCAAGCAGAGCACTACCGTGCTACTCCCCCACCCGCCCCGTCCTTTGTGCCTTGTGCCCCAATGTCAGCTCAAACCACCTTTCCCCAGCATCCAGGTTCTTACCACCACCAGCTGCCTCCAACACCTGTACGTTCCCCAACCAGCCCTGATACCTACCACCACCCTTACCCTCTGCATTCAACCCCCATCACCATGCAGTATATGCACCCTGAAGTGCAGGATTCATTAAACAGCAATCCAGACAGGACATATGCAAACTTGTGACTGTACAGTTCACCAACCCACACCCCTGCCCTCTTGTGTTCATGAAATGTTGTGTGTCTGTCTGTCTGTCAAGGAAGTTTTTTTCTTTTCAATAAAACAATTCTTGGATTTGAAAACAGTCTTTATTATAGAGGATAGTGAAAGATACCTTAGCCCAGTAAAGAAAGAGGCACTGCAAATCATATTATTATTATGGATAATAGAATAACAGTGTAAGCAGTGCAATTCACTCCCATGCAAGGCAGCAAACATTACTGTTGGCTTTCAGCCTCAAATTCTTCCCTCAAGGCATCCCTAATCCTTGTAGCCCTGTGATGGGCCTCTCTATTAGCCCTGCTCTCTGGCTGTGCATATTCAGCCTCCAGGACTTGAACCTCGGTGGTCCATGCCTCACTGAATGTTTCACCCTTCCCTTCACAAATATTATGGAGGGTACAGCAAGCGCATATAAACCCGGGGATGCTGCTTACCCCCAAGTCTAGCTTCCCATACAAACATCTCCAGCGGGCTTTTAAACGCCCAAAAGCACACTCCACAGTCATTCTGCACCGGCTCAGCCTGTAGTTGAACCGGTCCTTGCTCCTGTCAAGCTTCCCTGTATAGGGTTTCATGAGCCAAGGCAGTAACGGGTACGCGGGGTCTCCAAGGATCACAGTGGGCATTTCGACATCGCCTACTGTGATCTTCCTGTCTGGGAAAAAAGTCCCTGCCTGCATCTTCCTGAACAGGCCACTGTTCCGAAAGATGCGTGCATCATGCACCTTTCCAGGCCAGCCTGTGTAAATGTCAATGAAATGCCCGCGGTGATCCACAAGCGCCTGGAGAACCATAGAAAAATACCCCTTACGATTAACGTACTCTGATGCCAGGTGGGGGGGGGGCAGAATAGGAATATGCGTCCCATCTATCGCCCCTCCACAGTTAGGGAAACCCATTTGTGCAAAGCCATCCACAATGTCCTGCACGCTCCCCAGAGTCACGCTCCCCAGAGTCTTTCTTAGCAGGATGCGATTAATTGCCTTGCAAACTTGCATCAAAACAATTCCCACGGTCGACTTTCCCACACCAAACTGGTTCCCGACCGACCGGTAGCTGTCTGGAGTTGCCAGCTTCCAGATTGCAATAGCCACCCGCTTTTCCACCGTCAGGGCAGCTCTCAATCTTGTGTCCTTGCGCCGCAGAGTGGGGGCGAGCTCAGCAAACAGTCCCATGAAAGTGGCTTTTCTCATATGAAAGTTCTGCAGCCACTGCTCGTCATCCCAGACTTCCATGACGATGTGATCCCACCACTCAGTGCTTGTTTCCCGAGCCCAAAAGCGGCGTTCAACGGTGCTGAGCATTTCTGTGAATGCCACAAGCACTTTGGTGTCACACGCGGCAGGAGAATCGATATCGATATCATCGTCAGACTCCTCACTGTCACTTTGGAGCTGAAGGAATAGCTCGACTGCCAAACATGTTGTGCTGGCGACACTCATCAGCACAGTCCTCAGCAGCTCGGGCTCCATTTGCCACAGAAATCGCGATTCACACAGAGAGTAAAACACAAAGACACTCACAATGGCGCCAAACGCTGCCGGAAAGAGTGAATGCTGGGATGTGAAGCGATGCACCACGGGGCGCTGGCAAACAGGAAGCGGAATGACCCGCACACTTCCTTCCCTTTCCCACAATACTCAGCGCCAAAATGGGACGAGGTGCTCTGTGGGATAGCTGCCCACAATGCACCTCTCAATACAGCGCTGGAAAGTGCTGCAAGTGTGGCCACGCTGCAGCGCTGGTAGCTGTCAGTGTGGCCACACTCCAGCGCTGGCCCTACACAGCTGCATGACCAGCGCTGTAACTCCCAGCGCTGCAAATTGTAAGTGTAGCCAAGCCCTTAGGGAGATTAGGTGGTTTAGGAGTGCTCTAGGAGTAAATAAAAACGAGATTTCTGTGGCTCCATGCAAGTTTGGGGTTTGTGGAAACTTTTTGGGTACTAGTACCTGACAGGGTATTCTTTTTGGCTTCCTTCTGCTAAGGAGCCAATCAAATGGTGTGTCATAGCTTTAAGTCCAAGATGAGCTAGTCCCAGATGTCTCTGTGATTTCCAAAATGAGCTCATGTCCAGAGCTTCCCCGCCCCATCATAAAATTAACTGTTTTTTGTGCATTGTAAAATTCTGTTGTAATTTAGAGTTGGTATTTTTTTTTACTATTTTAAGTGATTGAAAACTTCCAAATGTGTTGATGAGAGCATCTGTCAACATTTTTCAGAAATATTTTAGTAAAAAATAAAATTGACAAAAACCTTCATCATACTCAAAATCTGGAAATTTAAACATCCCAGTGTGCCACTGCATCCCATATTCTTCATAGAGATATTATGATATGATTATGGCATAAATATGATGTATTTTATACAAGATAGGTCATGTGAGATATCATTGAATAGGCTATGATTTACTGAATATGATTATCCTATGTGTATGTGTGATGTGTTGCCCCCTTTAAGATGCCACCTGATGTGCTGAGATACCACTGAGCCCGCCTGTTCTACCAGCATGGGCCCCTTTTTATCTGTCTTGCCAAGCCTCCTCCAGCACACACACAGGCAGGGCCACACCCAACTGCAGAGTGACAGACAGTGAGATCAGCTCTGGGAAGACTCAGCTTAAGGGACTTGTCCAGCACTCAGGTGCCCATCTCCCTTGGAGTGCAGATCCAAAGGTATATTATGAAATCTGCCTCCTCCCTCAATGTGGAGGAAGGTATGCATAGCCTCTTACCCCTCCCAATTATGAATTGCACAAACTGAGTTATACTATACACAAGAGATAAGTGTATTAACTATAAAAAGGAAGATTTTAAGTGGCTAAAGAGATAGCAAATAGAACAATGCAGATTACTAAGCAAATAAACCAAAACATGCAAAATAAGTTTGTTTCACTAAAGAAATTGGTTACAAATAGTAATTTTCCACCCTAGATATTGTTACCGGCAGATTACAGAAAGTCTCGAAAGGCAGCTGCATTGGCCTGCAGCTCGAGACCTCAGGTATTATTGCTCACAAGCTAGAGGCCCTTCCAGCTTGGGCTCAACTCTTCTCCCCCAGTTCAGTTCCTGTTTCCAGGTGTTTTTCAGTGTCTCTTTGGGATGGGAGGCAGAGGAGAACCACAATGATGTCACTCCACTGCCTTAGATAGCTCTTGTGTATGGCGAGAACCCTTTGTCTCCTAATGAAAGAACACCAGCATTCCAAGAGCGGGTCTGGAACCAGGTGACTCAGACCCATGTCTCTTCAGGGCTGTGGCAGCCATTACTTGCAGGCTCTCTGGAGCGTCCACAGGAAGATTAAAGCTCATTCATTGTCTGTGCTAATGGGCCATCAGCCCTGTCTGGCTTTTTCGGTTGTTGTACCTGAAAGGCTAGTTGGGGGTGACACTCAAAGTAAGACATTTGAAATACAGATATAGAGTTAATATTCCTAACTTCAGATACAGAAATGATACAGGCATACAAATTGGATAATCACATTCAGTAAATCATAACCTTTCCAATGATACCTTACATGAGCCATCTTGGGTAAAGTATATATCTCAGTTATGCCATATTCATATCACAAGCATATTTCCCTAAAGAATATGGAGTGTAATGTCACAGTATGCCTGTATCATTTTGGTTTCTGAAGTTAGGAATATTGACTTGCCAGAAACAGACAGGAGTGGAGGAGCTTTATTGCTGCCCTAAATGCCAGAAGTGTGATGGGAACATGATAATGCTGATTTATTACAAATGTGTTTACACCTGGGGTACGTCCACTAGGCAGAACACAATCAGTCTAGACGGCTGGCTGGGAAGGGCCATTAAAGAAAACAATAGGCCTTAGAAGAAGTTTATCTCCCACTGGGGAGCCTTCTTGAGGACACTGTAAACAGCTTCTGAATCGTGACTGCTATGACACTACAGGGGCATGTGACCAGATCACCTGGTACTGGACTCCAACTTGTAATACCAGTGTTTTTCCACTGAAAGGCGTGGGAATCAAGCTTGGAGATAAAGGGTTCCTGTCATATGCAAAAGCTATTTAAGGCAGGGGAGTGACATCATCGGGGTTCTTCACTGCCTCCCCACCCAAAGAGACTCCTGCAAACAACTGAGGAACAGAGAGACTGAACTGGGGGGAAGGGCTGGACCCAGGCTAGTGGGGTTTCTAGCCCGTGAAAGGAATACCTGGGGTTTTAAACTGCAAGCAAGAGCCTGCAGCTGGCTTAAATCATCATTTAGGGTGAGAATTGGCTACTCATATCAAATCTCTTTAGTATATTATGCTTAAATGACAATTTGTTAAATTGCTAGGTAATCTGCTTTGATCTGTTTATCACTTATAATCATTTAATCTATCTTTTGTAGCTAATAAATTTGTTTTTGCTTGATCACAAACCAGCGTGTGGGAGTTATAACTCAGGGCAAAACGTTGTTGTATATTCCCTCTCCGTATTGAGAGAGGGGGCAATTTTCATTAGCTTATGATGTACAGATTTCTGTGCAGCACAAGATGGTATAGTTTTGGGTGTGCACTCCAGTGGGGGGGTGCATGCCTTAGGAACTGGGAGGTGCCTTAGCCAAAGCCTTCCCACGCAGAGCTGATCTCAGCATCTGTGTGTAGCTGCAGCTGGGTGTGTCCCTACCTGTATGTGTGTTTGGAGGGGGCTTGAGAACCTGTCACAGCAGTACAGTGTAAAGATTGGCCAGGCTGGTGGGACAGGCAGGCTCAGTGGTACCCCAGTTCCAGATGGCACCCCGGGGGAAACCCATCACACCCAGTTTCTTTAGATGTTTTTGTTTTGATTTCTAGCTATTCTAGGTGAAACCCTTGATTCCCTTAAAGTTGCAGACCCAAAATGGCTCCTGCACCCCATTCTGAGTTGACTCCCATTTACCACTGTATGCCATCTGCATAGCATGTTGAAATCAGTTTGACTAGTGGTGTATCATGTCCCTAAATCAGTCTTCTACCACTTTGCTTCCTCAGAGAGAATATCTGAGTTGCTTAAAAGGATGGATAAAAGCAGAACTTAGTTTTGGAATCTTGGCTCTCTCAAACCACTCAACTGTGACACCTCTCATACTAATACAGCTTTTTTTTTATCCTAAGAGATGTGTTTCGGTTCACTTCCAAATTCAGGCTATGTTTACACTTGCACTTATGTCCGCAAAATGTATGTCACTCGGGTGTATTTTTTTCATACCCTTAACCCCCCCCCCACTCCCCTCACGACATTAATTTTCCTGGCATAAGCGCTCATGTGCACAGATATATGTTGGGAGGAGACACTTTCCCGCCACTCGGTTAGGTGGCTTTATTGTGTTGAAGGGAGAGCTCTCCCCTGTTGACATAGAGCAGCTACACAAGCGATCGTACAGCAGCAGAGCTGTAAGCTTGCTAGTGTAGACATGGCCTCAATGATCATCCTTAGTTACCACGCCATAGTACTTGTAATATTGCAGTGTTTCACTTTACTATAATGCACAGCCATTATGATAAGTGAAATACTATGGAATGGGTATCAATCTGTAAATGTTGATGCTGAGTGCAGATCTGTACTTTTTTAAGTATAGACCTATTTAGCATAGCTAAATACACAAGGCCTACTACCAGTGGTGCAGGTGTGTACATATGCTACCTGACCACCATCTTTTAGGGATTTTTATAATCTTAGTCTCTCACTTCAGCTAACTAATCTCTCAGACCAAGATTGAACGAGATAGGAAATTTTATGAAGAGCAGAAAGAGTTTCCACTTAACTACATGCTCCTGGATCAAGTAAAACATTGTACAAGACACATCCTCCCCTTTCTGACCTAATGCTTGCAGTTGGATGAAGTGTCCTTGGTCAAACATTGTGCAAACTGTAGAATGATATATATCTAGCTAAAGCAGCAAAGAGTCCTGTGGCACCTTATAGACTAACAGACGTATTGGAGCATGAGCTTTCATGGGTGAATACCCACTTTGTCGGATGCATGTCATGTTAGTCTATAAGGTGCCACGGGACTCTTTGCTGCTTTTACAGATCCAAACTAACACAGCTACAGCTCTGATATATATCTAGCTGTTGAAGTACTATGTGATACATCCTTTGCAGCTTTGTAGTGCATGGGATGGAGGAAGACAAGATGCTTGACAAGGAAGAATTATTTACTGATGAATAAAGTTGCCAAGGTTTCCTTTTCTATTCTCCCCTCCCACCTTCCTCCCTTTTGTGGTTAAGTTGATTTGTTGTTTAATTAGTTAGCTAGGAAGTTTCATGACGAAAGAGGAAGTAAGTGGGCTGAAATATATACCTGTCTTGATACAGTTCTTCTGCATCCTTGTTTGCTGGTTGGAGTTTCTATGTCCTGTGTGGAAGAACAGGGGGAGGATGCTATCTTATCACTATGCAACTTTTTTGTAAAGTTAATTTTTAAACTATATTTCCCTCCTTTTACTTGGCCTTTTATTGTCCCTATAACGGACTGTGTTATATAAGACCCTCTCATTTTCTGAACCCTTTTGAGTTCTCCTCATAGTACTCAAACATGCCCTATGTATTTCTAGGAAATACGTGTAATTCGTGAAGCTATTTATTTAATTCCACTTTGGAGGACCATGGCCAATAAAGAGAGCACACTATAGCTGTAAAGTGGCATTGCTGGAAACATGTACTTTCTATTTTTCATTTTACAAATTCATGACTCCCAAGTCATCAGCAAAATTGTCATGACTCAGAATAGATAAATCTTGTTGGTTATTATCTGTGTAGGTACTCTCAGGTACCTACATGGCATATTAGATTTTTATTTCACTGAAACCTCCTTTACTGAGTTGACTTGTTTTTCAATTTCTGCTGTTTTTATTCCCCTTTGTCTTCCTTCCCATGGAAATCTGGGATTTCCCAATTTAAATGCAAAGCAGTATAACTTCTAATATTTCTAATACCTCAGAAACTACCCAAGTAATCAGTCTATATTTCAGAATCTAGTATATTATTCTTAGTGCCGTATTGAATCACTTGATATACTGTCCATTTTCCTGATAGAATGTTTGTATCTTGTGAAGTTTTGGTGTTGATGCTTTCCTCACCAACACTCCCCTCCACCTTCCTTCCTTAGTGCTAACTTTGGGTTTACACCCAGCCCTCCTTTGCCTTTTCTCTATCTCACAATTCAACTCCCATATAATTTTCTAATCCCTTAGTTCTGATCCTGCAATGTACAATTACTTAAAATGCTACAGTTTCATCAGGATATCATACTTTAGTTCTAACTATTGAGCATATAAGTTTAACTCCCTTCCCCTCCACCCCAAACAAAATCCTCTGAGATTTAAATCCTTAAATATCTTTTTAAAAAATCACTTACTCATTTCAAAAGCTACCAGAAAAAGAAAGATTCAACAGGGCTCTCAGAAACATGATCTTGTAGCTATGATAATAGTATGTAGCAATAGAGAGTAATGCCTCTTCTCTTCCCCTTCCACCTCTAAATGTTTTTCAGCTCTGTTACTAGTTATATGGCTCTGATGGATTATCCTGGGGAGTGTGTTTAATAATAGGCAGCACAATGACCTTTTATAAGGTCACCTGGGCAAGTGAAGTCTAATTTCACATGCTGCAAGCCCACTAGCTCGGTAGAGTATTTAGCAAAAAGAAATCCACACATCTTCCCAAAAAACAAATGCATGCCCAACAACAAACAACCCACTACCACAACAAAGGCTTTTATAATAATTTGTTGAAACTAACATAACACTAGAAACATCAGAGTTTTCATAGAATACATATTTATTTCTGCAAATCCTGGTTTCCACAAAACTCAAGTTTTGGTAAATAGCTGTGTGGAGCCAATATACCAAAGATGGATAAAGGGAAAATATGTAATACAAAAATCCTTTTTCTGTGTTTTGTAACAGAGTAAACTGCTCCCCTATCAACAGGCTAGCTGCTCTGGTTTTATCAGCAAGATTCCTGCAAAAATGACTAGCAAGAATGCATTTATTTCCAAGATATATGACAGGAGTTAGTGTATAAAATAGTTTTCACTTTTGTATCTTTATCTGCCTCTAGGTACATTTCCAGATCCTCAGCTGGTATAAATTAGCATAGCTTCATTGCCTTTAATAGAGCCATGTAGTTTTTAAACCATCTGTGATTCTGGCCCATAAATATTATGCATTATAGAAAGAGAGTAGAGACATATGGTGGCTAGTAGATATTTGGTAAAGGTAAGTATTGACCTGAGAAGTGCATTTTGATTAAAAGATAACATCATTAGTCTTAACTATCTTGATATTGACCCAAACATGAAGTCAGTGGATGTTTCTTTTTGCTTTGTATCCATGCATTGCCTTGTTGGCTGGAAATCACACACCTTGATGGCAGCTGCAGGGCCGCCCAGAGGATTCAGGGGGCCTGTGGCAAAGCAATTTTGGGGGCCCCTTCCATAAAAAAAAATTGCAATACTATATTCTCGTGGGGGCACCTGCAGGGCCCGGGGCAAATTGCCCCACTTGCTCCCCCCCCGCCCCCTAAAAGGGCGGCCCGTGGAAAAATAAACCTTCTGCATCTCGGCACAAACACAGTTTTGAGGAAACTTCTTTTCAAGGTATCACTGGTTCTCAGCATCAGCTAGTGCTAAAAGGCACTAAAGCTCATTAAAAGAGTTGGACAAATATTTTCCGTCAAAACTTTTTCTGGATCGAAAACTAGAGGTTTCTAAAAAGCAGAAAAAAATCACGGACAATGTCTGCTTTCCTTCAAAATGTGTTACGGTTTTTTTAATTGAAAAGCTGAAATTAGTCTGCCAAAACCTGAATATGGTTTGGGGTTTCAGAAGTGTGTGGCCAAATATTTGCTGCTTGATGTGTTTGATTGTTTAAAGAAACAATTAAAAAAATTCTGCTTAAAAAAAAAATCCAAAACTTCTGAACCACCTCAGCTTGTGACCAAATGCCTGATCCCATCCACTCAGAGATTTTTCCAGGTTTCTGATACTCTGCTGGCTTCCTTGACTCATATGTCTCCATAAATTTGGGTTCATTTAGGTTAGAACATAAGAACAGCCATACTGGGTCAAACCAAAGGTCCATCCAGCCCAGTATCCTGTCTACCAACAATGGCCAATGCCAAGTGCCCCAGAGGGAGTGAACCTAACAGGTAATGATCAACTGATCTCTCTCCTGCCATCCATCTCCATCCCCTGACAAACAGAGGCTAGGGACACCATTCGTTACCCATCCTGGCTAATAGCCATTAATGGACTTATCCATGCATTTATCCGTTTCCTAGAGACTGGCTCCATGGGGTCCCTCACAAACTGGAGATGGTTACTGTGGGTTTGTCTTTAGTATAGCTTATGTACATACTCCACAAACTGAGCATTTGAGCTTGTTCCAAATCTGGGATGAGCCTATGTTGTGAAAACTGAAATGCTCAAAATAGCACATGCATGTGAATGGACACAGGGTGCTAATATTAAATTAACCCAGGGGTTCTCAAACTGGGGGTAAGGGACCCCTCAGAGGGTCACGAGGTTATTACTGGCGGGTCGCGAGCTGTCAGCCTCCACCTCAAACCCCATTTTGCCTCCAACATTTATAATAGTGTTAAATATAAATTGAAAACACTTTTTTATATAAGGGGGGTGGGTCGCACTCAGAGGTTTGCTATGTGAAACCAGTACAAAAGTTTGAGAACCACTGAATTAACCCCTCTGAAGCCTCAGGGAATGCAGGGGAGGAGGGGTCTCCCTTGGTAGGGTTGGGAAGGAGGTAGATATAGGATATTGCTCTTCTCATATGATCCCTCCCCCAGTGGCTAATTTTAAATGAAGCTACCCTCCCCTGACATGAATCTCCCTATGGCACTGAAATTAAATATAGACTATAATTTGGCATGTGAGAAGTGAAAGGGATGGTAGCCCTAATGGAAAAGCTAACAGCTTGGCTCTTTTGCAAGCCTCAAACTGCTGAATGAGCTTTAGGGTAGGGAAGGCTGTGCCTCCCAAACAGCCTGGCCCTGCCCCCTATCCTACCCCCACCCACTTCCTGCTCCCCAACTGCCCACCCCCCTCAGAATCCCCGATCCATCCTGCTCCTTGCCCCCTCACCGTCCCCCAGAGACCCCCCACCGCCACCCCGGGACCCCACCCCTGCGCCCTGTCCCTTGACTGCCCCGACCCCTATCCACCCCCCTGCTGAGTCCTGACAGACCCCCAGAACCTCCACAATACAACCCCCTCCCCCGTTCCCTGTCCCCAGACCGCCCCCCAACCTCTGCCCTCTCCCTGTCCCCTGACTGTCCCCAGGACTCCCTGCCCCTTATCCAACCCCCCTGGCCCTGGACCCGGACCCGGCCTCTTACCCCCAGCTCCCCCCTCACCCGGAGCCTCAGCGCGTCACATCCAGGAGTGTCCCTGAACAGCAGTGCACCATGGCTCCGGCAGGGCCTGAGCTCCCTCCCCTCAGCCTGGAGCTCGCAACCCCGCCCCCTTACCATGCGGCTCTGAGCAGGGAGGAGCTCAGGCCCCGCCGGAGCCACGCTGCAGCTGTTCAGGGACGCTCCTGGATCCGCTGAGGCTTTTGGAGAGGGGCGGAGGCATGGTTGGGCGGGGCCAAGGCGGGAGCCTCAGCTGTTCTCTTGGGGGCCCCTGCGGAGCCCGGGGCCTGGGGCAAATTGTCCCACTTGCCCCTTACCCCTCTGGGTGGCCCTGGGCAGCTGGAGAATGATGGCATTGAACATAAGAAATGTTTGGCACTCAGAATTGAATCAGTGAAGCTAATTTAACTACCATTTTTTCTAAAATTACTGTTGTGTTTTTTCATATTTGATGGGCTAGCATATTCTTGATTCATGAACAGTGTGTATTAGATATTTTAAGATGAACAAGCTTTTTAGGTCACTGAGGTGGACAAAAAATTCCTAAAATTTTATACTGAGGCATTGTGTATCCCAGCACTTGTTATAGGTGGAAAGATGTAGTTTAACCAAATTGGCTGTAGGCTAACCGGTAACTTTAAGTGCCTCCCTTGACATCCTCTGTCTACTGCATTGGAAGGTTGGGTAGTTTTGAACTTCTAGTCTGACTTGGCCATGGAGACTTTCTTGCTGTGTAACTTGGGGATAGAGCCTCCAAGATGACAAGCACCTCCTGCAAGCTAGGTGGGCAATGGAATTATTCAGCTACCAGCCAGAATGAATGAGAGTTATGGCTATTCAGCACCTCCTAGAAGATACTTATCATCTTGCTCTTGCCGATGAGCAGCATCAATTCTATTGCATTCATTGAAAGAAATCAAACAAGCTTATAGATAGAAAAGCTTGTTTGTTCGTTATTATTATTTTTTTTAATTGACACATGGAAAACTAGATTAAAATTATTTTTGATTAAAAATAGATGTTAGGAAGGGAGGAAAATCAGGTAGTGGTGTCTGGTTGGAGGAAGGAGGAGTGTGCACAATTGAGAATTATCTAACTATGGTGTTTTTATGGAAAAGTAGTACCCATATCCAAATACTGTCATTTAGTAAGGAAAGTCTGGAAAATGTGTGTTTTTTTTATAGTAAGAGACAAAGATCAATCTATTGAGTTTATCTAAGAGAAGCTTAAGAGGTTACTTGACCACTGTCTACAACTACCAACATCAGGGGAAAGATTTGTGATGATAGCTCTTTAATCTAGCAGAAAAGGTACAATGGGATCCAGTAGTTAGAAGCTGAAGCTAGACAAAATCTGACTGGAAAGAAGACATGGTTTTAACAGAGAGAGAGAGTTAATAAAATATCTGACAATGTTTTACTGTTGTAGAATGCTGATTTTATTAAAATTGGAACGTTCCATGGAGATGTATAGATTTAGACTAATTTTGACAAAAACCAGGGTGGCTTCCTCCTAACATGCCTGCTTCTCTGTCAGCACCCCTTCCCCCCCCCCCCCCCATCCCACTGCCATCCCGATTTTTCACATTTGCTGTCTGGTCACCCTAGAGGGAGGAGCCTGGGAGTGCTGGCTCCCAAGCTCTGATGTTCTGACTGAGGTAGTGCTTCCTGGCTCCCAGTTAGCCTGCTAGGCAGAATTTTGTTTTGAAATTTTTTAAATTAACCATTTTAATTTTTTAAACAAATTTTTTTTGGTGCTATTCCAAATCGGAATGAAAACAAACCTCAAAATCTTTAGAAACAGAATTAGTATTTTCCATGCTGTTTTTGTGATTCCACACTAAGATTTGCTGGACTTGCCATCACTTGAAGTCTCTAAATCTAGACTGGATCTCTTTATGAACGTAGCTATAGCTCAAACAGAAGTTTACAGGCTTGATACAAAAATTACTGGGTTATGTCCTCTGGGCTTGTTGTACAGGAAATCAGATTAGATGATTGTTGTCCCTTCTGGTCCTAACATTTATGAAAATGTGGATGTTAGAGGGCCTTATCCTAGGAATACTTATGCATGAGAATAACTTTACTTCTATGAGTAGTTCGAGTGGAATTAAGACTTCAATGAAACTACTCATATGCATAAGTATATGCAGGACGGGGTCCTTAAATTGCTTTAAGTACTGATACTAAATACATTAATATTTGCAAAGGTAAATTTTTCTGTTTGTTTCCATGATGTGATTATTGGCTGCATGTATTGTAGAACAAAGCACTATCTGTAATTTCTTCCTAAGAGACTTGACTGTGTATCACTGCTTTGTTAAATGCAGGTTAATGCATATTGAAGTTAAAAATATAAGCTATTTATACATTGATTGGCTCTGAAATTAGATGCTTTTGAAAACTTTATCTATTTTGTTATTGAGCTCATCTAGAATGTAGTGTCCAATTTTGGTTGCTATTTTAAAGATGGATAGGAGATTTACCAGACCCAGGCAAGAGCAACAAAGATAATGAGAGAGTTGTGGTACGTCCTCAACATGAGGATTGCAAAGACTGGGAATCTCTATTCTGGAAGGAAGAGTAAAAAAGGCATAGTGAAATCTGATCAGTCCTTTCCTTTTTTTTTTTTTAAACTCTGTTCCATAATAAAACATGGGAATCATAAGATAAAAGGGTAGCACACTTAGAACTAACAAAAGAAAATATTTATTAATCAAACTGTAATGATATGTCTCTAAAGGTCATTGAGTCAAACCCTGTAGATGGATTTTACAAAAGGCTGAAAAATGTTCAACCATTAATTTACATCCGTACTTATGCAAACTGAGAATGTGGTAAGGGAATAAAAATCTCATGTTTCCACCTCTGAGATAGCTCCCTTCAAGAAACTTTATTTTATTCCCCTGGTAAGGCATATTGGTACATAAATTGTGAGAAGTATCATGGGTTTTTTGCATAAAGCTTTTACTAGTGTCCATATGTACATTTTATTCCACTACATTATTATGGCAGAATTTCCTAATGTTTTACAATCCAAAGGAGGAGAGTCTTTTGCTTGGGAATCATTGTAACTTTCTTTAATGGCTTTGTCCTTCATCACTGAAGTCAATGTGAGGCCTGGTCTACACTACGAGTTTAGGTCAAATTTAGCAGAGTTAAATTGAATTAACCCTGCACCCATCCACACAACGAAGCCATTTTTGTCGACATAAAGGGCTCTTAAAATCGATTTCTGTACTCCTCCTCGATGAGGGGAGTAGCACTGAAATCAACATTGCCAGTTCAAATTAGGGTTAGTGTGGATGCAATTTGACTATATTGGCCTCTGGGAACTATCCCACAGTGCACCATTGTGACCGCTTTGGACAGCAATCTGAACTCGGATGCACTGGCCAGGTAGACAGGAAAAGCCCCGCGAACTTTTGAATTTCATTTCCTGTTTGCCCAGCATGGAAAGCTGATCAGCACAGGTGACCATGCAGTCCCAGAATTGAAAAAAAGCTCCTGCATGGACCGTATGGGAGGTACTGGATCTGATTGCTGTATGGGGAGACAAATCTGTGCTATCAGAACTCTGTTCCAAAAGACGGAATGCCAAAACATTTGAAAAAATCTCCAAGACCATGATGGACAGAGGCCACAACAGGAACTCAACACAGTGCCGTGTGAAACGTAAGGAGCTGAGACAAGCCTACCAGAGCCAAAAAATCAAACGGACGCTCTGAGACAGAGCCGCAGACATGCCACTACTACGCTGAGATGCAGGCAATTCTAGGGGGGGCCGCCACCACTATCCCACCCCTGTCCGTGGATTCCAATGATGGGGTACTCTCAGTCACCATGCCTGAGGATTTTGCAGATGGGGAAGATGAGGAAGAGGAGGAGGAAAAGGTTGAGGAGAGCACACAGCACACCATTCTCCCTGACAGCCAGGATCTTTTTCTCACCCTGACTGAAATACCCTCCCAAGGTGGTATCCCAGACCATGAAGCCATAGAAGGGACCTCTGGTGAGTGTACCTTTGTAAATATAAAACATGGTTTAAAAGCAAGCATTTTTTTTAATGATTAATTTTCCCCGAGGACTTGGGATGCATTTGCGGCCAGTACAGCTACTGGAAAAGTCTGTTAATGTGTCTGGGGATGGAGCAGAAATCCTCCAGGGATATCTCCATGAAGCTCTCCTGGAGATACTCTAAAAGCCTTTGCAAAAGGTTTCTGGGGAGAGCAGCCTTATTCTGTCCTCCATGGTAGGACACTTTACCATGCCATGCTAGTAGCAAGTAATCTGGTATCATTGCATGACAAAGCCTGGCAGTGTATGGTCCTGGTGTTTGCTGGCATTCAAGCAACAGCCATTCTTTATCGCCTCAGAAGAGTGATATAGTTCATGGTAACCTGGTTGAAATACGGGAATTTAATTAAGGGGACATTCATAGGTGGCTGTTCCTACTGGGCTGTTTGACTGTGGCTGAAAAGAAAACCTCCCCGCAGTTAGCCAAGCGGTGGGGGAGGGGAGATTGGCTAGCAGGGATATTCCCTGATACCAGCCGTGCGGTGCGGTGGGGGGAGGTTTAAAGCGGTAATCCCAGAGAAAAGGATGGGAGGGGTTAGTTTTGGGTTCTGCTGCTGCACATTAACACAAAACCCGCAGCCCTAAATGGACAACTCAACGGGCTTTGCCTGGTATGGGAAAGGAGGGCGCTGCTGTTATGAAGGTTGCAGAAGCCGAAAGACTATGGCTCTCCATGGCCGCCTGCAAGCCGAAAGGCTCGGTTGTGTAAACTCAGAGACCAAAATCTGAGCTATTCATTGTTCAAGGAAATAACCAAGATCTGGGGTTCCAGTTTTAGTTGTTCTCCCCACCACACCCCTGCATCCAGTGGGAAAAACCTTCTGCTCCAGGGATCTAATCTACAGAGAACCTCTAGTGGCACTATTAATGTGCTTATTGGTAAGCATATTCTTCAGTATATTACTGAATCGAGCTTAAGGAGTTAGAGGTAAGGGTATCCTGATGGCAGCTCCCCACACCTCCTTCTCTCTCTGCCCTCTGGCCAGTTCGGAGGTGGGAAGCTGGACTGGGCAGTGTGAGGCAACTGCTCCTGTGGCTGGTGCCATGGAGCAGGCAGCCATTGTGTTCCCTCCTCTCCTGCTGGCTGCTCCTCAGCTCCCAGCCCCCTTTTCTCACGCAGCCAGTCAGAGCTGTAGGGGTGGGGCTGGCAGAGCCCTCAGAGAACAGGGACTGCTCCACACAGCCCCTAGCTACCCCTCACTTCACCCTGAGCTACCCTTTGCCCATACACAGCCCTAGCTACCCCCCTCCTGCATCCTGAGCTACCTTCCGCCCATATACAGCCCCCAAATACCCCTCTCCCTGTACCTTCAGCTGTTTTCAAACTTTTTGAGCTAAACCCAACTTTGAGTTATAATTTTTGGTTTTGCTCCCTCCTGTCACAACCAAGACAGGCTGAGTGGCCTCCTGAGGTGAGTCATGGGGTGAAGGTGGCATTCCCTCCCCGGACTCACCATGTGGAGTTGTCTTGAGCCCTGCTGGCTCCTGCCCCCCAAAATAGAAGTCATACTACATCTATGCCCAAGGCTGCCCGCCCCCCGGACTCTGAGGCCCCCCTTTCCATGCTGGGCTCTGGAGTTTTTATAGCACGTTGATGGGCTACCACATAGTTCTGATTGATTGCTATTTAATACGAGCAATTTTACAAGGTGTCCCATATTCAGCATAGGGAAATATGGTCACCCTATCTAGATAACTCTTAGTCCTACCTCAGTGCAAGGAACTGGATTAATGACCTATCAAGGTCCCTTCCAGTCCTACACTTCTATGATTACGTAGGGGGGGGGAGTAGAAAAGCTATTGGAAGACTTTCAACCAATGCTATTTTTAATTTCCTGGAAATGGGTTTTTCATAGCATGGCATTTTGACAGCATTAATGGGACATTTTTCAAGGCTTACAGTAAATTTCTGATTTGAGGGTGTGTATTTCAGCTTTATGTTTATCATGCTCCTTAGCTTTTATATCTTGTGAAGGGTTGTGAAATGTACAAAACATCTTTCAGAATATTTCAGATTGTAGGAACCTTGAATATTTTAATACCCACCTGTTCAGAGCAGAGGTATGGGATTGTACCTGAAATGGCAAAGAAAATAACTGAAAGCAGTTGATGTTTGATTTTTTTAATAGCAAGGGAGCTTTAATTTTGAGGATCAACTCCTTTTCAGGTTAAATGTTTGTCATGTCTGCCATGATTATGTCCCTCTAATAGTGCCTCTAATAGATTATGTCCCTCTGATAATATTAAATGCTTACATGCTTTGCATGCATCCAGTTTATGTACAGTGAATATAAGGTCTTTTTAGAGATTAAGAGTGTGTTCAGTAATATTAAATAGCCAAAAACTATTCAGATGGTGTTATGACTCTGTGCTTGAATGCAGGTTTTAAATAGGAACCAAATACATCGCTTCCTTTTGATTATGTAGTATTTTTATCCATGCAAATCTTTATACAGATAGTAGAAGTATTGTATATCTGATTCATCATCATTCAAAGAGAAGCTTCTCTCACTATGAAATAAACAGGAAGAGGTTGGTTTCATATCCCGGTGGAAGAGACTTGCCTGATTCCACTCAGCTTCTTAAAGCAAAGTTTACCTGCTGAATAAATATTAGTTGAAATTGTTTTGTACATGTGCCTCCTAAAGATGCTTCACCCATCTTCAGTTATGCTGAAGTAAAGTGTCAATATGCCATCTGTAAAATAGGGAAAGTCATACTTCCCTAGTCTAATAAGATGCATTGGCACCTATGGGTGAAAAGCTCTGTGAGTAATTACATTACTAGTGTGTTTTAGAATAATCAACAATGCAAATGGATATGGATGCTAATGGATACAATACTTTAGGAGAGGCTGGCGAAGGAGGAGACGGGTATTCCCAGAGGATATTACTTAACATCTATGAATATTTGGGGCAGGAAGAAATAGCAGGTAGCAGAAAAACTATACCCAGAAGACAGGGAGCCCGATTCACTCCTGGTACAACTTCACTGAATATAATGCAGTGAGACCAGAAGTGGTTTGGGACCAGTTGTAAGCAGTCTAGGATAGGGCTTATGTCTTACTTTGTGTGGCCAGTATGTTGCATATTGTGGGTGCTACTGTATTAAAACAGTAATAGCTGTGTTCTGTTTTATTGTTAGAGTGGCCATCACTTTGGGGAATCTTGTATAAAGGCAGACACTTTCTCCCTTCCTATGGAGAATGCCTTTAATTGAATGGAAAGGGTTTTTCCAGCTCCCACTCAGTTCTGCCTGTCATGAGGCTATCTTTTCCTGACAGGACCAGAAAGGAGACAATTTTCTACCATGCTGCAGTGCTCAATAACTTTCCAGTATTGTGTAGAACTAGTGATGCCTTGAGTTATTCTTCCTGGATTAGGTGTGTTTAACTACCTTTTTGTTTCTAATTTTTTTTCTTCCTGTTGTCCAGACAAAATGGCCTGTAAGGATTGTGTTGAAACTAAGTGAAAGTGAGTACCTGAATATTATGTAAGTCTAGCCGGTGAATATAAAATTGAACTCTGCCCATATACACAGGAAATTTGGCATGATGAAGGCTGAAGTTTTCCGTTGATCCGGTACCATAGCTCACTGTACTATTCAGATGTTCTAAAAGTTGCTTAACATAAGAAAGGCCGTACCGGGTCAGACCAAAGGTCCATCTAGCCCAGTATCTGTCTACCGACAGTGGCCAATGCCAGGTGCCCCTGAGGGAGTGAACCTAACAGGCAATGATCAAGTGATCTCTCTCCTGCCATCCATCTCCATCCTCTGACGAACAGAGGCTAGGGACACCATTCTTACCCATCCTGGCTAATAGCCATTTATGGACTTAGCCACCATGAATTTATCCAGTCCCCTTTTAAACATTGTTATAGTCCTAGCCTTCACAACCTCCTCAGGTAAGGAGTTCCACAAGTTGACTCTGCGCTGCGTGAAGAAGAACTTCCTTTTATTTGTTTTAAACCTGCTGCCTATTAATTTCATTTGGTGACCCCTAGTTCTTGTATTATGGGAATAAGTAAATAACTTTTCCTTATCCACTTTCTCAACATCACTCATGATTTTATATACCTCTATCATGTCCCCCCTTAGTCTTCTCTTTTCCAAACTGAAGAGTCCTAGCCTCTGGGACCCTCTCTAAACCCCTAATCATTTTAGTTGCTCTTTTCTGAACCTTTTCTAGTGCTAGAATATCTTTTTTGAGGTGAGGAGACAACATCTGTACACAGTATTCGAGATGTGGGCGTACCATGGATTTATATAAGGGCAATAATATATTCTTAGTCTTATTCTCTATCCCCTTTTTAATGATTCCTAACATCCTGTTTGCTTTTTTGACCGCCTCTGCACACTGCGTGGACATCTTCAGAGAACTATCCACGATGACACCAAGATCTTTTTCCTGACTCGTTGTAGCTAAATTAGCCCCCATCATGTTGTATGTATAGTTGGGGTTATTTTTTCCAATGTGCATTACTTTACATTTATCCACATTAAATTTCATTTGCCATTTTGTTGCCCAATCACTTAGTTTTGTGAGATCTTTTTGAAGTTCTTCACAATCTGCTTTGGCCTTAACTATCTTGAGTAGTTTAGTATCATCTGCAAACTTTGCCACCTCACTGTTTACCCCTTTCTCCAGATCATTTATGAATAAATTGAATAGGATTGGTCCTAGGACTGACCCTTGGGGAACACCACTAGTTACCCCTCTCCATTCTGAGAATTTACCTTTAATTCCTACCCTTTGTTCTCTGTCCTTTAACCAGTTCTCAGTCCATGAAAGGACTTTCCCTTTTATCCCATGACAGCTTAATTTACGTAAGAGCCTTTGGTGAGGGACCTTGTCAAAGGCTTTCTGGAAATCTAAGTACACTATGTCCACTGGATCCCCCTTGTCCACATGTTTGTTGACCCCTTCAAAGAACTCTAATAGATTAGTAAGACACGATTTCCCTTTACAGAAACCATGTTGACCATTGCTCAAGAGTTTATGTTTTTCTATGTGTCTGACAATTTTATTCTTTACTATTGTTTCAACTAATTTGCCCGGTACTGACATTAGACTTACCGGTCTGTAATTGCCGGGATCACCCCTAGAGCCCTTTTTAAATATTGGCGTTACATTAGCTAACTTTCAGTCATTGGGTACCGAAGCCGATTTAAAGGACAGGTTACAAACCTTAGTTAATAGTTCCGCAACTTCACATTTGAGTTCTTTCAGAACTCTTGAGTGAATGCCATCTGGTCCCGGTGACTTGTTAATGTTGAGTTTATCAATTAATTCCAAAACCTCCTCTAGTGACACTTCAATCTGTGACAGTTCCTCAGATTTGTCACCTACAAAAGCCAGCTCAGGTTTGGGAATCTCCCTAACATCCTCAGCCGTGAAGACTGAAGCAAAGAATCCATTTAGTTTCTCCGCAATGACTTTATCGTCTTTAAGCGCTCCTTTTGTATTTTCATCGTCAAGGGGCCCCACTGGTTGTTTAGCAGGCTTCCTGCTTCTGATGTACTTAAAAAACATTTTGTTATTACCTTTGGAGTTTTTGGCTAGCCGTTCTTCAAACTCCTCTTTGGCTTTTCTTATTACACTCTTGCACTTAAGTTGGCAGTGTTTGTGCTCCTTTCTATTTGCCTCACTAGGATTTGACTTCCACTTTTTAAAGGAAGTCTTTTTTATCTCTCACTGCTTCTTTTACATGGTTGTTAAGCCACGGTGGCTCTTTTTTAGTTCTTTTACTGTTTTTCTTAATTTGGGGTATACATTGAAGTTGGGCCTCTATTATGGTGTCTTTAAAAGGGCCCACGCAACTTGCAGGGATTTCACTTTAGTCACTGTACCTTTTAACTTTTGTCTAACTAACCCCCTCATTTTTGTATAGTTCCCCCTTTTGAAATTAAAGGCCACAGTGTTGGGCAGTTGAGATGTTCTTCCCACCACAGGGATGTTGAATGCTATTGTATTATGGTCACTATTTCCAAGCGGTCCTGCTATAGTTACCTCTTGGACCAGCTCCTGCGCTCCACTCAGGATTAAATCTAGAGTCGCCTCTCCCCTTGTGGGTTCCCGTACCAGCTGCTCCATGAAGCAGTCATTTAAAGTATCGAGAAATTTTATCTCTGCATTTCGTCCTGAAGTGAAATGTTCCCAGTCAATATGGGGATAATTGAAATCCCCCACTATTATTGGGTTCTTAATTTTGATAGCCTCTCTAATTTCCCTTAGCATTTCATCATCACTATTACTGTCCTGGTCAGGTGGTCGATAATAGATCCCTACTGTTATATTTTTACCAGAGCATGAAATTTCTATCCATAGAGACTCTATGGAACCTGTGGATTCGCTTAAGATTTTTACTTCATTTGAATCTACACTTTCTTTAACATATAGTGCCACTCCTCCCCCTGCACGGCCTGTTCTGTCCTTCCGATATATTTTGTACCCCGGTATGTGCTTCTGTCACATCGTGTGCTCCTGGGTCACTGTAGAGTACCGGGCAAGGGACACATAGAATTCTTTTTGTTTACACCGTAAATTGGATAATATATATTTCCAGCTCTGGCAACAGAGCTACTGTACTAATGCAGATGTCCATTAAACACTAGCACCTGGAATACAGTATGTTCTCTTCACCTTTTAATATTACATGGCAATTCCTGATGCTGAATTAAAACCAGGCATAACCTGGCAAACTGCAGAAATGATGCAAGAAGCAATTACTTTTGAAATTATAGAAGTAATATTTTTAAAGGGTCAGTTTCTGCTTATTGTTCCTTTTTCAGAGGTTAGACTTGCCTGCAGTTAATGTAACCTGTGCAGTAAATTTTCAGAAAATTATTCTGTCTTGCTTCCATAATTCTGCTTGTGCTTATTCTACTCTGTTTTCCTGAACTACTTAGCAATGCTTTCCTCAGTCACATCCTGGAACAATCTGTAGTTGCACTCAAAGAAGGTGCAGCTGATGAACTGCCATCACTGTGTACTTTCGTCTATGCAAATTATGCATCTGCACAGGATGTTGTGCTTCCAGGGCCAGCCCCACATCCAGCCAAAACACTAGCAGTGATACCTTGTCTATGGTCTAGTCTGATCCTAACAAACAGATTGGTGTAGGGAGAGATGATCACGCCCCAAGGAGATCACAGGCAGTCAGGAGGTAGCTAGAAATGATGGTGCTGTGTAATGAAGATGATTAGGAGGACTTGGGGAGATGGATGGGGCCCCTGAACATATTATTTTGCATTGTGACCTATGAAGACTAGGGTCAGCCCTGACTCCATGGGTGTGTTTGCTGTGTGGGAGCATGCCTCTTAATTGGCCTCCTATGACAAGGTGTGACTCACCACTCCAGTGCCTCCTGCTGGCTGTCACGGATTAGCTCTTCTTGTCAGTGCACCCTCTTCTAGTGGTGCCTCGTCACTATCACTTCTTCTCTGGGGCCCACATCACTCCCAGTACAATGGCCCCCTCTTCAGTGACACAGCCTTCTGGCCATGTTACACTCTGGGTTTCCCCCATTCCGGGAACTCTTCAATATCTGTCCAGTCACTTCCTTCAGTGGCAACTGCAGTCCAGAGTTCTGCCACTTCCCCAGTGGTGACTGGGGGACCCAGACCCGCCCACTACTCTGGGGTCCCGGCCCAGAGACCCTCTAGATGGTCACCACTTGCTGTGTCCCCTCTGAATCCCCTGTAGATCTCCCTGGGCCACTTCCCTGTGGCCCCAGCACCCTCTTTGCCCTTGTCTCAGCCTGTAGATCCCTGCAGCCTGCCAGGAGCTGCCTCTAGCTTCCCAAGTCTCTGTCTGCAGCACTGCTTTGTCCAGGGTGCTTGCTGCCTTCAACCTGCAAGGCAGCTAGTCCTCCTCCCTCCTCAAGCTCCAGGGAGTGACTGAAGATGCTATGCTCTACAGCCCTTCTTCTATGGGCCAGCCCAGCCCTGATTGGCTGCCTCCTGCGCAGCCTCCCAAGGGCTCTATTAAACCCTTAGAGACCAGTGTGGGGCAGGTTCCCCATCACACCTCCCTATAGACCTCCATCTTCTCACAAACCTTATGTTATCTCACTAGGATTGTTGGAAATCACATACATCAGAAATGCCAAATTATGAAACTGAAGTGTATAGAACTTGTTGGTTGTTAACCCAATCCCTGCAGCTTCCCCTTATGGATTCTTTGCAGTGGTGGAACACATTAGTGTCCTTTGAAAAGCACCAACACTTAAAGATTCATTACCAGCTGTATTTTGTCTCCCAAGCCTGGTGTATTCTTTACTATTGAGGTGGGCAGAGAAATTCAACACTGCATGAGTTCATTTCCTGCACTGCTATTTTTCCTTGTGTCCCTCATTTTGGATCTTTGTCTCATATTCTGCATATGACAGGTTGAGAGAGATACACAGGAAAAAATAGCCTGGGGGATTTTTCTGTGCAACTTCAATCTATGAAATTCATGGACACTTACTGCACAGATAAATGAACAGGTCACCAGGTTTCAGCAGTATGTGTTAATACTGCTCTCTCCTTTCAACAGGAATGCATAGTGGACCAAATTCTTCATAGCCTTAGGCCATGTGCAAAAGCTAAGTCGGGTTGCTTGTGGTTTAAATTCGGTACTGAGCTTGGCCCCTTGTTTTATAGCAGAGGGATGCCTTTAGTTGGAAAGGCTTGAATAAAATCACCTGCTGACTATTTTGGCTCATCTGTGGTACAATGGTATAAATAACTGGAAGTTGGAAGCTGTATATTGAATGCAGAATGTCACTATGACATAGGTGGCCAACCTTCTGCTTCTTTGTATCTTTCTCTGCTTGTGTCAGTGCTTATGGATATGTGCCCTGAACCAGACAGGGTTCATCACCCAGTCCAAGTATATATTATCAAACAGTCTATCTTAAGAAGATCCTGATCCTCTGTGCACATGTTGGAACTAACATCCACTGTCACTGCTTTAGAGTGCATGATCTTTTTGGTGACTTGAAATAGACTGGCATTTTGTCCAAGGTTGATCAGAAGAGACTCTATGGAGGAGAACAGCCCATGATGTGTTGGGTTTTTTGTTCCCCCCCCCACCCCATGCTGAGGGTTTAACTTAATTTTTAGGACTCCTTCTATATGATACAGCAGGGAGTGAAGGAGTTGGGGTGGGGGAGGGAGAGAGAGGAAGGGGAAATGTCAGAGGGGAGTAGAGCTAAAACACAATGCTTCCCTTCCCCATGTGCTCATGCATACCTTCCCCTATGAACACTGTTTGGTTGTGGCTCTCTGGGAGTAGTCTGGGATGGAGCAATTCAGAGATTTCCAACTAAAAATATACATGCTGCATTAATGTTTCTAAATGCGACATTAACGCCGCCGCCTCACACTTTACCCATTATGAGAAGTCAGTGCTGTGAAGGCACAAGTGAAGAAGCCAGTCCTAGCACACCTCTGTGTGCATTGGCCCAATGGTGGAAAGGTTATGCTGGCAAGGAAAAAAGAGGGGCTGGTCTGCATGGAAGTTTCAAGGTTGGAGAGAATGGATTCTGATCTTTAAGGCCAATCCTCCTGACACCTCTATGCAGATTTTCAACTTGCTGAGTTGTCAGAAGACTCTCTCCACCCACAGGAAAAACCTATGGGAAGGAAATATAGCCCTAACTCAAGTAGTCATCTGGAATGTGCGTAAATTCCCCTTCAAAGAATAAAGTAAAACATGTCTTGAGTTGATTTACAAGCTCCATTGCCTTGAGACCCTTATCCATGGTATGCCCTGTAGAAATATTCTACAAAGCACTAATAAAAGTAAGCTTAGAAAAGATGTGAGCATCACTGTGACTAAATTAAATATTGTGCTGGACAGAGAATCATGTAATAAAGAAGATGTTTTCTGAGTCTAGATACCATAGTGATTAGACACTTTGTATATCTACTCTGCAAATAAACATACATGGCTGGCCTGTGTCAGTGAGCTTGGGCTAAGAGGCTGTTTAACTGTGGTGTAGACACTTGAGCTCTGGTACCCTTCCCCCACATGGGGTCCCAGAGCCCAGGCTCCAGCCCCAGTCCAAACACCTTCACCACAATTAAACAGCCCTTGGCTTGAGCCTCATCAGCCCAAGTCCATTGATGTGGGTCAGCCACAGGTTTTTAATTGCAATGTAGACATACCTTTTGTGAACAGCTGGATAGATACAAAGACCCAACTGCTGAAGTCTGTTGGGGGAAAAAAATCTTCCTTGTATTTCTAGCAACAAATTTGAATGAGGAACATCTGACTGTACATTAAAGACCTAGCAATAAACATCTTGTGAGTCATGGGAGAACAGCTTCATGGGTGAATCTAAATTCTTGTTTGGCAGAGATGAAAATTGTTATGTTTTACTGTATATTTAAAAAGCTGCAATAATTTTATTTGCAAACTCAGCAAATACATAAATACTATTTATGCTGCCATCACATTTGGATGGAACAATAGTATGACTATTTTGGATACTCCCCTTTTTATGCATGTGGTTGGCTTTTCACAGGATGTATTGTCAATATTTCTGCAACAAAGTTGCACATACATTCTCTTCTGTTATTGCTTGCGTTGTATTACCCAGACGGCTTTAGTCTGAGGGTTGCATAGCCCCATAAAGGGTGGGATACTGTGGAAAGAATATTCAGAGCTTCCTAATTAGGGTATTATCAAAGGACATTTGCTTGACACTATACAAAGATGAATTAAGCAGCTTACTTGGTTTCCAGAAAACCCTCTGCTAAACAAAGACAAAATTGATGATGAACAAAATTGGCTTCCATTTGTAGCTGATTTTTTTTTCCTTCCAGCTGGTCCTAACTAAAATCTTTATCAAAGAAAACAGCCCCACGATATTTTATTGACAACCTCTTAATCTTTCTGAGATTCTGGGAGGAACTACATTAAAGCAGTCTGTCAGTAAGGGGCTTTCATCTTCATACCCTAGAGGTACATTACATGTGGTCCCCTCAAGGAAATGAGCCTTTCACAAGGATACATTTTTCCTTATGTAGACCTTAGAACAGTGTAAATTGGAATCTTAATTGCCCATCTGCCTGCATCACTTATAGCATATTGTTTAAAGATATTGACAGTAGCAAATAACAAATGCTTGTAAACTAGACTGCAAGCCTATAATCAAACTTTTTGAAGTTTTGACTAATCTGTAATGATAGTGAATATCATAACCAGATTAGCTAATACCCTGTATTTTCCATAAGGAAAACTGACAAGATTTTCAGAAATGACTAGTGATTAGGGGTGCCTCTGTTTTGCAGGGCCCAACTTGACACCTTTAAAAGGAGCCTGATTTTCGGGAGATGCTGAATACTTCTCCTCATAGAAATGGGGCTCCTTTTTTAAAAAAGGTGTCTCAAGTTGGGCTCCCAACAATGTACACATTCAAAATCATTGGTCACTCTTAATTTTTGCCCTACGTATCTGAACATGATGACATAGTTTTAGAAAAATCTATGGAATCGTAAGTCCATGATGCACCCTGAACCCATCTCATCATATCACCAGTTGTGGATTGAAGCCTTACTGCAGCACATCAGGGACTTCTCTTAAAAATGTTATGATTTTTCTACTTGAAGATGGTGCTCTTCTAGGGCTGGGTAGACTTGTTTGCTGGTCTATTTATCATATAGTGTTGTAGATGTGCATCGTGCTTTAGAAAACCAAGAAGGATGGAGTCTTTCTTTGACACTCCTGCAATCTAAGTTAGACAAATATTACCAGAGGAGACAAAAGTAAACGGAGGGTTTGAGGGAAGACAAGGGAGTGTTGGGGCAGGTAACTATGGCTGGCTGTATTACGGACCTTACAGTGGCTGTACCGCTGCAGCTGCGCTGCTGTATGGTCTCCTGTGTAGCTGCTCTATGCCAACAGGAGAGCTCTCCTGCCTGCATAACTAAACTGTCCCCAATGGGTGGCTCTCCCACTGACATAGCACTGTCCAAACTGGCACTTTTGTTGTTTGGGGGGTGTTTTTTTCTGATAAAAGTGCTAGTGTAGACATAGTCTAATATTCCACACGCTGCTCTCGCAATCAAGTGGAGGATGTTTACCTTCTGACAGTGTGTATGTGTGTTGGGGAGAAATTGGGTGAGAGGACTATGCTTCCTGCTTGCAGCAGTTAGAGTTGGGGCGGGATGGTGGGAGAGTATTATGTAGTGGTAATTTTAATTGGTCCGTAATAGCAGCAATCTTTCCAACTTACCATTTTTCTACTCCAGGAATCTACTCTCCCCTTTTGACTTTCTCTGTAGAATAATTATAGAACTACTATAAATAAGTCATCCGGATGGCATTTTGTCATTGGTGGTGGTTTTAGAATAATCGCAAACAGCATTCCAGACAAAAAAGTGACTAAAAAGTAGTTTTTTAGTATCTATTATTCATTTTTATTAAAATGCTCACAGCACAAATGTTTTATTACTGATTAATTTACAATGCTTCTCCCCCAAAACATTATAATCTCAGACAATTTTGTATTTTACACTTCAGTAACGGAGTTCAATAAACCCAATTATAAGACTTTGCCAGAAAAGAAGGAAGTACTAGAAATATAAAACAAAGCGTACAAGAGACATCGTTACATTTTGTAATTTTACATTAATCTATTTAAACTAATTAATTAAACTAAATTACTTAAACTAATTAAACTACTGTATCTAGCTATATACTGTTTGTCTGTTCTGTGTACAGAATACTGGAAATTGCACTGTATTTGCATTACCCACAGGAAATAATTCAAACAAAATCTGGGATCGAGTGGGAATTAACATCACATACCACTGAACCTACATAAAAAGTCTGTTTTGGAATTCTGCAAACATTTAAGCACATTCTTAACTTTAGGCATGTAAGTCATCTCATAAATCCAATGAGACAGGCAGTATGAGTACGTTAAACACATATAAATGATTACTGAATCGTGGCCTTAGCCTTTTTCAAAAATACTAGCCTGCAGATCAGCAAACACTTAGGTTTTGTTTTGTTTTTACACAGCACAGGATCTGGCTGATATACTGCCATCCCGTAGTTTTAAGGCAGATATTGATATACAGAACACCAAGATTTCACTAGCTATGTTACTTGCATATTTATTGCTGACTCATAGCGGAAGTGACCTGAAATTTCAGTTAAACATTTTTAGCAGGTTTCAGCTGAGCCAGTAGGTGTGAACAGAGCAAGGGATCTCTTGTTGGTCTACTGCTTCCTTTGGCTACTGGTCCTTCAGTAGACAGGAGGCTAGGAACTCAAATGTGTCCTCTTCTTGGCTGCAGAATGCGGTCTGGGTTTCTACTCCACCACATCACACACTTAGGCTATGTCTACATTACAGACCTTACAGCAGCACAGCTATATCGCTGCAGCTGTGCCACTGTAAGGTCTCCTGTTTAGCTGCTCTATGCCGAGCAGGAAAGCGTCTCCTGCCAACATAGCACTGTCCACACTGGCACTTCTGGCAGTGAAACTTGATGGTCAGGGTGTGTTTTTTCACACCCCTGACCGACAAAAGTTTCACCGACAAAAGTGCTAGTGTGGACAAAGCCTAAACTGTGTCTGGAGACAAGGACTAGTGAGTATGGCCCCAATTCTGCAAACAGTTTGCAAGTGTATAACTTTACTCACATGCATAAAGTGACATATCTACATAAGTGTCCACAGCATCAGGGCCTATATGAGTGGAATAGATTGTCTGGATGGTGATTAATATCTGCTCCCCAGTATAACTTCCCTGGCTGTGAAGAGTCAGTTGTTTAAATAAGCCAACAAGTTCCATCAAAGGGGTGGGGCGAAGAACTTTGGATCAAATTTGAAAGCATGACACCTGTTTTTTCACATTATGTTCTTGTTTTATTTTAAGCAGGTGTGGAGAACAGCCTTGCTTCACTGGCTGTGATTATACTTTAATTCTTCTAACTGTGGCAAGGATAAAGATTATTCATTAGTAAGCTCTGCTTGTCCACCAAGGTCACTTGTGGGATCTTTTCCATTAGAGTGGATTTAATAGAGGGTGTACCTTGACTGTCTTTGCTGTGAAATCACTTAGCTCTTAGTGGGTGTGAATTGTTTTTAATTACTTTAATTGCTGGGGTAAGTGAGGCTAAGACTCCTACTTTACTCAGTGCTTGAATCTTCTATTATACAGTGGAGGCTTACCAGCTATTGTAGTAAACAGCCATGCAGTGTTGCAGACTAAGATAAGGAAATAATAGTCACTTGTTTTTTCAATATATATATATATATATATATATATATACACACACACACACACACACACACACACACACATACATACATACATACATACATATATATACCTGTGTCCAATGTGTTTGAATACTTTCCGACAGTAGATGGAAGGTTAACTTTATAAATTAAATTTAACAATTCTATTTAAAAAACTGTTTATAGTTGTGCAAAAAATCATTTGTGTATGAAATTGGAATCCATAACAAACACAATATTGCAAAATGCAATAGGCAGATTTGCTGAAAAATACATTACTAGAGTGATTATAGCTTTATTCAAATTCTGCTTGTAGAGAACGAGGAGAAACTAGGACCATAACTATAAAGGGGGGAAAAGGTCAATCTAAATTGGTAGATGCCACTCTCCATTTACCTAGCAGAAAAGCATAATTTTCCAACAATTTATAAATATTCAAAATAATCTCTGAAAAGAAGAGTAGCAAATTTAAACTGAAAATGTACACTAAAACCCAGCCTCCATCCTTTTCAGGATTTAAAGGAGAGGAAATTAACATCTGATACAACAAATTTAGGAGTAATAACTATCTGATTGTCCTTGGTTCTTTTTTCCTTTTGTTTCCATCAATTGTTTCTTCCTTCTTAATTTACTTACTTTCTATGCAAAAATTCCCTCCTATTTGGTGTACTTCAGAGGTATCAATCCATACCATGCCTGACATAAAAACATAAGAACAGCCATACTGGGTCAGACCAAGGGTCCATCCAGCATAGCATCCTGTCTGCCGACAGTGGCCAATGCCAGGTGCCCCTGAGGGAGTGAACCTAACAGTGATCTCTCTCCTGCCATCTGTCTCCACCCTCTGACAAACAGAGTCTAGGGACACCATTCCTTACCCATCCTGACTAATAGCCATTAATGGACTTAACCTCCATGAATTTATCCAATTCTCTTTTAAACCCTGTTATAGTCCTAGCCTTCACAACCTCCTCAGGCAAGGATTCCACAGGTTTGTCCTTCCAGAGCTAATGGTCAGCTTGTAGTCACAAATAATAACTTCCACTGCATTTGGAGTCCTTAGCATTTCTCCTTTGCTAAGCTCCCAGCATTCTGCCTCCATCTGTTTCTGTTCAGTTGTTGGAAGCTTCAGTTCTCTGAAAAATAGCTGAAAGAGCACAGAGTCCAAGAAAGAGGCTGTTGATCAAGGAAGGGTGAGATGCTATAGGGATCTGTTAGGTTTTGTTGGGTTTTGTCATCTTTAACATCTTTGTTAGTTCTCTCCAAGGAGGAGTAAACATCACACTAGTGAAATTTACTGGTGAATGTAAACTGGGAGCTGTTGTTGTATTGTGAGTAGACAGATAGTGACTGTAAATGGCTAGAAATATGGCAGAGGCAGAAACCAAAATAAGAAAATGCTAGATGGTAGATGTGGGTGGTTGGAGGGAGAAGAAATAATCCAAAAATGCAAATACTCTGTGAGAAAGGGAGACGAAGAAAGTGGAATATGGGACAGACAACACACATGAAGTATGGCAGCAAAAAAGACCAATGTAATTTTGAATAGAATATGGAGAAGCTAGTCAGAGGAGCAATCCATAATGAGGTTGTAGGGCAAGGAGATGATAGACCCATTCTATACAGATCTGAGTCCACACCTGGAATCCTATATTCAGTTCTGGACTCCTCAAGACCAGAAAGATATTAACAAATATTATGAGAAGGAAAAAAAGCAAAATGACTTCATGGGCTAGAAGGACTGACTAATGGGGAGAGATAAGAAGAGCTGAATATGCATAATTTGAGTTTACGTAACAGTACAAATAGTTGAGTGTACACAAGGAAGCGAATACATTACTCAGAGGGGCACAAAGAGGAAGGTGTTGATCAATTCCCCTGACAACACACTTTTCAAGATCCATGCATCCTACACCAGCCTATCACAACGTGTGGTATACCTCATCCAGTGCACTAAAAGCCCCAATAACACCCATGTAGGTGAAAGGAGACAATCACTCTGGTCTTGAAGGAACTCTCACAAAAAAATGATAAAAGACAAAAACACCCTATAACCTGTGGGTGAACACTTTTTTCACAAAGCGATCATTCTATATCTGACCTCTCAGTCCTCAACCTCAAAGGAAACCTGCACAACACTTTCAAAAGACGAGCCTAGGAGCTTAAATTAATAACTTTACTAGACACTAAAAATCATGGACTGAACAGAGACCCTGGATTTATGGCTTATTTAAACAATATATAATCCACTAAACTCCCCTCTCAGCTTTTCCCCTTATGACTGGAGAGGTGTTAACTGGCCACTTCACCTTGAATGGTCCCTAGAAATATATGTTAACTACTTATGCTAAACAACCTGTTCCACCATTACATGCGTCTGACGAAGTGGGTATTCACCCACGAAAGCTTATGCTCCAATACATCTGTTAGTCTTTAAGGTGCCACAGGACTCATTGTTGCTTTTTACAGATCCAGACTAACACAGCTACCCCTCTGATACTGTTCCACCTTCTATTTCATAGGAGATTTGGGCTGGAAGAAACCTCAGGAAGTTATCTAGTCCAACCCACTGCTCAAAGCAGGACCAACACTAACTAAATCATCCCAGAAAGGGTTTTGTCAAGATGGGCCTTAAAAATTTCTAAGGAAGGAGATTCCACCACCTCCCTAGGTAACCCATCCCAGTGCTTCACCACCCTCCTAGTGAAATAATTTTTCCTCATATCCAACCTTAACCTCCCCCACTGCAACTTGAGGCCATTGTTCCTTGTTCTCAGTGGTTGCAGATGACAGAACAGCCTAGTTTCATCCTCTTTGGAACCCCAGGTAGTTGAAGGCTGCTAGCAAATCCCCCCTCACTGTTTTGTTTTCTGCAGACTAAATAAGCCCTGTTCCTTCAGCCTCTCCTCATAAGTCATGTGTCCCAGCCCCCTAATCATTTTCATTGCCCTCGGATGGACTCTCTCCAATTTACCACATCCTTTCTGTAGTAGGGAGCCCAAAACTGGACACTCCAGATGTGGCCTCACTAATGCCAAATAGAAGGGAATAATCACTTCCCTCGAGCTGCTGGCAATGCTCCTACTAATGCAGCTCAATATGCCATTAGCATCCTTGGCAACAAGGGCATGCTGTTGACTCATATCCAACTTCTCGTTCACTGTAATCCCCAGGTGCTTTTCTGCAGAACTGACGCTTAGTCAGTTGGTCCCAGCCTGTAGCAGTGCATGGAGTCTGCATTTGTCCTTGTTGAACCTCATCAGATTTCTTTTGGCCCAATCCTCCAATTTGTCTAGGTCACTCTGGACTCTATCCCTACCCTCCAACATATCTACCTCTCCCCCCCCAGCTTAGTATCATCCTCAAATTTGCTGAGGGTGCAATCCATCCCATCATCCAACTCATTAATGAAAATGTTGAACAAAACTGGCCCCAGGACCGACCCCTGGGACGCTCTATTTGATACTGGCTGCCAACTAGACATTGAGCTATTGATCACTGCCCATTGAACCTGACGATCTAGCCAGCTTTCTACCTTATAGTCCTTTTTTTTTTTTTTTTTTTTACGTTGCTGGTAAGAATACGGTGGTAGACGGTATCAAAAGCTTTGATACAGTCAAGGTATATCATGTCCACCGCTTTCCCTATATCCACAGAGCCAGTTATCTAGTCATAGAAGGCAATCAGGTTGGTCAGGCATGACTTGCCATTGGTGAATCCATGTTGGCTGTTCCTGATCACCTTCCTCTCCCCCAAGTGCTTCAAAATGGATTCCTTGAAGACCTGCTCCATGATTTTTCTGGGGACTGAGGTGACGCTCTAGTCTGTAATTCCTTCTTCCCTTTTTTAAAGATGGGCACTATATTTGCCTTTTTCCAATAGTCTGGGATCACCCCGATTGCCATGAGTTTTCAAAAATAATGGTAAATGGCTCTGCAATCACATCAGCCAACTCCCTCAGCACCCTCGGATGCATTGCATGGATTTGTGCTCGTCCAGCTTTTCTCAATAGTCCTTAACTTGTTCTTACACCACTGAGGGCTGCTCACTTCCTCCCCATACTGTGCTGCCCCATACTGCCCCATACTGTGCAGCAGTCTGGGAACTGACATTGTCTGTGAAGACCAAGGCAAAATAAGCATTGAGTACTTCAGCTTTTTCCATATCATCTGTCACTAGGTTGCCTCCCCCATTCAGTAAGGGTCCCACATTTTCCCTGACCACCTTCTTGTTGCTAACATACCTGTAGAAACCCTTCTTGTTACCCTTCACAACCCTTGCTAGCTGCATCTCCAATTGTGCTTTAGCCTTCCTGACTACACCTGATTATATGCTTGAGCAATGTTTTTATACTCCTCCCTAGTCATCTGTCCAAGTTTCCATTTCTTGGAAGCTTCCTTTTTGTGTTTAAGCTCACCGAAGATTTCATGTTAAGCCAAGCTGGTCACTTGCCATATTTGCTATTCTTTCTGCACATTGTGATGTTTTTTTCCTGTATCTTCAATAAGTCTTCTTTAAAATACAGCCAGCTCTCCCGGACTCTTTCCTCCTCCTATTAGCCTCCCAGGGGATCCTGCCCATCAGTTCCCTGAGGGAGTCAGTCTGCTTTTCTGAAGTCCAGGGTCCATATTCTACTGCTCTCCTTTCTTCTTTTTGTCAGGATCCTGAACTCAGCCATCTCATGATCACTGCTGCCCAGATTGCCACCCCCTTCTACTTCTCCTATCAATTCTTCCCTGTTTGTGAGCAGCAGGTCAAGAGGAGCACAGCCCCTAGTTGGTTTCTCCAGCACTTGCACCAGGAAGTTGTTCCCAATACTCTCCAAAAACTTCCTGGATTGTCTGTAAACTGCTGTATTGCTCTCCCAGGAGATGTCAGGGTGATTGAAGTCCCCCATGAGTACCAGGGCCTGTGATCTGGAAACTTCTGTTAGTTGTCTAAAGAAAGTCTCATCGTCCTGATCTGGTGGTCTATAGCAGATGCCCACAACATCACCCTTGTTGCTCTTCCCTCTAAACTTAACCCAAAGACTCTCAACAGGCTTTTCTCCAGTTTCGTAGTGGAGCTCTGAGCAATCATACTGCTCTCTTACATACAGTGCAATTCCTTCACCTTTTCTCCCCTGCCTGTCATTCCTGAACAATTTATACCCATCCATGACAGTGCTCCTGTCATGTGTTACCCCACCAAGTCTGTTATTGGAATCACATCATAATTCCTAGACTGTGCCAGGCCTTCCAATTCTTCCTGCTTGTTTCCCAGGCTTCTTGCATTCGTGTACAGGCACCTAAGATAACTAGCTGATTGCCCTGCTTTCTCAGTATGAATCAGAAGGCCTTCCCTGTTGTACCCTATTTAGCTCTGACACTTTGGGTATATTTCCCAGACCTGAAGAAGAGCCCTGTGTAAGTTTGAAAGGTTGTCTCTGTCACCAAACCAAGTTGATTCAGTAAAAGATATTGCCTTCCCCCCCTTGTCTCTGTGGAAAATGAAAGTATTCTTAGGCAGTAGAGAGTCAAAGCCCCCAGTACCACTCTGGAATTCTGGATGTTTCCTCAGGAACGTTTGGTAGTTTTGGAGGCCAAGAAAAGGGAGATGTCTCTTATCGGATTTCTTAGTAAAATGCATTCATTTTTTTTTTTCAGAGCAGTGCCAGAAAGACCTATTGGCTAGAGCTGGTCAGAATTAGGGATTTCCAGATCAGGGAAATTTGTGATATATTGAAACTTGGTTTCATTTTGATCTGAAATTAAACCAAATTTGTGTTAATTTCCCATGAATTGGAAATCTCAAGCCCCCACCCCCCCAAAAAAACAAAACAAAACACAACAAAAAAACCAACAAACCCATCACACACACATCTTTGTTTCACTAACACTGACACATGGTGTTTCTGAAACAAAATATGCATCTGGGGACCCCAGCAGTTGCAGACTGAAATTGACTTTCTTGGCAGGTTACCTGATACTATTCAGAGAACAGCGATGAAACTGACAAGAATGTCAATTTCTATCAGAGCTTCCAGAACCTGCCACTCAGGGGGGGCCCTACAATATGCACTGCCCTCGGGCCACAGACCCAAAGGCTTCCAGACTCTGAGCCAGCTGGCACCCAGGGCTGCCCATAAGTTAGCCATCATGGGGAGCCAGCTGGCCTGGCTGCCTGACAGTGCTGGGGTTCCCAGCCCTGGGGCAATCCACATGGCAGGGCTGCCCTGCAGTCACAGACCCTGGAAGCCTGGGCCGCCCAGCAGCCTGCCAGGGAGTCAGTCATATTCCTAATGGAATCCTACCTAGCAGACAAGGTTCCATCAGACCCTGCCTGCAATTCACCCAAAATTCATCAACCCAAACTCTTTTTGCAAAATATCTTGGGTTTGATGACTCTGTATTTTCTGGTGATGCTCTGTTTTGTTGGAACATTTCTGGCAAGCCCTAATCTTGGCATCTGCTTATGCCACCTTCAAACAGAGCCATATGGCTTAGAATTAGTGGATTATCTGTTATCTTTGCAATGTTTCAAACAGGTTCAGAGTATTAAAGAAACTAAACACATGATATCTTTCTGATAGATGTAGTCTGTATTTGTAATTGTGTGATGATCATGGTGAGAACTGCACTTGGATGCGATGGGATCGGCTGTATTGTCGGATTACTTGAAAGTTTTGGGTAGTGTTTCAAGTAGTAAATGGGGTCATGCACATAAATAGTAAATTCTTGACAAATTTAAATGCTTGTTTTTTTTTATTTGTAGGATCAAAACCCAATGAACATTACATACAACAGCTTATATGTTTTAAAAAAGCTTGTTAGGAAACTGGGTAAGCACCATTGAGTTGATGTAGTTAGTGGAATGGTGAAATGGTTCTGACAGATGCCTTGAAGAGCATTTGAGATTCAAGCAGAAACATTGGTGTGTCTCTTCGAACCATACCGAAATAACAGGATTTTGGTGCAAGTAGCATGCAATAGAACTAACTGTAAATCCATTAACGTCTGTGGGACCAGGATTTCACCCTAACTTTGGAATTGATGATTTTCATATTGGATACTTCATTAGACAACAAAACAGTCACATAAACAGACATATTTGGCTATTAGAGTGCCCAAGGGAAACTAAAACATCCTAAACAAAAAGAAACCTGCCCCTGTAAACTACGGTACTTCTAAACAAAAGTGAATAAGAAAGCTGATGAGTCATCACTCTGACCTGATGTACAGAAACCCGATGAACAACTGAAGTGGAAAAAACAAAAGAGTAAAGGGGAGGGCTCTTGTTTGTTTTTTTCCCTCAAAATTCCTCTGAAGGAGCAGTGGGAAAATTGGCATACAACTCCAAACAAACCTGATGAAGTAATATGATGGGTAAGCAGTTTGAAGGGATGGGAGATAAAGGCTGCAGCAGTTTCAGTGCTGGTAATGCTCTTAGACAGGAAGACAGATCATTTGTCTACAGGGATAACACTGGAGTGATTGTTAACAAAGCCATATCCACTGAAATGAGACATTAGAGAAGCTGGCTTTAGTAACACCATTAATCTGTTAGGACTGCTAGAGTAGGCAGTCCTAGGGATCTTCAAGCCTTCTTGGAGACATGAATCCCAGGGGCTGTCAATCTGGATGCAGCTAGAGAGCCATTATGGGCAGAAGAAGGTCCATCATACCATGAGCATGTCCACGTCAAAACCAATGATCCTGGACCTTTCAGGACTATTATTTTTACTATTATAGACTTATCGTTAAGGAGCTCACACAGTTTAATAGCAACCAGGTCACTGAAGGGCATTCTCTATGAGAAAGCTCTGGATTTTCTTCTTTTCATGGGCACCCTGGTGAAGTATCATTCATTAGTACAAATAAAGAAAGGCTTTCTCAAGGAGGGAATTGAGGCCACCATCCTTTTTCCGGCCAAGCTCAGGTTGTAATGTGAAAGCATTTGGGTCTCTTTACAGCCAGGCTCCTAGGAGAACTCCAAGGTGCATCAGACCTGGAGGCTGACTCTGAGCACTAGGATACATTACACCAGGGGTGGCCAACCTGAGCCTGAGAAGGAGCCAGAATTTACCAATGTACATTGCCCAAGAGCCACAGTAATACATCAGCAGCCCCCCACCTGCTTCCCAGCCCCCAGCACCTCCCGCCTGCCAGCAGCCCTCAACAATCAGCGCCTACACCCCCTCCCCTCCACCATCAGCTGTTTCATGTGTGCAGGAGGCTATGGGGGAGAAGTGAGGGCATGGCAGGGGAAGGGGCAGAGGCCTTGGGGGAAGGGGTGGAGTGGGGACAGGGCTTGGGGCAGAGCAGGGGGTTGAGCAATGAGCCCCCCCAGCACATTGGAAAGTTAACATCTATAGCTCCAGCCCCAGAATCAGTGCCTATATAAGGAGCCGCATATTAACGTCTGAAAAGCTGTATGCGGCTCCAGAGCCACGGGTTGGCCACCCCTGCATTACACTATCCTATTTACTATGATTTCCCAGATAATAAACACTAATTATCCCTAGAATGGAAGTTCTGACAGTCAGACAGTCTTTGTTTTTTCACCTCTCTGTTTGGCAAATGTTGAATTTTAGCCCATTGCCCCCAACTCTCTTGAATTTTAAACTGCTTCCAAGCTGTGCAGTATATAGAGCTGAGATATTATAGGATCTCATTACATTGCTAATATAAAGTAAATTCAATGAAATACATTAATGCAATGCTAGGGCTGCACAGTTAATATCACAAAATTCCAGGAAATAAAAATGTTCCAACTGCAAAAATAACTTGCCTTGCATTACATATCTTGTATAACTTGATTCACATTTGAAGACCTGACTACTATTGTAGCATTTATCCTACAAGTTTCACTAGGAAAACATTTAACCCTTACTATGGGTGGGGGGGGGGGCGGATTTCTAAAGGACAGGCTCCCTTCAGTGGGTGCAAGCTGCTCCTGCAAAACTTGTGCCCACAAAATGCATTTCAGGTGCTAATCTTTTTGGAGAACTCAGTCCCTGATTTGCACCCACAATCAATCATGAAGGCAAAGGTACTCAATTGTGTAATTGGTCCAAAATGGGTCCAGTGAGAAGGATGGTTTGAGTGCTAGCCTGAACTTGAGACTTGGCTCCTTCAAACTTCCAGTGTGATCTTGGGCAAGTCACTTAGTGTGACAAAGTGGAATTTTCTGTAACATTTTTATGATTCTGATGCATGCCTCAGTTTCCCTCTATATTTTGCATTGTTACCCACAGTAACAAGTATCTTGGATCACAGCAGGAAATATGATATGCTGTGTCATGTTACCATCTGGGATGGGGTGAACGGATTGTTAAATGAAGTGGCTGAAACTAACCCAACTGAACAATTGACATTTATTCACGGGATTCTCTGGCATGCAGAACATAGGAACCCAGCATGGATCTGAAGACTGAAAGGTACCAGGTAGTTGGGGTAAGTGTTAGCTTTGGGGAGAGACACAGCAGCTCACCTGGGACTAACAAAGAGTCTGGAAGAGAGCCAAAGATGAATTCCACAGCAGCTTGGCTGGGTGGGGTGCTGGCTTTGCCAGATGGACTATGCCTGAACCTCTGCTTCTCTGTGCTAACCCAAGGACTTCCCCTAGTTAGCACAGGTGACTAATAAACCTTACTCTGTTTTGAAAAGAGTGATTGGTGTCACTTCAAATACTTGCTGAGGTGCAATGGTCCCTGAACAGTGTAAAAAATCTCTGATCAGGAGTCTCTCTCCTTTGGACTCGCTGGGCAGAGCTTACATGTCAAGCAGGAGTGCTGGAGCCCAGAGACCCAGTCTTGTGGCCTACCCTTAAGGAAGAGTGGGACTCCTTGGGGATCTGGCCTGCTGAAGGGGTTACTCCAAGGGACTGTTTAAAAGCTCAGGGGTAGGTCAGCTGCTCAGGCGTTTGGATTTTTCACATCCCTAAGCAATGTAGTTAAGCTGACTAATTTTCTAGTGTAGGCCAGGCCTTTGTTTCTTTGGGCTTCATCTGTAAAATGGGAAAAACTATTATCCCCCCTCAGTGGGGTGTTGTGTGGATAAATATATTTAAAAAAAAGTCAGTGCTCAGATACAGTAGAACCTCAGAGTTATGAACACCAGAGTTATGAACTGATCAGTCAACCACATACCTCATTTGGAATCGGAAGTACACAATCAGGCAGCAGCAGACTCTTTAAAAAAAATAAATTTAAAAATAGCAAATACAGGACAGTACTGTGTTAAACATAAAATACTTTAAAAAAAAAGAAAGGGAAGGTTTAACAGAAAAGATTTGACAAGGTAAGGAAACTGCTTCTGTGCTTGTTTCATTTAAATTAAAATGGTTTAAAGTAGCATTTTGCTTATGCATACTAAACTTTCAAAGCTGTATTAAGTCAATGTTTAGTTGTAAATTTTTGAAAGAACAACCAGAACCTTTTGTTCAGAGTTACGAACAACCTCTATTCCTTAGGGGTTTGTAACTCTGAGGTTCTACTTTTCTACATTTGGTCATGCTTCTCTCCTCACTGGGGATTTACAGGTTTAGAGCAAACACTTAAATATTACCTTGGGGTACAGATATCACATCTAAAATTAATACATGTAGCAACTCACAAGCATTTCATAAAGTTTAAACTCATTTTTATAAATCGAATACCTGTGTTAACAATACTAGCACACAGCTGAGCCGGATGGATTTCCAGTTATGTGTTTATCTGTGTTCAGTGAGGCATAGCTTGAGACTTGGCCTGAGCTGGCACCAGGTCTGTCACCATTGCAACTTGTATTTATATTTAAGAGAGAAGGTATTATTTCCTGGTTAAACGGCAGGGAGTTAGAAAGCACCACATTGATTTAAGAGCACAAGTCCCATTTTCGAAGTGACTCACTGACTTTCAATAGGAGTTTAGTGCCTACCAGACACTTTTGTGCTTTGGAAAATCTGCATAAACCTCAGAAAGGGGGTGTATACTCTTAAATCAATTTGGTGCTTTTGAAAATTTTACCCCTTGTGTCATAATATATATGTTTTGTAGCTAAATATTTAGTTGAAAATACTCATCTCAGTTTCTATAACTGTCACTTCTATCCCCTTTCTCTTTTTGCAAGTGCTAAGTATCCTAATACATGCTTTTGATTCTTTTCAACCGATAATCTAGAACTGAAATGACATAATGCATTATATTTTTTGATTGAGAATTGACTTGCAAAGAAGTTTTGGCTTAAAAAAATAAGCTATGTTGTGCTTCTATTGCTCCTTCCATCTGAGGCTCTCACAATGCTTGGCAAATGCTAGTGAATTTATTTGCACAATCCTTCCTTCCCCCATCCCCAGTAGTGCTGGAAACAGGGGTGCTTCTACATTCCCTGGCTTGAAGTAGTAATAACAAACTCCAAATACATGGTTTCCACCATCCACACCTCCATTATAAAAATTGTTGCATCACCTCTGCCCTCCTCCCCCTCCTTCCCGCAATTGGGTATTATTCATCCTACTTTCACGGAGAGGACAAATAAGGCACAAAAGAGAGGACTTTGCTCAAGATTAAGTAGCAGCTCAACTGCAGAGCTCAGATTTGCCTCCCTGCAGTTTAACCAGGGGACAACACCTTCTCTTAGGCCCGGTCTACACTACGCGTTTAAACCGGTTTTAGGAGCGTTAAACTGATTTAACGCCACACCCGTCCTCACTAAGAGGCCCTTTATATCGATATAAAGGGCTCTTTAAACCGGTTTCTGTACTCCTCCCCAACGAGAGGAGTAGCGCTAATATCGGTATTACCATATCGGATTAGGGTTAGTGTGGCCGCAAATTGACGGTATTGGCCTCCGGGCGGTATCCCACAGTGCACCACTGACCGCTCTGGACAGCAATCAGAACTCGGATGCAGTGGCCAGGTAGACAGGAAAAGCCCCGCGAACTTTTGAATATCATTTCCTGTTTTCCCAGCGTGGAGCTCTGATCAACACGGGTGGTGATGCAGTCCGAAATCCAAATCCAAAAAGAGCTCCAGCATGGACCGTACGGATGTGATCGCTGTATGGGCAGGCAAATCTGTTCTATCAGAGCTCCGTTACAGAAGACGAAATTCCAAAGCATTTTTTAAAAATCTCCAGACAGAGGCCACAGCAGGGACTCAGCGCGCTGCTGCGTGACAAACGTAACGGAAAGCCAAAGAATCAAATGGACGCTCATGGAGGGAGGGAGGGGGGACCGAGGACTCAAGCTATCCCACAGTTCCTGCAGTCTCCGAAAAGCATTTGCATTCTTGGCTGAGCTCCCAATGCCTGTAGTGTCAAACACATTGTCCGCGGTGGTTCAGGGCATAGCTCGTCAATTTACCCCCCTCACCCACCGCCAGAAGTAAAAGGGAAAAAAATCCTCTCTTGACTCTTTTAAATGTCACCCTATGTTTACTGAATGCTGCTGATAGACGCGATGCTGCAGCAGTCAACGGCAGCATCCTTGCCCCCCCTCATGGGTGGCTGATGGTACAATATGGCTGATATCCATCGTCATCATCATCAGCCTTGTGGCAGATGGTGCAGTGCAAAAGGACTGGTATCTGTTCTCATCATCAGCCCGGAGTGCTCCTGGCTGGCCTCCGGTGAGGTCGTCTGGGAGCGCTGGGGTAAAAAACTCCTGATCATTCCCAGTAGATGGTACAGAACGGCTGCTAACCATCTTCATCATAGCAACAGCCCCCACCCTTCATGTGTAAAGAAAAGATTCTGTTCTGCCTGGACTATCATAGCAGCGGGATGCTGGGATCCTCTCCCCCGCGCTGCTTAATGTCCTGTCTGGACTATCGTAGCAGCTGGAGGCTGCCTTCCCCTCATTTTATCTCACTAACAAGTCACTGTTTCTTATTCCTGCATTCTTTATTACTTCAGCACACAAATGGGGGACACTGCAATGGTAGCCCAGGAAGGCTGGGGGAGGAGGGAATCAACAGGTGGGGTTGTTGCAGGGGCACCCCCTGTGAATGGCATGCGGCTCATCATTTCTGCGGGATCTGACACGGAGCAGCTGTGCTCTCTGGTTCTCTGATACACTGCTTCTCTAGTACACTTGCCCCATATTCTAGGCAGGACTGATTCTATTTTTAGATACCATAAAGGTGGGATTGACTTGGGGAGTCATTCCCATTTTTGTTTTTTGTGCCCCCGGCTGATCTCAGCCAGGGGCACCTATGACAGCAGCAGATGGTGCAGCACAAAAGGACTGGTAACCGTCATCTCATTGCCAATTTACAATGGCATGGTAGATGGTACAGAACGGCTGATAACCATCTCTGCTATCATGCAAAAGCAAATGAATGCTGCTGTGTGGCGCTGCTGAATTGCCTCTGTCAGCGGCATCTAGTACACGTACGGTGACAGTGACAAGAGGCAAAACAGGCTCCATGGTTGCCATGATATGGCGTCTGCCAGAGCAATCCAGGGAAAAAGGGCGCGAAATGATTGTCTGCTGTTGCTTTCCCGGAGGAACGAATGACTGACGACATTTACCCAGAACCACCCGCGACAATGATTTTTGCCCCATCAGGCACTGGGATCTCAACCCAGAATTCCAAGGGGCGGGGGGAGACTGCGGGAACTATGGGAAAGCTACGGAATAGCTACCCACAGTGCAACGCTCCAGAAATCAATGCTAGCCTCGGACCGTGGACACACACCACCGATTTAATGTGCTTAGTGTGGCCGCGTGCACTCGATTTTATACAATCTGTTTTACTAAACCGGTTTATGTAAAATCGGAATAATCCCGTAGTGTACACGTACTCTTTACATACAGATTTTTAAGTAGTGGAGAAAACTTGCAAGTTAAAAGGAAGAGAGATGGAACAATCAACTACATGTTGGTCTGCCTCAAATTTAAAGAGTCAATGAATAGATGGTGGGGGGGGCAGAGGAAGAGTACATACAGTGTATTTGTAAGAGGTCAGTGTCTGTGCACAAAGCCACACGTGTGTATTTGCATGCCTACAGTTGTGTATGCCTCTACAGAAACTGTATGTGAAATGCCTGCAAACGTGGTGGCTAATAAGGATGCCTAAATACCCAATTGCACATACAGTTGCAGGAATTGCACTTGAAAGTGCAAGTGTGTGATTTTTTTTTAATGTACAAATGGGCCTTTGCCTACTCAAACGTGTCATATAATGTCATTATCTGACCCTTTTCCTTTTCTCTACTTAGTTGTAGCTTTGTGACTTATGTACAGATAGAATTGAAGTTTTATATTTTATAATGGACTTTCAAGAGTTTAATTATTTTATGAATGCTTTGGAGAACAGAGAAGTCATCCCTTTTCTTTGTCTACAGTATGAAGATGTGTGGATAAGGTTATTGAATTAAACTTCAGAAGTATATGTCAGGTGAATGAGAGTTTGCTGGTTAAGTGACTACTAAGAACCAGCATAGACAGTAGTTACTTGCTTCAAAGTTGATAGCATGTAATAGCTTTTTATAATATAAGACATTTGGTACACAACAGAAACTAAATGGCAAACAGTGGAGATAACAATAAACGGAGCTATGCAGGCTGAATCATGAGCTTCTGATTCCTTACATACCTGTTTTATTAGATAATAAAGAATGTTTTTGCTCCAAGCAAGTGGATTTCTTTTTTTGGAAAGTGCCAATGTAGAACTAACCCACTGCAATCACTTGGGCACTGCTACTCCTGCTTCACCATGCTTCAGCTACAAAACTAGATGAATAGAACTTTTTTCTAAAGCTGTCAGTTATAGGACAGGATCACCTGAATTGCTCTAAGTGCTTATAATAGTTCTGTACTAAATTATGTTTTTCAGGGCAGTGGTCACACATAATGGTTTTGCAGTCTGGAAGTTTTTACTGGTTTGAAAGAGTTTCCCTAGTCCTAAAAAGACCTTATCCTACTCTGAGTGAAGTCAGTGACAAAGCTCTTGTTGCTTTCAGTGGTTCTGGATCTGGCCGTAAGTGGAGAATATTGATAGAATTGGTAAACTAGTCGGAACTTTTTTAAAGTGCCACTCACTGCTTCTGGGAGTTGCCTGAGGTAAGCGTCACTCAGAGCCTGCAGCCCTTGAGCCTCTCTGCACACCACAACCCCCTGCCCCAGCCCTGACCCCCCTCCCGCTCTCCAAACCCCTTGATCCCAGCCCAGAGTACCCTCCTGCACCCCAAACCTCTCATCCCCAGCCCCACCCTAGAGCCCGCACACCTTCCCACACTCCAATCCCAATTTTGTGAGCATTCATGGCCCGCCATACAACTTCTATTTTTTGATGTGGCCCTCGGGTGAAAAAATTTGCCCACCCCTGGTTTAGACCCATATCATGTGGAGACATAAGCATATTGTTAAATGCATGAAAAGTCTGATTATAATTGTTCGCTTTTAACTTAAGCATGTGCTTAAGTCTTTGCAAGATTGGGTCTATAGATTGTCTTCAGTGAGAGAGGATGTAAAGGGCAGGGACCATCTGTTCTGTGTTAGCATAGTGTGGTCCTGGTCCATGACCGGGACTCCAAGGCATTATCCTAATACAAATAATTCATACAATTGCAAAGTCCATGTGGAAGTAGTGTGTGTGTGTGGGGGGGTGTTTAAGAGTATGCTATCTATCTAATCAATGAAAATTGTACATAATAGAATCTAACTAGTAAAGAACGGAGAAAGTGTAAATGAAAATGTGTTAAATGAATCACATGAGCTGCTGAATTTTAACATGTTTTATTGCCTTCAAAATATGTCTGCAATAAGTAAGTGGATCTTTTTCAGAAAGATTATTTTTCAAAACTTTACTGGGTTTAGGAGTCAAAGAACACTGGCAGATAGTTTTTGTGTCTACAGTTTGTTTTGTAAAAAATCATGGATACATTAGTGGATTTTAAATTTCAGTGGCAACCTATTTTGTTTGTATTGTAATCCAGAAATTCCAAATGCCAATACAATTCACTTTGTTAATACAAAATGCAACAGACTGGGAACATCCTACAGATGAGTTTTTTGAGTGCCCAATTTTGAGGCATCTAGGTCCTGACTTGCAGAGGTGAATGCAGAGCATCCATGGCTCTCCTGGACTTCTACTGGAATTCTGAGCACACAGTACCTCAGAAAATCAAACCCTACTTATTTCTGTTTGGACTGAAAACAAGGAATCTAAAGTTAGTGGTCATTTCTCAAAAATGTGACCAGTATCTTCACTGGGAGTTTTGCCTGAGTAAGGAATGCTGAATAGGTCCATGAGTAAATAGCAATTATTAATAAATAGCAATTATTTTATAATTTTTAACCCAGTAGTACAAATCTAATGTCTACAATTTTTGTATCAATTCCAGTTTGACTTATTTGATCATTCTTGCTTTGTTGAAATTGCAGGTGGCAAGCCAAACACATCTGAAGGTCGTTCTTCTAGTGCCCTCAACCAACATCACATAATTATAATTCTAAAATAATTAGTAATTTTATTTCAAACTGTGAGATCCTTCTTTTAGTGTTAATAGCATGTTAGTGATTTTATTATAACATTTTTATCTAGCCAAATCTTTTTGTAAATCAGAATGAGTAATTGATGCAGAATATTAGTGTCATAATCAATAATATAAAATGAAAAAGATCATAAAACCTAGTGTTACCTCTTTATTCAAATTTAAGAGGAAGACCGTATTGTATAAAACTTCCCTCTTTGAATTGGATAAATAATTAGCCATCCTAATATCTCCAGGCTAATGCCTAAGAGACGAAACTTACATACAAGGTAGAAATCTGACCTGTACCTCATCATGGAGGAGGGGTGTAGCGTCTGAAGTAGGGGATTGCTCGTTGGAGCTATGCCATCAACAATAAAGACTTGTCCAAAATATCACCTTGGGCATTATGCGAGCTGCATAGATCCAGCGTGAACCCTGAAAATGATGGCTAATACATCTAAACCTAGCTACCCAAGGTGAAGGAAGAGTTAAAGCCCCTGCCTTACTTTCAGCTGTAGATGCCTTGTCGGTCCTGTCTCCTCTCGGTGCAAACATGACGGGTTCGTGCCAAAGGCCCACTGGGGATGCGCATCCTGATGTCGGCAGGCATGCCTGCAGTAGATTGTGACAGTGCATCCAATTGTACCTGGGATCTCCGACAGTTCATCAAAATTGCAACTTGGAATGTTGTAACTCTTCACAGGCATGGTCATCAGATTGCTGTTGCATGCAAAATAGATCGTCTTGGTATATCAATTGCAGGGCTAACAGAAGCAAGGCTGTCAGGGACGTCACGAGGTGGAAGATTCTTTAATTCTGTATTCTGCCAGCCCCAACCATTTATATGGGGTAGCACTACTACTGCGTGGTGAGGCCAAGTCCTCCCTGACAACCCGGATGCCCGTGTCTCCTAGTTTACTTGCTGCACATCTTAAACATCGGCATGGTTACCTCACTGTCATAGTGGTCTATGTGTCGACAGAGGAATCTGTTGAGTCAGTTAAAGATAATTTCTACGATCAATTGGAACATGTAGTATGGACAGTCCCTCCACATGATAATTTTGTGATCTTGGGTGGGACCTAAATGCAGTTACTGGCTCCCTGTGAACAAGTCATGGGTTTGAACAAGTCATAGGTCATTATGGTTCAGGCACACCCAATAATAACTCTCACCACTCGCTTACATTCTGTGCCTCCCAAAGTCTTTCCATTCTTGGGTCATGGCTCAAGCGGTGACGCATACACTAGATGATATGGATCTCTCATGATGGCATCACTCAGAAGGAGTTGGAACATATCATTACATCTGATAGGCATCTTTTAGCCTCCTGTAGAGGATATCATGGTGTGGAATGCACGATGAACACAGATCACCATCTCGTGGTCGCCTGTATGGTGTTGATGCTCCAGTGAGCAGCTAAGCACTCTGCGATGATGAAGTTTGACATTGACGCACTCCATGTGCCAGGTTTAGCCAACAGGATTTATATTGACAGCAGCAACAGATTCTCCGCTCTAGCTAATCTGCCAGACGACGTGGAGGTTGCCTGGTCCCTGTTCACTTCTACCCTCAACCAATTTGCTGCGCAGATGATTAACTATAGGCATCCAGAACGCCAACCATGGATATTGGAGGAGGCCTTCCAGATAATTAAATTGAAGGCCGCAGCCCACCAGCGTGGTGATCAGTGCACTTGTAATCAGTTCAAGCGAAAATTTAACACCCTGGCACTCCATGATTATGAGGCATATTATAACTAAGTGAATGATGTTGAATTTGGCTTAGATGTGGGCAACGTGAAGCCAGCATTCCGCACCATTTGCAACCTCAGTGGTCAAAAGGTAGTCTCTACAAATGGCATCCTGAACAACAGCCAAGACCATCAATGTAAATCAGATAATTACATTCTCTCATGCTGGGTGGAACATTATCACAGTGTCCTGAACCATCCTCCAGCTGCTGCTTGTTCAGAGTTGGATGATCTGACAGTCACTGCAGTTCTGGATCCAGACATTTGTACTGATGCACCAACATTGGATGAAGTGAAGCGTGCCATCTCTAAACTGAAAAACGGACTTGCAACCGGTGCTGATGGCATCCCCTCAGAGCTGCTAAAATGTGCTATTGATCCTGTAGCAGAATCACTTCTGGCCATCTTTCATCTGGTGTGGAGAACTGGAACCCTGCCAAACACCTGGAAGGACAGTATTGTGATCTGACTTTATAAGGGCAAGGAATTGCGCAGTGACTGTCACCTTGCTCTCCGTTCCAGGGAAAGTGTTTGCACATGTTTTGCTGGCATATCTGGAGCCTTTGCTACATCAGTAGCATTGTCGCCAACAGTCAGGCTTTATGAGGAACAGGTCCACATTAGACACCATTTTGGCCCTTCGCTTGTTGTCTGAGATACATCGTGAGTTATGGAAGCCCCTGCACATAGCGTATGTTGATCTTAAGGCTGCATTTGATTCAGTAGACCATGTCACATTATGAAAGGCCTTAAAGGGCATAGGTGTGTCTACTACTCTGCTGGACTTGATTAGAGAGCTGCATAATGGAACCACTGCCCATGTTTGTCTGGGGAACCAGATGTCAGTGCCTTTTAAATCAGTATCTGGTGTTAGGCAGGGTTGCGTTTTGGCCCTGCACTCTTTTGTCAGGCAATGGATTTCATAATGCAGCATTCCGTCACGTCCATAGGCATTGCGATCGGTGATCTCTTGCTCATAGACCTTGACTACACTGATGACACTGTTCTTTTTAGTACAGAGCCCTGACAGCTTTCGTGAGGCACTCCAGCATATGGAGGAGGAGTCAGCTAAGATTGATCTCCATGTTTCATGGTCAAAGACGAAACTGCAAAATCTAGGACCAGGTACACCTGTGACTCAATTTCTTTGAACAACAAAACCATTGAATCAGTTTCCAGCTTTTGCTATCTGGGTTCTATACTTACCAGCTCCTCCAATTCTCACATGGAGGTTCTCCATCGGATTGGCATTGCAGCATCTGCCATGAGGCATTTACAACGGATATGGAATTAACATCATCTTAGTATGACAACCAAGTTCAGGATTTATTCGAGCTGTAACTTTCCCATACTGTTGTACGGTTGTGAAACATGGACACTATGCCACTCAGACTGGACAAAGCTGGAGGCTTTCCACACAAAATGTTAACATCAGGTATTGGGCATAAAGTGGAATGACTTCATCTGTAATGCAGATATTTATGGTCACTTGGGTCTACTGACTACAGGGGCCATTGTCTGCAGGCGGCGACTTACACTTTTTGGACATGTCTCAATGATGCCACAGGATGTTCCAGCGAACGCCATTCTCTGGGTCACTTGTAACATCCGGGATAAAATTCCACCAACTGAGGGGGGGAGGCTGCCCAGTGGCAGACCCCCATTACATGGGTTCATCAAGTCTGTTCCAATGTGGGACTCTCTGGCCGTCAAGCCTTTGTGGTTATGCAGGAACGGGCCAAATGGTGAACGATTGCTATGGCTAACTGTCTGGCTAAGCATTGAAGAAGAAGAAGAAGAAGAAGATTTTCAAAAGTGCTCAGCCAATTTTTCAGCACTCACATGTGAAGCCAGATTTTCAAAAGCACTTAACTCCCAGAAGCTTTCCTGGGGAACTATGGGTTGCTGGATGCACAGGAAAATCAGGCCATTTGTTAGGTGCATAAATGGGAACTGAGCTCCTTTGAAAGTGTGATCCTAGTTGTGAGTGTTAAGCCCATCTGAAAACTCTGATCAAGACATCTATGACTTACAAATTCAAATAGTCAGTAAAAATGATCCTCACTAGATTATCATTGCTGTCAGAATTAAAGGGAAAAAAAGGTCATAGAAGAATCTTCAGGTTCAGTATTATTGTCATTTGTCATTACTTTCGCCTGATCAAAGCAGAAAAGTGTGCCAGATGTGCGCTAGATGCAAGTGGGGTCAGAGTACCACTGCACTCCAGCTCTTCTCACTTTTCTCGCCTGCTCTCTCTTCTCCCTCCTCTCCCACACTGTGTGTGTCTCAGCCAGAATGGAGAATCTGGCCTTCTGTCTCCAGATGCCAGAAAATTAGAATCAACAAGACTTCAGAGGTATATAAAGATTTGGTGCACCCCCATGGATGGCTTTAAACCTAGAGGACTTCTATGCTCCATTACTGCATCAGCACTTTAAGTGCTCTTCCCTCTCCCAGCACACAGGGATCCATTGCGTGCCTCTGTGGGTTGGGAACTGCTGGTGTCATTGGGTCCCAAGGGCCTTGCACACTTCAGGTTCTGTTACTGAGATTTCTCTAGTACCTTTCAGAAAGAACTCACTACTTCTCAGGATTGTGCCTTCTCTAGTAGCTACAATGTATGGGAATACTCTTGTGCCCATTCAAGTTGGTGAGGGGTTTATCCTGGAGTAACTGGGAGCAGAATTGGGCCCTATGTGTATTTTTCTAAGGGGAACTCCAAATAAACCACATCCGAGCCTCAGAGTATCAAATATCATCATGTTCCAGTGTGGTGATGTCTTGGTCCCGATGAAAAGAGAGAAAATGACAGAATAAGTGAGGGAAAAGAGAGAATGGGAAAGATCAGATATGGGACAGGCTCCCTAATTCCTTTTCCCATTTCAGGCAGTAAGGGCTTGATTCTGCCTGGGATGGACAGCCACTACATAAAATGGTTTGGCAGGCAAGAGTTCGGAGTAGGGGGATGATATCTAAAGCCTCCTGACTTGGTTGTATAGCCGCCATCCATCATCTCGTTTATAACCAGGAGGTCAGCCAAATCTAACTGGTTTTGCTGGTGGAAGTTACTGCCTTCTCTCATGTGGGTAGATAGGGCTTTACATATGTCATCCTTTGCCTTTGATACCAATGATCCTTTAGGAAGTCAGAATGGATTGAGTAGAAGTACGAATAAGTGATTTTGCTTCTATTTGCCGTAGTCCTCTCCTCCCATCCTATATCACTTCATCCTGCTGTTCTAATCTATATTATTTATTTGGAGATTACTACCTGGGGTGTTTGGATTGATAGGGAGGGGTGGAGCAGTTCTTTTATGAAACAGGGATATTTGACAGGCTTAACCTCTTGTCCCTGGTATGCTGAGACCTATAACATGATAACATTGATTGATTTTGTTTTTCCCCTTAGGGGTTTGAGAAAAAGATGACACTTACAAACAGAACTGCTAGTGAGTAACTACTGTGTGCTTGTGTTTAACGTTGTGCTCTTTCACTTAAAAACATTTCAAATTTTATCCTAAACCCATTTTAATTATGTGCCTGACTATTATGTTGCAATATTACCCTGTAAGTGGACCATGCATTTTGGAAATGTTCTGGAAAGTTACCATCTGGCTGCTTGCCTGATGGATACCATGATGCTGATCTTTTGATTAATATGATGTTCCTATACTGATTAGTGGAGTGACAGCTCATGCATCTTATGTGCTGTGTAAATGTTGCTCATCCGACCCCTGCTTGTGAGCAGTAGGATGTGATCTGTGCAATTTATTGCCTGATATAGGTTGTGCTGAGTCTGGAGAAATCTATAATGAAGCAGCTCAGCAAGTGTCATGTTATCTGTTGCTGTAGTTGATGCTAACTGGTAACTATCTGCACCAAAAAGAACTGATTTAAAACTCTGACTTTCTCTATTTTTGTGCAGGTCATGTTTCTATGGAAACTCTGTGACTTTAAGGGAAACACTTTAACTCAGATGTTTGGACCATTCCATTTTTTTAATGCTGGGTGTTGTTTTAAATTAGGTGAAGGTTTCTAACCATCAGAGGAGTGAAGTTCTTGGACAGCCTTCCAAGGGGAGAAGTGGGGGCTAAAAACTTAACTGGCTTCAAGACTGGGACTGATAAGTTTATGGAGGGAATGGTTTGATGAGACTGCCTACAATGGCATGTGGCTGATCTCCGACTGCTAGCAGCAAATATCCTCAACAGCTGGTGACGGGACATCTAGATGGGGAGGGCTCCGAGTTACCTCAGAAAAATCTTTCCTAGATGTCTGGCTGCTAGGTCTTGCCCACCTGCTCAGGGTCTAACTGATCATTATATTTGGGGTTGGGAAGGAATTTTCCACTGGGTCAGATTGGCAGAGACTCGGGGGAAAGAGGGTTGCTTTCCTCTGCAGCATGGGTCACTTGCAGGTTTAAACTAGTGTAAATGGTGGATTTTCTGTAACTTGAAGTCTTTAAACCATGATCTGAGGACTTCAGTAACTCAGCCAGAAGTTAGGGGTCTATTACAGGAGTGTATAGGTGAAGGTCTGTGGCCTGCAATGTGCAGGAAGTGAGACTAGATGATCACAATGGTCTCTTCTGACCTTCAAGTCTGTGAGTCTATTTCTTTTTTGCTAGGATCTTGATATGATCTCACTAAACAAACTGCTGCTGAATTCAGAATAAAGTGGCTCTTGAGTTTGAAAGAAATTTTATATAGCAGCCTAATAGGATTTATATTAAATACAGTTAGTTGCAAGAGAAATGACTTTGCATGGAACAACTTAAAATTATAGCAGGAGAAGGGATGTGAGTATTGTGCTCTTTTTTATTTTTTTATTTTTCTCCCTCTCCACATCCATGAAAACTGGAATAGTTTAATACCAGAGACCATAACATGATGTGGCCACTGATCTTTGAGAAGCTGTCTATGAGAACTCTGTTTTCTCAAGCCAGTACAAAATATGTTGCTTGAAGAATAAAAACAAGTGGAAAGGAGACTTGAAATGAGTAGTAAAGAAAACAGATAAATATATGTTTATAGTGAGTATAATTCAGGTGGATTGATATTTCATTACATTTTACATATCTCTCAGGTTTTGTTTCACATGTCAAAGTTGTCTGGTCTGTAAACTGTCCTCCTACATTGCAGTTAAAGAAATATTAGACTTAATTTTTTTATTCCTCTATAATTTCACTTGTTCCAAGCTATATTAGAACATTCTTTTGAGATGTGATTTAACATAGTAAATAATACCTGCATTTTTCTTTTTTCAACTATTAATCATTTATGTATCTTTAAAAGTGACAGGATTATCCTTGGGTTTTGGTCATAGGGTCATTATGATTTGCAGTCCTGTATAGATTTTGTTATGGTTAGATACAGGACAAAAGAGAGAGCCTGGGTTATTAATAAGTAATTCAGTCTACTATGGTTGTGCATAGTAATTTGTATCACCATGGTGCTAAAAGGCTGCTAGGCAGACTTTCCATTAGCAAAAGTTTTTTTTAAGATCCTACAATCTCTTTGATCAGTGTGTTGGATTTCAGCTTTGAATATCTAGAAGATGAAGATTAAAGTCAATGTTTTGATAAGTTTTGTTTTTGGAGATAATATGAAATCCAACGTTCTCATAGGCAACCCTTCAAAAGACTTTTTGCACTTGATGATAACAGGAGTATGAATCAGCTCACATACTGTATCATTACAAATCTCCTAGGGAAATCAGGACTGTGCTAATCAATGGCAAAACATTACTTTTTGAACCCCTGAAAAATACTTCTATATTTTCCATATCAATTTGGCAAAGGCTACATCTACAATATTTTGGTATTGATGGTATAAACACGGTATATTTTTTATAGAGAGAAACAAGGAGAAAGTTGTGTTTTAAAAAAAACTTATATCAACATTAGAGAGCATACAGAAAATTAAGAAAGCATGTCTCTATGGCAGCATTACTGAGAGAGCTAACACTGAGCTGTTTGCACAATAGGGATCATTGAATTTTCCACTGAAACTGTTTCCTCACAGAATATTGGTCTTTGACTAAACAAAATTTCTCCCCAAATATCTAATTTCCGTGAAACTTTTTTTTTTAATTTTAATTTTTAAATTACAAATTGAATACCCACAAAATAGAGTGTTTTGATTTGGAAATGATGCCTCATGGGAGTTGTAGTTTCGTTGCCTCATAGCCTGATTCTTCTCTATGCTTCCTGTATAGACTACATCCCTCATGATCTCTCATCTCTCCTTTCCAAGAGGGTAGTCTGTGGTGCTTCATGGGAGATGTAGTGTCACCCAGTAGTTTGGCCTTTAGAGGAGAATAGAACCATAAGGCGCCTGAACTAAAATTCCCATGAGGCAGTATTCAAAGTTCTGAAAAATCAAAATTCCCCACCAAGGTGGCGGAGGACACCTTTTTTTAACTAGTTCTATTAGACAAATAATACACCAGTGGGCAGACATTTTCAAAAAGTGATTTAGGCACTTAAGGCCAGGTATTTAAAATCAGTGGGTGTTGGCCACTTGAAAATCCCACTAGGCACCTATCAGCATTTTTAGGTGCTGTTATAGGTTTCACACCCACTCTGAACTTTAGAGTACAGATGTGGGGACCTGCATGAGAACCCCTAAGCTTAATTACCAGCTTAGATCTGGTTGCTGCTACCACCCAAATTGTTTAAAACAGCTGTTTATGAGTTATTTGGGAAACTCTGTCTTCCCCCCCAAAATCTCTCTCTTCCAAGTACTGTAACCCTTCCCTCGGTAACCTTGAGAGACTTCTCCACCAATTTCCTTGTGAACACCGATCCAAACCCCTTGGATCTTAAAACAAGGAAAAAATCAATCAGGTTCTTAAAAAGAAGACTTTTAATTAAGGAAAAGGGGTAAAAGAAATACCTCTGAGAGATTAGCATGCAAGCTACTCTCACAGACAACAGATTCAAAACACAGAGGATGTTCCCCTGGGCAAAAATCTTAGTTACACAAAAGAAAACCCAATTTGATTATTCCTCTAATGCAAAAAGACACAGTCACAAAAGGAAATAAACATAAGCTAATTCAGTCCTTTTCTAATACTTACTACCCTGGTTGATTTCTGGATCTTTTTACTCCAGCACAGAACTTAATGAATAGAACAAAGGAAAAAGTTCCCTCTTTCCTCTTGAAAAATCTTGTCCCCTCATTGGTTCCTCTGGTCAGGTGTCAGCTAGGCTAGGTGAAATTTTTAACCCTTAACTGTCTGTTTATGACAGGTGCCTAAACAGGTGCTTTTAAAAATCTATCCCATATAGGGTTTCCAATTTTGGTTGGATGTATTCCTGGAGATTTCATCACATGGCATATTCTTTTAATTAAAGATAAATCTTTAATTCCTGGAGATGCCAGGACAATCCTGGAGGGTTGGCAACCCTAAACCCATATGAGCCTAAGTCTCATCAAAAGTCACTGATTTTGAAATGGGACTTGGACTGGTACATTCCTTAGGGATTTTTTTCAAAAAGTGCCTATGTGTCTGCCTCATTAACCATAGCTTGGCATTTGTGCAGTCACACACGTATATAAAGTGGGTTTAAACACCACCGTATCAGAGCAGCAGCATTTCATATTCACATTGCATCATGCCTTATATCTGTGCCAGATAATGGACAATCAGCCTCCTAGTATTTTATACCCTCTCCAAAACACCATTATTGGTCTTGGTGCATGGAAAGTTCATTGGAAATATTCATTTTAGTCCAAATGCTGAAAAGTAGGTCACAAACAAGCTGTGAAATGTGAGTAGAAGCATTTTAATACAATTCTGTTTTGTTCCAGGGAAGTAAAAACATATCCTAAGTGATGCCAAGAAGCAAATACTGAATATGGAATAGATATGTTTTCAGACAAGATGCACTCACATTGTTTTAATATTGTGCCATTCAAATATAATGTAAATGTGTTTTTATCTGCTTTTTAAGACCATTGAATATTACCTTCTTTCCTTCAAAAAGACCTTACCTTGTAGGTTGGAATCCTGTTCTACAAACTTGGAAATTAATTTGATATTTTTAAAAATAGAAAAGATGATTATTTTAGTACTATATCATTTTTGTTCACATTCATCTCTCGATCTATAGCTCATCCACACAAATGTACAGAAAAAAACTGTGCAAAATTCTCTATTGAGCTGATAATGGCATTGTAATGTAAAATGGTTTTATCTTCATAGTGTCAGAAGTAAACATTTTATCTATTAGGGTATCAAGTCTTTTAGAAAGTGCTCTGTTAAAGTTGTTCAGTATTCTATGAAGAGAGCTGATATTCGCTGTACATTAGGCAGTTTAGTTTAGTAGAAGAGGACAGTGCTGCTTCTTGATAAATGAGGCTCAGAATACATTTACATGAGGGACTGACGTCGTGAGTTTCAAAGTATGATAAAGGAAATAACTATATATCACTGTGTACACCAGTTATGATTGATAGATTTTGTGTTCCGTTGAGATGGTCTGTGGACCTCTCTACAGTGTGTGAACTCTCCTGCCGACAAAAAAAATCCTCCACCCTCAATGAGTGGTATTAACGTTGTCGGCAGGAAAGCGCTTCTGCTGACAGCGCTGTTCACATCAGCGCTTGTCGTCAACAAAACTTGTTTGTCTTTCAAGGGAGGTGGTGTTTTTTAACACCTCTGAATGACAGAAGTTTCTCGTCTTTCACTTTCCAGTGTAGACAAAGCCTTACCATCTGTGCATATATAATTTTCTTTGAGAGGCTAGTGTTCTGGATGTTCTGGATAGATATTCTGGTCCCGCAGATAGGGTATGTGATGGGAATCAGAAGGCCTAGGACTTGATTTTCAGCTTATGTAGGTTTGTCATAGTTCCATCAAAGTCAATGGAGCTATGAGAGTTTATACCTCTTGAGAATCTGGCCTTCAGCTCAGGTGGATGTAGATTCTATTTTTCGTTATGTCATTGACAAACTGTGGTATCTTGGGCAAGTTACTTTACTTCTTTGCACCCCATTTGCAAAATAGGGTAAGAATGCTTAGGCACCTTTGCAAAATGTTTTGAGTTCTGCAGATAAAAAAATGCGAGACTTCATGGTTATGACTATAATTCCATGTGGCACTAACATTTTTCACTAGAGGTACCAAGAATGTGAGTCTGTACTGAATTTCTATTCTTTATCCTGCCTCTAGTGCAGCAGTGACCTGAATACTGGGAAACTCTCTATTGCTGCTTGTCTTCACTTACCAGGGAATCGACATGTGGCAATTGATCCATCGGGGGTCAATTTAGCAGGTCTTCTCAACCACCGATTGCTCTCCCATCGACTCTGTTGCATAACTTAGGTCGACTTAGCCACGTTGTGTAGACCTGCCCATAGAATCTAACTGTGTTTCATAGCTTTACAGAAAGAGACATACTTCATAATATGGTTCCTTGAGTTTAAACCAATTAATTTACAAAAATGATATTTTGAAATCGCAAGGAATTTATTTGCTGCATTTCTCAATCGATTCACTTTTCTGAATGAGAAATGATTTCCTATCTGCAAAATAACTCTAGAGGTGATGGTTTCAAACATCAGAGTGGGTTGTCTACATCTGAACAGTTTTGGAGAGCAAGTAACCTGAGCATAAGGATCAAAGGGTTTAGGGGGAGATTTTCAGAAACTGTAAGGGGTTCAGAGCACATTGACTTTCAGTCATATATCGTTTAAGGAACTCTTGTAAACTTTCCCCTTCAGAGAGATTGCACAGATTGCGAGTGTCTCACGTGGGAAATCACCTGCTTTCCCTCAGTTTCCCTCATTGTGAATCCCCCTCACAGGGCATGGCAATTAGGTGGTTTATCAAAGTATATTGTGCTAGATGTAATGAATATGTACCATGGAATTTAAGAAATTACAATCTTAAAAAGATGACTTTGGTGAGGAAAAGGAAGGGCTCCTTATCTCTGCTGATAGAAGGAAATGGAGAATTGACCAAGGAAACTGGATGAGAATTATGGTGCTTTTTGCTGTTGAAAACCTTTGTGGTCAGAGTCTACCAATCCTGGCTCTGATATCTAATTAGTTTCTCTTGTAACAGAAAGAAATCTCTTCTCTGGTCCAAAAGACGCCAAATACTGGGTGTGATTTTAAATAACACATCCTGCAATGTGTCATTTGATACACTCAGGGCCGGCTTTATGACCCGCGGGGCCTGATTCCAATACCCGGCGGCAGACCGGGTCTTCGGCGGCACTTCGGCGGCGGGGGGTCTGCTCCGGGTCTTCCGCGGCATCGAAGGACCCCCCACTGCCGAAATGCCGCCGAAGACCCCCAGAGCGAGGCCCCCTTAGGCGCGGGTGCGGGGCCCTCTTAGGCACAGGGCCCGATTCCAGGGAATCGGCTTAAAGCCGGCCCTGGATACACTTTAGAAAAGTAAGGAGAGATTTTCAAAGACACACACAACATTAGGAACCTAATTTCCAATGAAAGTCAATAGGAGTGTGGTGCTTTGGTGCTACTTGTGCCTTTGAAAATCTCCCTTAAAAATAACTGCTGAGAACCATGTCTGTGACCTTTAGGCTAAGCAATACTATACAAGTGGTGGTGGGTTTAAAAGGAACTTAGCTTCTCTACACTCACTTCCCATGCACTCCAAAATGCACTGCCACAGTTATCAAAAGTAACTGTAAAAAGACTATGCCTATGTTTACGCTGCAGCTATACTGCTGTAACACTGCAATGTAGACACTTCCATCAGTGGAAGGGGTTTTTCCATCAATTTTGTTAATCCATCTCTCCAAGAGGTGATAATGAGGGTGACTGAAGAACCCTTCCACCAACCTACCTGTGTCTACATGAGGGATTAGATTGACCTAACTACATTGCTCAGCACACAATTTTTCACAGCCCTGAGCTACCTAGATAGGTTGAGCTAAGATTTTGAGGTGTAGGTCAGGCCTCAGTATTCTTGCAGAAAAGCTCTGTGCTCTTGTGTGTGTTGTATCATGATGGGGCAAGAGATAAGGGCTCAGTGAAGTCAATGGAAGGACTAACATTGACTTCAATGGGTTTTAGATCAGCCTCTAAGAGGAGGAAACAATTATACATAAAATTTAATTGCCTTGGTCTAGCAGCGATTTTTTTAATGAAATAGAATACTTAGTCGAGTAGTCTAAAGTGTTGGCCATTGCTTGCAAATGACTGATAAATTTGGAGAATAACATTAGGTCCTACCTTCTACAGATAGATAAGAACCACGTTCCTTTGCAGCAGTGGACATCACAAAGACTTGTTCTTAAATTATTAAACACTTGCTACTTAATTGCCAGTGTGAGTTTCAATAATAGCAGATGACTTGTTCTCACAATACACAATACTTAGAAGCCTGCAGAATGGTTTTCAAACCTACTACTGTTTCAGCAACAGCATTATCTTAATTCTGTAGGTTGACTTTGAGAACTATTTAGAATTCCAAAGCTGTTCCAGTTCTTTTTTCTATTAACTCCTTGAGAAGGTACTTTACGCCTGAAATTGATATGACACAAAGGGATAGTGAGCAATTTTTATTTTTGGTATGATTAATGTATTTTGTCTATAGGATCTGCAGTAGTTAGTAACATTTACCATATCCTGTACTGCATCTAGAACTGATTTGACAGCAAAGAGGATGAGGACATGGAAACAACCTTTGAGTAGTTTTAGCTAAGTACTATCACATATAATACAAATAGCATCCTGGTGGAGCTCCCAGTCTTATGAGAAATAATTGAGAGCGAGAGAAGCATAAAGTGTATATAAAACTACACTCTCTAAACATTTAACAAATATATATTGCTGAGAATTGTTGTTACTACTGTACATACCTAAATTCATACATGGTGGAGCAGACAATTAGCTATAACTCAGTGTGTTCTCTAGAACTCTACTAACTATATTTTTTAAAGTGATTCATCTTACTCTGTTCTAAAATTCATTTGTCACTGTTCATCTCTCACTGTATAATCATTAGTGGTCACCATACATACATTGAAGGGTGAACGATTTTAATTTATTAGTGTACTTTTTGCTTTTAAAAATAATACTAGCTAGAGCCATTCCTGGTGCAGATGGATGCTGTGCAAGGTTTTCCATGTAGCTGTGTCCGTGCCTTTGATCCTAATCTGAAAATTCCTTGCTTTACCAGTCATGAGCTGGCTTGTCTATTTAACATTTATAAAGTGATTATCACAGGGGGGAAGCGAGGCTGCCCATCAAAGAATGGTTTTGTGTTGTGGACAAATGAAGAAAAACGGGAGATTGCTAAATTTTCCAGCTCTGAAAAGTGAGTAGGAACCAATTGTGCCACCCTCACTCCTGAAATTGATGTATCATATCAAAATGGTACAATAAACTCCTTGCTCACTATCAAATATAATTTGATATACAAACCCTTACATTAGAAGAAGGTTGCAGAGTGAAGTAATTGCAAGTCAGGAAATGACTAAATTAAGTATGCCTGTATGCATTAGGAACAGGGGCGGCTCTACAAATTTGGCCGCCCCAAGCAGTCATGCGCGGGAGGCGCCCCGGACGTCCCGCGGGCATGACTGTGGAGGGTCTGCTGGTCGCGCGGCTCGGCTGGACCTCCCGCAGCTGCGGGCGGTTCGCTGGTCCGTCGGCTCCAGTTGAGCTAACCGCAGTCATGCCTGCGGGAGGTCCACTGGAGCCGCCGGCCGAGCGTCCCCTCCGCAGTCATGCCTGCAGCAGATCCACTGCTCCCGGGGCTCCGGTGGACCTCCCGCAGGCATGACTGCGGCAGGTCCGCCGGCCCAGCCTGCCGCCCCCCGGGGAAAGGGCCGCCCCAGGCGGGTGCTTGCCCCGCTGGGCTCTGGAGCCGGCCCTGATTAGGAAGCAGCCTTGTATTAGACAATTAACATTTTTTAAACAGGACTCCACCTCACTAGGTGTGTGTATGTGGCAATGCTCAGCAAATGAGATAGCTGTTCAGTATTTCACTTGAACATTATCATTCAGTGTGTGGCCTGTGCCTCATTTACTGCTCTCTCCACAAACCTTGCAATGAACACAGAATGTTTCCCATAAACCTTTCTGTGGCCTTAGTATCTGAGGACCTCACAAACTTTTGGGTTCACTCAGACTTTATCCTCCTGAACAGCTTTGTGAGGGTAGCAAATATTAAAATATTAAAATCTGCAGATGCTGATCCAAGGCACAGAAAGATTAGGTGAGTTGTCTGAGGTGACGTAGGAAGGTTGTAGCAGAGAGAGAACGCAGATCACTTGCATCCCATGGCAACATTTAACTACTAGACCAGGGGTTCTCAGCCTTTTTCTTTCTGAGGCCCCCAACATGCTATAAAAACTCCACGGCCCACCATGACACAACAACTGGTTTTCTGTATATAAAAGCCAGGGCCAGCATCAGGGGGTAGCAGCCACATTCCACAGTGCCCCCCAAGAAACTACATTGCTCAGGCTTTGGCTTCAGCCCTGGGTAGCGGGACTCAGGACCTTGGGCTTCAGCCCCATGCAGTCGGGCTTCAACTTTCTACTCTGGGCCTCAGTAAGTCTGATGCTGGCCCTGCTTGGCAGCCACCCTGCAACTTGCTCATGGTCCCCCAGTGGACCCTGGACATCTGGTTGAGAACCACTGTACTAGACCACTCTTCCTTTTCCAAAGGACCGCCACTTCATTCACTATAGACTATAAAACTTTTGCAATGAGAGAGGCGAGGTGCTTTGAATCCCTAGACTACACAATCTTCTATACAATCCTGCTTCATTCTCTGCCAGCATGCACTTTGAATGGGGCACAATTTCTCTGATTGCTTCCCTTTAGAGACTTATTATTATTCTTGTGGGGGGCAGGGGTTGCTTGGACTGAATTTTCTATGATTTTTTTAAAAATGCTCTTTGTTGGCATCCTTTCATCTGCAAGAGATGGTGGGAACTGCAGCCTATGATGTAGATGGTTTGCAATGTCTCATGTAACTGAATAGGCCAATCCGAGATTTGCATAATTTTTGGCAGTAATTGCAAATGTATGTATCTTGGTTGGGAGCTGCTTGCTTCCTATGGGCTCTTTTTTCTCTTCAAGCTGTAGGAGCCAGCTCCTGTCATGGACTTTGATACCCTGATGGAGATGATGGCGCCACTTGCTATGATCACTTACCAAGATTTCCCACTGGTCAAGATCAATTCCAAATTCCTTCATATCTTTCTTTCATGTGTCTTTATAGTGAAGCTTGAGATGTCCTGTTGTTCTTGTTCCCTCTGATAGCTCCCCGTAAAGCATGTCCTGGGGTATGCATCCATCTTCCAACCTATTCAGATGGCCCAGCCAGCACAGTCATCTTTGCTTGAGCAGAGCTGTCACAGTTGGTAAATCTGCCCTTTGAAGAACCTCTGTGTTGGTGACTTTATCTTGACATTTAATGTTGAGTATGTGGTGTAAACAACATAGATGGAAACTGCTCAACATTTTCGCCTGAGGAGCATAAGTTGTCCGTGTTTCCCCACCATACATGAGATTGCTGAGGACGCAAGCTTGGTATACTGGCATTTTGGTCTTGATGGTAAGCTTTGAGTTCAATGCTCTTTTAGTTAGTCTGGTAAAGGTGGTGGCAGCCTTTCCGATGCGAACATTTAGTTCTTCATCCAGTGAGAGATTGGTGGTCACTGTAGAACCTAAATAGCTGAACTGGGCCAGACTGTGTTTTGGGATCCATTCCTTGATTAGTGAAAGATTTGGGATATTCTCCCCTTTAGCTCATTCATTTTTTGAATTGTTTAACAAGGAGCTTTGACAAAGGCTTGTCCTGAATCTCCTGTGTTCAAGTTACAGCCATATGCTTAAGAGTAGTAGTACATGGATGAGGTCCATTTGCCTGTGATTACATTCCTAAAAGCAATGTTCATAGACACATGGGGTGAGATTTTCAGAAGCACCTAAGTGATGTAGTTCCATGCTGACTTGTTTTGCTAAGTAGGCTGTGTGAATAACATGTTTTTGGTCGGTTGGTTGGTTTATTGGCAGCTTTGAAAAATTAAAAAAAACCCAAAACAACAAACCAAAAAGGGGGAAAAGTCATTTTGGGTCAAACCAAATGTATGTTTGTTTGTTTTATTTCAATTGTCTTTTAACATTTGTTTTTAAAAATAAAATTGAAGGACATTTAGAAACAAATGATCATTGCAAATAGAGAAATCAAAATGTTTCATTTTGAAAATGCCAAGACAAATTATATATTTTGACTTTTTCACACACAAAAAAGCTCTACTCCTCTTCTCTCCCCCCCAAAATTGGTGAAACCAACATGGATTCATGAAATATTTTGGTGTTGCTAAATCTTTTTTTGCCCCCCTATTCACCACCCAAAAAAGTTTCAGCTGAAAATATTCATCCAGCTCTACTTCTAACTCGATTAGATGCTTCTGAAAATCTCATTAATTATTTCCTGTATATCCTGAATTTACCTTTTTCCCCCTTCTCATTTCTATTTAATATTTCTGAAAGCAACTTAACTAGTGGCAGGTCCTTTAGCTAGGACTATGAAGAAGCTGTTGATAATGCTATGGATCACATTTTGGTTCAGTATGAAATATATTCAAGAGACCAAATAACCAATGTCAAATGTATAGCTAAAAGTCAATAACAGTATCATACAAGAAGAAAAGTTCATTATGATACCAGTTTTGGGGAAACCGTTTCATGCTGCATTGTTAAATTCACCTTACACAGGAAGTGTGCTCGCAAAGCTACACCTCCAAAGCTATTGTTTTTATACCCATCCTGTTTATAAACAAAAAGTTATTGTGTGGGTCATCTGAAATTTGATTTAATTAATCAGCTTTCTATCTTGTTTTTCTGGTACCATGGTGTAGTCTTTATCTCTTTGCAAGGTGCTATGAGATACTTGACATGAGTGAGAGTGTAATACATGCAATTAACATAACCTCCTAAAGCTTAGCCAGTACACATTATGTACTATTAATACTAACATAGCTGATGTACCTACTATACAGTGACATCTCCCCTTTGCAGTCTGTTGCCAGGGGAAATGATGAAGAGTGTTGCAGAGTATTTCTAAGGTACTGTCTCTTGCAACCTGGAGTTTTTCCTATGTATTTCCTATCCTAATTTGCTACTTTTTGTCTTTAAAGCACAAGCTTTCATTGAGGGCGGTGTGAAGGTGCACTGCCCTGGGGAGAAGATTTGAGGAGCCCTGTGCTTCTTGAAGCTCTCTGGCATGCATGCTACTATCTCTATAGGCTATAAGATGCTCTTTCCTCTGGGGCCAGGGCACTGCTGCTTCTTCTCCCTAGTGGATGGAGGGGTGAGGAAGGAGTCTGCAGTCTTTGTGCTAGCCAATGCGCAGGGAAGCAAGAAATGGGGAAAACATTTCTTTCACGCACACAGTGATCTGTCTTTGCATACCTGTGCAAGGACCAGGCATCATTTGCCCCTTAGTCTGACAAGAGAGACAATGGTATCCTCTTGTGCCCCTCATGTTTATTGACCTAAACTAAGCATATTTTGTGACCAAGTCTTGACTTCAAATCTACACCCAAAGCTGATTTTCTAAAAGTGCTGCAGCAGAATAGACAGTCACAAATTCAAGAGATCAGTTCACCAGCAAGGACCTGATGCCATTTATTCATGGCTTATTGAGGGATGAAGTTTCATTTGAAGAAATCTGTTATGCAGCTGCCTGAGAAAGATCTCAGAAAATGAGGAGATACAAGGGGAGAAATAGTCTGCTGGAATCTCAGCAAGGTTCATTGTGCAGTTAGCGTTTCATTATAACCGGGGGAGGGGGGGTGATTTCTGAGATCACATGGAATGGGGAGGCCTGACCTGAAAACCCTTCAAAGCCTAAGGGTTTATGCGGGAAACAAAGCTACATCCTGACAGATCAAAGGACAGAAGTGTGAAGAGCCAGACCTTCCACAATGGTACTCTGGGCCATCCCCTCTCCAGCCCCCTAGCTCCCTTAGCAGAAATAGTGTAATTGGCACCATCTTCACACCTGTGTCTTATCATAGCATCCGCTGCAGCAGCACTAACTTCTGTATGGATTTCCTAATAGAAATCTGTCAGGCTGGGTGGAAGATCTGCTGCAAAGAGGATCTGCTCAATGGTACCTTCATCCACTGAACCCCACATACATATAACCCCTGCAGAGGAGCTCAGATTGGCTCTGGAGAAATATGCAGTAATGTTGCTGGTCCCTTGTCCTTATCACTTGCCTGGTTTTGCTTCTGTCTCCATGTGCACTCTCCAGCCCTTAATAATTATAAACTTGATGTGCCATTTTTCTCTTATCTGTTCAGAGATTTCTTTTGAATAAGATTTAAATAGTTTTGCACCCTGCAGTTTATAATATTACTAGTTTGGTCCCAGCTGGTGGGTACCTAAGAACAGAAGGGCTCATTTCTCACCTGGAAATTCCATCTCTCTGACTCAAATGAACCTTCTTGATATCCCCGCTGCTCTGCTTAATCTGAAATTTTATAGTTTTTTTACAGATTAAATTGACAGATGATAAGTAACTAATCTGTGAATTGTAGTAAGAATAAAGCTGAGAACTTACTGGACTGAGGGTCATGCATGAGCCAGAGCTGTATAACCAGCACCCACAATGGTGGAGGAGAGTCAAGGAAACCCAAATTCCAGAGAAGAAATCCTCCTTGAGGTCTTCATTGTTCAATTTAACATTAAATATGATGACTGAGTTGGCATCATGCTGCCCTGTAATTAGTCATGGCTCATTTTATATATATATATAATATTTCAGTTGGCTTTTTAAGAAGTAACTTACATTTTAATGTATTGTTTCAGGAGGATTAGGGAGTTACTAGATATACAATTTTCATATACTGAACTAGTCTCCACATTCCTCTTTGCCCCTCCAACATTTATTGAGTAATTAGCCTCCCAGTGGACTGTCACATGAAAACAAACCTCATTTTAACAAACTTAGGTTTACAAGGCAGTGTGAGGAAATTCAATTACCTGTTTGCAAACACAGCCTCCTCTTCCAGGAACATTTTTAATATCATTCTCAATTTTAATATTACTCTTTCCATTGTCAGTTTTTAACCATCGTCGTTGGGCCATTAATCAAGAGCACAGGCAGGTGGGCAATAACTCAGGCTTTTGTCAGCAATAGGATTTACTGCTTAGGATTTTGAGCAAATAGTGTTCTTGTGGAGGCTCCTCTAGATTGGGAGGTCAGTGGGGTTTGATGCTGACTTGCAGCTCACTCATCCATGAGGTAAATCTAATTGAGTGCAGTAGTTAGAGTGGGGAAAATATCAAGCTTCATTTATTCTTTCAGTTGTGGGGCGGAAAAACCATGCTATCCATATATCTGACTTTGACATGTCCCAGGGCAACTTCTGAACCCATGAGCCATCTGCCCTCCTGTGTTTGTTTTAGGCCTGTGCTACAATTGGGTTACTGGCAGCCCCCATAGAAAACCAGCTTTCTTGAAATGACACATGTTCTCACAGCAGACTCATCTCTATAATACCAATTAGTACTCTTCTTAGGGGGAAGCAATAAAATAGCACAGCCCTGTTTATCACTTCTATAGCTCTAGATTGCCGTTGGTTGTTATGCAGCTGTGCAGGGGAATAAAGGCTTCTCTTGCTCACCTGCCTAGACCAGTAAGGGCTGCTCACATTGAAGCTCTGGTGCAGGGGAGGAAGGGGTTGTTCATTTGGGGCCCCTCACTGTATGCTAATAGGAGAGGAGGTGGGGAGCCAGTGTAGCTGTCTAGGGACATACAGGTGGGTAAACTGCACCTTGAAATAGGGGTGAAGTAACTTATTTCCCCAGAGTAAATGCCCCTCTGAATTCCAGTTCCTTCCTGGATCTCCTCTTGCACAGCACCCCTTATGGGTGTCCATAGCACTCAGTTTAGCCCATAGCACTTAGTATCTTCAAATCACAATTGCCAGCATTAATCAGTTCTCGGAAGGGTACTTGTGAAGGGGGATGTGCAGACACTTTGGGATCTCAAAGGGAGATCTCAAGCTCTTTGATTCACACCCATTCCTAACAAAGGGAGGTGACATCAGCCTATATTTAGGAAAAGAGTTCTGGTGGAAGCAAGGATGCAGGGGAGTCAAGAGAACGCTGGAACACTTTGAGCATGGTTCACTAAAGGCAGCTGTAATGGTTTCTTAATCAGGGAACTTACAAAGAGAGTGTAGCTTGTCGTAGATGGGCAGCTCGCAGGAACCTACCTAAGAAAGTTGGGCAGTCCTATGACTGAAGCACTATGTGGTATGTTGTTTGTTTTAAGCTGGCCACTGGGGTCTGACTTCCCTATCTGGTGAGATCTAAAACTAATAAATGAGGCTTTTAGGAGGTGGAGGCGTTCTTTTGTTGAAGCTGGAGGGATGCTTTGATGGCTTGTGGTAGAGCTGGAGTCCAGCCACACATTTTTAGATACTAAGGGCTAGTCTACACTTACCAGCCGGGTCGATGCAGTGAGTTCGACTTCTCGGAGTTCGAACTATCGCGTCTAATCTGGACGCGATTGTTCGAACTCCAGAAGTGCCGCGGTCGACTCCGGTACTCCACCACTGCAAACGGCGGTGACGGAGTCGACCTTGGAGCCGCGGACTTCTATTCTGCGGCGTCTGGACGGGTGAGTAGTTCGAACTAGGGTACTTCGAATTCAGCTACGCTATTCACGTAGCTGAACTTGCGTACCCTAGTTCGACCCCCGCCCTTAGTGTAGACCTGCCCTTAGTAAGCTTTCATGTCTCGGGGGGAGAGAAACGGAGAGGGTGTTGCTCTGCCCTTGGCCACACAGCAAGTCAGTGACAGTGAAGGGGCTAGAACTTGGGTTTCTCTACTAGGCCTTTGCTTGTGCGACCTGCCACATGTTAGCTGATACACTGGGGATTGAACTGGGCACCTAAATAGCTAAACACATGAATCTCTTCACTGTGAACTAAAGATGGAGGCTCTGTCCTTATCTATCCTTACCCATCCTTATCCATGGGTTGGGCCCAGAGAAGGACACCACATACACTGTTCAGTGAGTTACACTTGCACCAACCTGACTCCCTCTAATAATGAGTGCATTAAAAACAGCTGCTGCTAAGGGAATACTGAACCTATTATCTGTAGCAATTGGCTTCTTGGTAAGTATGCACATCAATTCTACAAAGGTGATTGGCTAGGGTTGGATCACAGAAACCCCCTTAGAAGCTGCCAACCGATGTGCCAAGACTACTTCTATCCCTGTTTTCCCTGCCAGCTCAGGACTTCAGCACCCTGTCTTGCTGAGCCAGACACTCTTGTCTACTTCAACAAAGACCCAGAGTCTGAATTACCTCCCCCAAAGCTGCAGATTTACCTGAAAACAGCTCACAGAAGTGTGCTTGTCTTTAGCACCCAGATGCCCAACTCCAATGGGGTCTAAACCCAAATAAATCCGTTTTACCCTGTATAAAGCTTATGCAGGGTAAACTCATCAATTGTTCGCCCTCTATAACACTGATAGAGAGAGATGCACAGTTGTTTGCTCCCCCAGGTATTAATACATACTCTGAGTTAACTAATAAGTAAAAAGTGATTTTATTAAATACAGAAAGTAGAATTTAAGTGGTTCCAAGTAGTAACAGACAGAACAAAGTAAGCTACCAAGCAAAATAAAATAAAATGCGCAAATCTATGTCTAATCAAACTAAATACAGATAAGATCCTTACCAGTTCCAGAATGCTCCCTTTTTACAGGCTAATCTCCTTTTAGCCTGGGTCCAGCAATCACTCACACCCCCTGTAGTTAGTCTTTTGTTCCAGTTTCCTTTAAGTATCCTGGGGGGGTGGAGAGGCTCCTTCTTTAGCCAGCTGAAGACCAAATGGAGGGGTCTCTCACGGGTTTAAATAGACTTTCTCTTGTGGGTGGAGACCCCCTTCCTCACTCCTATGCAAAATCCAGCTCCAAGATGGAGTTCTGGAGTCACCTGGGCAAGTCACATGTCCATGCATGACTCAGTCTTTACAGGCAGAATCCAGTTTCCACATGGTATCTTGTATGTCTCCAGGAAGACTTCTTATGGGGATTGGAGCCTTCCAAGCTCTTTTGTCTGTTAAGTGCTTCTGGATTGAGCACTTAATTTGCACATTCTTTTCCCAGGAAGTGACCAAATGTTTTAACTAAGGCTACTTAGAAATCAAGCAATTATACAGCCAATGTTCATAACTTTGAACACACAAATGGTGCCTGCATACAACTAGGATGAACATAACCAGTAGATCATAACCTTTACATAGATATGTTACATGGCATATGTAGCAAAACCCTATTCCAGTTATATCATACATACATTTATGAGCACCCCCACCCCATAAAGCCTTATGGGGTACACTGTCACAAGGTGAAGTTTGTTTTCTCATTGCTCAGTATAAGTGAAGTGGGATGAAGTGGAAACTAAACAAATATATTGATGAGAAGAAACTTAGGCTGTCGTTTCTGTCTCTGTGGATATCCCCTGCTAGTCTGTCCAACCTAGTAAACGGTTTAGAGCTATCAAGCAACTTTAAAAAAGTAATGGCGATTAATCGCGTGATTAAAAATAGAATACCATTTATTTAAATATTTGTGGATGTTTTCTACATCTTCAAATATATTGATTTCAATTACAACAGAGAATACAAAGTGTACAGTGCTCACTTCATTTATTTTTGATTACAAGTATTTGCACTGTAAAAAACAAAAGAAATAGTATTTTTCAATTCACCTAATACAAGTACTGTAGTGCAATCTCTTTATCATGAAAGTTGAACTTATAAATGTAGAATTATGTACAAAAACTGTATTAAAAATAAAACAATTAAAATTTTAGAGCAAGTCCATTCAGTTCTACTTCTTGATCAGCCAATTGCTCAGACAAACAAGTTTGTTTAAATTTTCAGGAGATAATGCTGTTTACAATATCACCTGAAAGTGAGAACAGGCATTCTCATGGCACTGTTGTAGCTGGCGTCACAAAATATTTACGTGCCAGATGTGCTAAAGATTCATATGTCCCTTCATGCATCAACCACCATTCCAGGGGACATGCATCCATGCTGATGACGGGTTGTGTTCAATAACAATCCAAAGCAGTGTGGACTGATGCATGTTCATTTTCATTATCTGAGTCAGATGCCACCAGCAGATGTGTGATTGATTTTCTTTTTTGGGGGCTTGGGTTCTCTAGTTTCCGCATCGGAGTGTTGCTCTTTTAAGACTTCTGAAAGCATGCGCCACACCTCATCCCTCAGATTTTTGAAGGCACTTCAGAGTCTTAAACCTTGGATCCAGTGCTGTAATTATCTTTAAAAATCTTACATTGGTACCTTCTTTGTGTTTTCTCAAATCTGCAGTGAAAATTTTCTTAAAATGAACATGTGCTGGGTCATCATCCAAGACTGCTATAACATGAAATACATGGCAGAATGCAGGTAAAACAGAGCAGAGGACATACAATTCTCCCCCGAGGAGTTCAGTCACAAATTTAATTAATGTATTTTTTTTTGACAAGTGTCATCAGCATGGAAGCATGTCCTCTGAAATGGTGGCTGAAGCATGAAAGAGCATACGAATGTTTAGCATACCTGGCATGTTAATACCTTGCAATGCCAGCTACAAAGTGCCATGCAAATGTCTGTTCTCACTTTCTTGTGACATTGTAAATAAGAAGCAGGCAGAATTATGTCCTATAAATGTAAACAAACTTGTTTGTTTGAGGGATTGGCTGAACAAGAAGTAGGACTAAGTGGACTTGTAGGCTCTGAAATTTTACATTGTTTTGTTTTTGAGTGCAGTTATGTAACAAAAAAAAATCTACATTTGTAAGTTGCACTTTCAGGACAAAGAGATTGCACTACAGTACTTGCATGAGGTGAATTGAAAAATACTATTTCTTTTATAATTTTTACAGTGCAAATATTTGCAATAAAAATAAAATACACTTTGATTTCAGTTGCAACACAGAATATAAAATATATGAAAAATGTAGAAAAACATCCAAACTAATTAATAATTTTCAACTGGTATTCTATTGTTTAACAATGCGATTAAAACTGATTAATTTTTTTGAGTCAGTCGCGTGAGTTAACTGTGATTAATTGATAGCCCTAGTTTTGTTTGTACTAGGTGTTTTTGCAGTGGTGCATCTACAGTGGTATAAGCTGCACTGATTAAAGTCACATTTTATAACTATGCAGCACTAAAGATTTGCATCAGTGGTGCAAAAAACCCTCAGTCCAGACAGGAGAACTGGAAGAAACTAACAACTGGATTGGAGTGAGGTATATGCAATAATTAATTGTTGGCATTCAGATGTTTGCAGCTGGGCAGATAGCAAATATGAAATCAGATGTGCTATGTTGGGATTTGACATAGAAAACCAGACAAAGAACAACAACAGTTGCTGCTAATCCTTCTTCTAGAGGAAACCTCTTTCAATGTGATGTATGTGGTCACCCTGTATCCTCTACCTTTCCCTATGCCCATCTTTCTTCCCTTTAACAAGTTACACCCTATGCACTGTGTGAGTGGAGTGAACTTTTTGAGTCTAAAAAGAATCTGGATAAGGAGATAATGGGGAGAAAAGATAATTATTAGTTACACTTGGCACATCTGTATCTGACAGAGACAAGGTAGGTGAAGTAATATCTTTCATTGAATGAGCTTCTGTTGGTGGAAGGTACAAGCTTTAGAGCTACTGAGAGCTCTTCTTCAGGTCTACTGTTTATGCAGCTAGTGCTGCCTATGGCAACTTTATCTTTTGCAGTTGGCAATTTAGCATTACATGGCAGATAATCCATGTGGACACCGATCCAACAAATTCATCTGTTTTAATGCGTATGGATGATCTGTGTGAAAAAAATACTTGTGTCCATGAGTCAATTAGTTGATATGAAAGCCTTAAGATTGGCAGAATCAAAAAGCTGAGCCTATTCTACCCTTTCTTTGGACATCTCTGATGTTTCAAAGCACATCTATTCACCTTAACAAATTGAGTCCTCTCTTATAAATCCCAAATCAGATTGAGTATTTTCTCCCTCTGACTGAAAAACTACTATAGTTTTGTCAGCCCAATTTCTAATGCATGATAGAGATGGAAATCACATAAGTTTTGTCATAGTTCTTCAGTTTAGTATGAAGCATATTTGCTAAATATTAATTTTCAGCTCAAAAACTATAAATGTCATGTGTTTTGTATCCTTGTGTGCATTTGTAGTTTATTTTCTCATTTACAAAATAACTAAAAATGACTGAGATGATTAAATTAGATTCAGTAGAAAGCAAACAGTATGGTCATCTTTTTCTCTCAGATCAATCCTTCTCTCATTTGAAAAAGCATGTCAGCTCTTTTAGTCAGCCTAGCATTTCATTCTACATCAATTATGTTTTAGAAAAGAAAACCTGGGATAAAGGTTGATAAAACAGAACACAGGAAACCTATCTCTCACAACTTCGATCAAAAATACTGCCTCAAGGAAACTAGTAGCTTTAATTTCAACTGCATTTGCTATTTTTAAATGGTTATAATAATAAGCTTATAACATGAGGTTTTTTAATACCCCGAATTGATCTTGAGGGCAAAATTCTTCCGTTCAAGAATAAATCCTATGATGTAGAACATACCAGTCTGCCCAGAATTTCTAGCACACTGTTATATGCATATGAATCTCATCTTGACCAGGATTTCCTGCACCTTGTAAGAAGAAACCATATAGTTTTGTCATATCAAAGCCCCATTTGGAGTTGAGAGAAACGTATGTACAGAATCTGGGAGAAAAGAGTAGAGAATATGTCCAAAACTACTAATAGTTAACTTTTAAATACACAACACTAGATCCTAATCTTGCACTGTCTGGCAGAACAGCACATAACTGAGATTCCCAAAGGAGCAGAGAGGGGACCGAATTCTGACTTGGAGTTGCAGCATTTTGGCTCTTGCTTCCCGCTTGCAGCATAGGGGAGGTAATCTGCACCAGCCCTTTCTGGCTGGTGAGTTGGACGGGGTAGAGCCAAGGCCATGCCCAGGACCCACTCTCTACCCCACCTCCCTGTGTGTGTGTGTGTGTGTGTGTGTACACTGGGGGACTGATTATGTAAGCATAGCAGCTGTACTACCCCCTGTGATGGTGTGATCACAGTGCTGAAGGTGCTTGTAAGAGCTTGGGTTTCAATTTAGCTATGCCTAACAGGACCTTCATAATACCCATTCATACACTGTACGGGAAGCTCAGTCCTTAAAGGCACAGTCCCCAGTGCCACAGCTCCTGTCCAGCTTCTCATGAGAAGGAGCCTCCCCTCCTTACATTCCCTGTCTCCTCTGCACAAATGCACAACAATGGTCATGATTTGTCCCACACTGCTTTTTAGTATCAGTTACTTACATGAATAGCCGTTCTCTCTCTCTCTTTATTCCAGTGCCTCATCAGATTCCTTCATGCCATGTTAATTGCTGTTCTGTTTTTCACTTCTGAAATGCTTTTGTGTTGTCTGTCAGTTTTGAGCTAGCAGTTACTACACACAGTTGAGGCAAATGATATCATGACTGACAACTTAATAGATGTTTTCCTCAGAAATGACATAGCTCTTCCTTTTCCATCTTGGTAAAATTAAAACAAGTGGACTTGACTGGTCTCCTAATTTGTAATCTTATACAGCTGAAAAAAGTCACCACTTCTGTATCAAATAGGATGGAAGCTGTTTATCCCCAAATTAGCTGACTTTACATTAGACCTCAAGCTGCCATAACTACTATGGCAAAATTAACAGTTCACTTTAATGGATGACTTGCTCTTTTAAAAACTATTTTTCTCTGTGCTCTTATTTTTCTTCTTCTCAGGATAATTTCATAGAAGCTTAAAACTAGAGCTGGGCGAAAATTTTCTTGTGGTACCTCCCCCCCATATTCTAGGAAGATTTTTTTAAATCTTTCCTCTGAAGTATCAGGAACAGTCATGGCAGGCGATGAGATATTGAATGGGGAGCACCAGAGCTATGTGGCGGCACCAAGCACTCATTCTCTGTCAGGTGATTGACTTCCTGGTTCTTGTTCACATGCTCAGGGTCTAACTGGTTGCCCTGTGTGAGGTCAGATTGGCAGAAACCTCAAGGGTTGTTTGCCTTCCTCTTCAGTGAGTGGGTTCAGGTCACTTGCCAGGATTGTCTGGGCATAACTCACTTAATCATTTCCCCACCATTGCAGGGTCCAGCACTGGTGCACCTCAGTCCCCTCTCCCCACCATTCTCTGCCTATGACACATAGTAGTTTAGTCTCCTGAAGGCTGCAATAATTTGGTCTAATTTCAGTTGTTGGGTTTAGAATGCGGGTCCTGAATAGGGTTGGTGGCCTGTGATATACAGGAGGTCAGACTAGATGTTCTGGTGGTCCCTTCTGGCTTTAAATGCTATGACTTTCTGACCTGGGGTCAGCAAACAAGAGATTCTGTCTCCAGGACACACAACGCCCCTGATTGTTTATCCTGTCTAAGGGGCATAGTCATCTGTGTGAGGCCATTCACCTCATATTTCCCCTAACTCTATCGCCCTTGGTTCCTTGGCAACATAGCTCCAAATCAGCTCCACTGCCATGCTGACTTCTATCCACAGCTGTTCTTGAGACTCCCTTAATGGGTATCCTCTGCCTGGAGGAGTTTCTGCAAAATTTTCCTGGGTTGAACTGCCTTTCTGAGTAACTTATACAGGCTGGTTGCAGGACATTTGTCCATTTCATCTGCTCCCTCCTGTCTCAGACACATTCATTCTCCAGTTTTCCCTGTAAATCCTGTAATTGATTGTGCCCAGGAGAGTGGGGGGATAGTACCATTGAGACAACTGACTCCAACCGTTTCCGCATTTTCCAAGCAGGAGATCTCGTGTGTGGATCCTGGGGGCACTTTCTGGGTCAGTGTTTGCATCAAGCAAAGCAAACACTTTTACTCAATGCTGTGCTTCCTTGGAAAGATTCCATCATGCAGCACTGTTGTTTGTGTAATATCTGATAACCTGGCTGTTGGCAGCTTCTAGCATCTTGAAAACTAGAAATTAATGTCCGGGGGCATTTCATACAAGGCTGGCTGTTATCAGATAAAAATGTCTGAGGATGTCATTAGAATTGTAATGTGGTAAGGAGAGGGTTTTTAAATCCTATTTCCTCTAACCTGTCATTTGTCCAGGAAAGTGAGAAGGTTCAGTTACCAGTTATCAAGAGCTTATACAAGTGTCATTTGGGGATTTCTGGCTATAGTTTTTCAGCAGGTCCTGCAGTGCTGTAATTTCATAGACATTTAACTACAAGTTGTTTCTGGGGGCTACTGTTTTGAATGCTTTGAAAACACAACATTGGAAACTTGGCAGTGTTTCTGCTGCTGCTCAACTTTGCAAGTGGAAGAAAAGAAAATTAAATATGAGGAAAGGTCACTTGGGAATCACTAGAACTAACAGTGGGTGCCTACAATATTCACAGCCTAGAGGGTCCTGATTTTTAAAAAGAATGCTATAGAGTGTATCATATAGTAATTTAAAATTTTAAAATCCTCTTCAGCTGCTACAAAGCTTATGCTCTTTGTAATTTCATATCACAAGCTTCTGGAAAAAAAATCAAAATTCTGACCAGTCCTCTAAAAAACAAAAACAAAAAAACCCCATCTAAACTTAAAAAAAAGTAGTTTTTTCTTACCAATTTTTGGCTGCATGTGATCTTCAGAAATACATAAAATATTCAGCCTGAGATTTTATAATTAGGTAAAAATGTCAAGACCTCAAGTGAATGTCAGGTAACAACTGCAAGTTTAGTGATATTTTTAGGTTCTTCTTTGTGAAATAAAATAATGGGGGTGTTTTTTTGCTCTTCAAATTACTGTTCAGAAGGAGCTTTTTAGAAGTCAAGCAGCTTCTTTTAAGGGCGTGAAGGGAGAAAGAAACTTATTCTGGAGGAATCATCAATGGCCTGGGATATAGTGAACCTGCAAAGAAGAGGCAACAGCAGCAAATTGGGCACCTATTACACTGGCTATCTAAATCCGGAACTCTTTCTAGGGCCAGCAGCATCAAGTGCTTTCTTTTTACTTCCAAGGTAGAGGATTTTTTTTTGTAGGACTATACGAACATTACATATTTTTATAGAGCTATGGGTTATACACTTCTTCAGTAAGCTTGGTGGGGAGGTAAGAATCTCATGCTTGTGGTTGCCCCTAGTTTTGTTGGATAAGACGAGACTGTGAACGCCTTACATTGGTAAGCATTTATTCCCACAGTTAGTTCCATTGATGTTAAGTTGATTACTCATGTGAATAACTGCTCACTAGTGTGAATAAGGTGTTTACAGTCTGGTGCATAAAATCAGTAAATATTGGCCAGTGTAAGAAGTATTCTTGCTGAAGGAGCAGTGAGAAGTTTAGAGAACAATAGCAGAGATCAAAATGTTCAAAAACAGGAGCCTAAGTCCCCATGTAGGTACTGGAGAGTAGGATTTTTAAAAGCAGCTGAATGATTTAAGGGAAATAAGTCCTATTGAATTAAGTCACTTAGGTACTATCAAATTTAAATATGGATTTTAGGAGCTTAACTTTAGGGTTCTAGTTTTGAAAAGTTGACCACAGTGCCTTGGACCCTGGTAAACAATGGCACCTTTTCTGGGAACTTGTGACTGCAGTCTCAAACCCTTAGTTATGATGAGTAGTATCGTTTGAGAAGTATCATATGGCCCATAGGATTTGCCAAAACAGATATAAACAACTGATTGATCAAATGCAGAAATCTCACTTTGAATAACAGCTTGTATATGGTGCTTCAATAGAATGTAGATCAAAAATCTCATCTTTATAATGCCCTTAGTCTATTGTGCCGTATTGTTCTTTCCCCACTGGCATGAGATTTGATCACATATTGTTCCACTGTTCTGGTTTTCTGTCTTTCCTTCTTGCGTTGCAGAATATTGGTGCAAGCCTTAGGGTTGCGCTTCAACCAGGATTCCAGACCCTGAATCGCCTCTTGAATTTTGGGGGTATTTGGATCTGAATCTAGTATTACTACGACTTTTTTATTTGTGTGATGCTAACACCGACAAACACTAATAAAATATCAGGGCTCTATTGTGCTAGCTTTCATACATTTCTGTAAGATGGATCTGACCAAACTGCCTGATACAAACCTCTCTGAACTTCAGAAATGAATTCAGGTGCAAGATTCATGGCTTTGTTCCATCTTTAGTAGTTGCATAGAATTCAGAATAGGAAAGCAAGAGAACAAATTCACATAAAACCAAGGTGTTAGCTGGTTCAGCAGCTGGCCTGATTCTAATGAGGGACTACTACTTCAATATGTTAGAATCAGACCATGAGTTAGTAGATTGCATGAGTCTGATTGAATTTATATAGGTGTAATTACGTGGAAGTGAAAGGAATTACACTGGTATAAAACCTATGTGGGAGCAGAACTGGGCCCACCATATTTACTCTCACAAGTCAAAGTTGCTGAGTATATTGTGTGTTGTTGGAAATTATTCTGCAATAGCACATGAGAGTACTGATGCCACATTTCTGGCTGTATTAGTCTAAAGAGGAAAAGGTGCAAAGGACAATAAGCATAATACAGGGAGATAATCCAAAAGGGTTAAAGAAAAATGTTATGTATTCTTGTGGGGAGGAGGTGGAGAGAGAATTTAAGGTAGTTCTGAGTGAGGTGTACAAAATACTGAGGGAATAGTGAGAACAGTTGCTGCAAAGCTATTTGAGCTATCATCAAACAGAACATGGAAACATATGCTTGAGTTCGGCTGAGCAGCAGACAAAATTAAGTGAAATTCTTTTACATCTAGAATAAAGATTATTTGCTCATTTCAAAGGGCAGCAAAGCATAACCTAGTGAAAAACAAGCCATGTGAACACTGAGGGATCCTCTTTGTCAGCCCCACCCCATTTCTCTAGGCATTGTACAAGTGCTACTATAACTCACCACTAATAATTGATCTAGAATAATGTTTTGGACCACCCACCAATATCTCCTTCCTACGTTAGATACCAAGGACCAGGGCTCCACAGCAGAATTAACCAAATGCCAACTTTTAGGGCCTCTTCCCTTCTTGCATAAATGTCCTGTTGTTTTCTACTTTAGACATTTGGCCTTTATTATTTATTAATGTAACAATAAAGTAGGGGCAGCACGTGTACCAGAAAAATATATTTGAACCCACAAAAACCTGCATTAAGAGGGAGAGAAGTGGATAACTATATACTTTCTATTTTGAAACTGCAAATATTAATTTTTTGTGGCTCCATCTATGCCTGGGTATTTCTACAGGGGACTGTTTTGTGTCTTGTCTTGTTTGAATTTGAAAGGGAAACTCTGTGGCAGTCGAATGTACAGGGTGGTTATTTTTATTAACTTTCTTCCATAAATGAATCTTACCCATCAGAAATGTATTTCTTTAGGGATTAAAAATTAGTTTGAGGGCACAGATTTGCATATGGGGTGATCTTAAAGATACAGTTTTGAATGTATCATATTAATTATGAGAAAATCTAATATTTTTGAGGAGTGTGTGGCTTGTACTGGGCAGTGCATGGAGTCTACGTACTGCTCGCTACCTGAATGTGAAGCACTGAACGTGTTGCTCTTTAGTGAACATAGGATCAAGGACTAAAAGACAGTTGGGGATAGATTTTTAATAGTATTTAAGCACCTATCTGCATCTTTACATTTATCTTGTATTTTGGGAGTCTGCATCTAAATGCCTTTAAAAATCTGGTCCTTGGTGACTCATGCAGGCTGCAGTAGCAACTATACACACATTCAGCAACGGCCTTCTAGGTCTCTAGGCCTGTTTCTTCTAGCTGTTGCACTACTGGATGTATGACTTCCATCTACTAGGTACAGACAGAAACCACTGAATCCTGAAAAATGGTTTGGCCCTTATATAGGAGGATATGACATCAAAAAGCATAGTGTACTGTCCCCATACGCTTGTTAGGAGGAACTATGGCTCCAAGCATCCAGACTGGTCTGGTAGTGTAATGAGAGCCTAAAATTACAATGAGTGTCATCCCCCCTAATTCTATTTGTAGTATGTCCCTTAATACATTTCTAGCCAAGTCCCTTTGAATGTGCAACATCCACTGTGGATGAGAAACTGTGTTATATATGGTGGCTCTTATATGATATTAATGTAACACTGTACCATCTCTCATATAAAAATTAATGGAAATATTGATCTAAAAGAATAATAAAAAAGGAAAAGGTAAGTACACAGTTTCACAGTGATGGATCAATATTATATGAAGATTAGTCTAAAATAAGTATATATATGTGTGTGTGTGTGTGTGTAATATATACAACTGTCATATTCACACAGAAAAGTTACATAGCTCCACCATAAAAAATGCCAAACCTTGCTAGGTTTTAACCTGCTGAATTACTACTGCATATAAATATTTGTTTATGGTTAAATGCAGTGTAGTTACATGTGGTGTCCTGTGAGAGCCATTAGAGAAAAGTGATATTTCAGATGCAGTGACATCTTGAGCTGATGGCAGGGTTATTCTATTTGTGTGGGGAGATAAGATTTCTGCTGATGCAACTCTTGTAGACTTGTCTCTCTGTACAGTCCAAATGTTCCACTGAATGACATTGATGGGGGTCCTTTTGAAGTCCCCTGGATACTATCCCATCCACGTGCCATCATCCATAATCTCAGTTCTCATAATGAATCTTTTTTTTAACCTTGTTTGGTTCAAAATCTATTATTCATTCTGGTTAGTCTTAGTGTTTTGGATATTCTAGTGGTTTGATACTACTGTACTTTATAAATGTTCATGCTGATTAGAACTTTTATTTTTCATAATGATACAGTAATGTAATGATAATGCAACTAATAGCCCATACCTAATGATTTCTTGTCCAAGGACTAAAAGAATTAGTGTAATATATTTAGTGCCAAGCTCTGAGAGAATTGTTAAGCTACCACATTTACTTGTGCATTTTTATTACCCATGTGGTAATAAAAGCGAACAGCTACAGTCCATCTGTCAATGAAAAGCTCTGTTTGTTTGTTTTTAAAAAAGGGGTGGGGGGAAAGCATGCAAGACATCTGATTTCTAATTCAGTTCTTTGTCATATTATGCTCTGCAAAGAGAACTTCTGAAGCAATATTCTCATTACACTCAGTGAATATACTGGACAGCGGCGACAAAACCCCCACAACATCTCAAAAACTCACAGCAGAGCTTGGAGCTTATAGGTGAAAAATCATCCTTATTGTCTTTCCCATAGATGTGTCTTTTGCAGGCAGACAGGAATGTAGGATAAAACTACAGACAATTCTCTGGGGTTGGAAGAATGTAGGAATCAACATGCCAGTTAACTTAGAAATACAACACCGGAATCTTATCATGGTTGATGCAACAAAGACATTATAGCAACCTTGCTAATTCTCTCTCATACCTCATACTTAGGCTGACCAGATAGCAAGTGTGAAAAATCGGGATGCGGTGGGGGAGGGGGCTGAGAGTAATAGGAGCCTATATAAGAAAAAGCCCCAAATATCGGGACTGTCCCTATAAAATTGGGACATCTGGTCACCCTACTCATACTCCACAAAACTGTATGAACCAACGCCAGAACATCATGGTGCAAAATTTTCTCTTACCTGCTGGTCTAAATCTAGAGTAACTTCATTGAACTCAATGAAGTTACTGTGGGTTTAGGCTGGTGTAACTGAGAGGCAGGTTTTGACATTGCTTCTGTGGCACAAAAGTTTGCTGGTCCCTCCAAAATTCTCCAGATATTGTGCGTCTTGTATAGAAATACAACCTAATTGTGGAATCTCTAGTTCGACCATGTGCGGTTTCAGGCTTTGGGCTTCAACTTTCTTTTGGGGCTTGACTTCCCCGCTCCCTGCCTAACAGTGGCACCAATTAGCAGGGATTGGGAAGCGGGGAGATGAATAGCCACGGCTTAAAAGTGGCCATGCCAGGCCCAACCACTTTTAAGCAGAGGTCCTGTACTAAATCAGTATAGCTGCTGTCCGGAGTGTCACTCCAGCTTGCATACTCACAACATCATTCAAATGTGAGCTGACTGCCTCTGTGTACAGAAGGAGGGACGGCCAGGCCAAACTTCAGTGAATGGTATTGTGACCTGGCGCATGTGGTTGCAATGCCTCTTAGATTTGGCTCAGCCATTCCTCTGTCCTGATGGAAGGGCAGTCGGGCCAAATAGCACTGCATCCTGGTACAGGGAGTCTCTTCCTGTATGGCAGAGTGCAGGGGAGTCTGCCAAGAAATTGACTCCTGGCATCACTGGCTCATGTACTGAATGGGTAAGAAACTGGGGAGTTTTCCCCAGCTGAGGGAAAACCCTGGTCCAGCAGGAGAATGGGGGCAGGGACTAGGACTGAAATTTCTCCCCCTACCCCATAAGAAATATCTGAATTGGTGCCACTGCTGCCTATCCATGAAAATTTAGGCCTCTCCTATTGCCCTGTCTCTCCAAGAATATCTCTGCTGTCCCGTCTTTCAAGGAAAGGAAGGTGGGCACTAGAGCTGGTGAAAAAATTTAGAGTGAATGGTTTTCTGACAGAAAATGCTGTTTCATTGAAATCAAAACGTTTCATGGGAAATATCATTTTTCATCTAAATTTTCAATGAAAAGATTTTGAAATGAGTCAATCAAAATGGAGTCTTTCATTTTGCCTTTTTGGTTTTACTTTTAATTTTTTTAATATATATGACCTATATTAAATATAACTATAAATGTTTAGTATTCTATAATTATATGCAATATTTTATATTCTAATGTCTTGATGAATTTAACATTTCATTATTTTCAATTTGAAATATTTGAGATCTTCCATTCCATGAAATACTTCCAGACTTCAAACTTTTGAACTGATGGTGAAGACTTTCCACCTCCAAATATCAGATTTTCCTACAGTACTGAAACTGCATTTTCCACCCAGCTCTACTTAGCTCCTTATCAAAAACTTATTAAAACAAAAGTAAAAATTAGAGAACCTGCCCTATTGTATTCCCTGAATAAAAACCAGATGAATTGCATTTGCAAATCTTTAAAACCTACAATTGATAAAGCATTAAAAAACAAACCAAAAAAGTACATGGGACTGAGTCCAGCAGCATTAGGAAAACCATCGTTGCTCTGGCATCATTAGTGCATTCTGAACCTGTACCCAAGGAACAGAGGGAGAATTGCACTTAGATTGAAGTACACTGAAGAAACTACATATCCTAGAGCATAGGGGTCAGCTAAAAAACAGGAAGACTCTCAAGTTGTGCCCTCCATTAAAAGATGCATATGTCTTGTGCTGGCCCTCTGCACAGGAGTGATCTCCCCATAAAAAGAAGAGCCTATATTATAATCATACAATCATAAAACTGGAAGGGACCTTGAGAAGTCATCTAATCCAGTCCCCTGCACTCGTGGCAGGACTAAGTATTATCCAGACCATTCCTGACAGGTGTTTGTCTAACCTACTCTTAAAAATCTCCAATGAGGGAGATTCAACAACCTCCCTAAGCAAATTATTCCAGTGTTTAACTACCCTGACAGGAAGTTTTGCCTAATGTCCGACCTAAACCTCCCTTGCTACAATTTAAGCCCAATTCTTCTTGTCCTATCCTCGGAGGTTAAGAAAAAAAATGTTCTCCCTCCTCCTTGAAACAACCTTTTACATACTTGAAAACTGTTGTCATGTCCCCTCTCAGTCTTCTCTTTTCCAAACTAAACAAACCCATTTTTTTCAATCTTCCCTCATAGGTCATATTTTCTAGCCCTTCAATCACTTTTGTTGCTCTTCTCTGGACTCTCTCCAATTTGTCCACATCCTTCCTGAAATGTGGTGCCCAGAACTGGACACGATACTCCAGTTGAGGCCTAATCAGTGCAGAGTAGAGCAGAAGAATTACTTCTTGTGTCTTGCTTACAACACTCCTGCTAATACATCCCAAAAGAATGTTCAGTTTTTTTGCAACAGCGATACACTGTTGACTCGTATTTAGCTTGTGGTCCATTATGACCCCCAGATCCCTTTCCACAATACTCCTTCCTAGGCAGTCATTTCCCATTGTATATGTGTGCAACTGATTCTTCCTTCCTAAGTGGAGTACCTTATTGAATTTCATCCTATTTACTGCAAACCATTTCTCCAGTTGTCCAGATAATTTTGAATTTTAATCCTATCTTCCAAAGCATTTACAACCCCTCTCAGCTTGATATTGTCCGCAAAATTTGTAAGTGTACTATCTATGCCATTATCTAAATCATTGATGAAGATATTGAACAGAACCGGACCCAGAACTGATTCCTGCGAGACCCCACTCATTATGTCCTTCCAGCATGACTGTGAACCACTGATAACTAATCTCTGGGAATA